>NC_133034.1:8336562-8646458 GCF_048771995.1 Taeniopygia guttata
CTGAAATATGCATTACACTATTTTAATTAAAACAGTCTATTACACTTGCCATTCAGCTCATTCCTGCAGATTCCCTTAGGGCAGTAGTCATGTACTGTGATAAAACATAATGAAAATAATTTATAAAGGAAACAATACAATAAATCAATCTGATGCTTAATGAGCCTGCATTACAAGAATGGATACAATATTCTTTTTGAGAATATGTAGTGCATTCTCCTCAAATGACTGGAAGAATGCCCTACAGCACTTAAAACAATAGCACCTTGCTCAATTTCAGCATGCTTTTAATGCACTGCAACTTGCAGTTTAAGCAAATCTTGGCTCAACAAATAGAAATCTCTTTCATTTACACTAGGTTTTTGATTTTTCTGGTTTTTTACCTTTAGTCAGACTCATCTGCCTCATAGGAACACCTGTAGAGACCACCAGCTTTCAACTCAGCTCCATACTTCAGCAGTCAGCTATTTGATGTCTGTATTCCAGAGACCTAAATTTTGTAGCTTAGATCAAATCTTCTCAGGGAGAATTCTCTGCTACCCATCAGATGGATGCAAAAATATCAGGAAAAAGATTGCCTTTTTTTTTTTTTTTTTTTTTTTGTATATTCATATGACACTTAGAGACCTTTTGAGTTCAGCCATTGATGGAATCTGTGAATCTGTGAATTACCTTTACCCAAGAACTGCCAGGGAATATCTGTCAGTACATAATGTTTCATTCAGTGACCAAATATGTACACAACTCTCTGATTTAGTGCAGTATTTGCCATTTCTGTGAAATGTGTCTGCATTTTGCTATCTGCTGCAAGATCTGCTACACTTGGAAAAATCCTTCCTTAAGAATTTGATTAGTCACATATTTATAGGAGAATTCAATTGTTGTAGCATATTAAATTGTCCAGAAGAACCAGGGCATCACTAATGCAACAGATGATACAACATAGCCCAATTACTTTGAGAGAGGAGTCACTCAGGGTGACTTGGCCATGAATCCTACTGACACAGCTTAGAGATATTCTGCTAAAGGTGTATTAAACTGTTTTTCCAAGCAGGTGGATAAGAGCTGAATAGGGAAAAAAAAAAAAAAAAAAAAAAAAAAGAATTCTACCTACTAGAGCTGAATAAGCTGAGATTGGCTGTGAAATTGAAACATTTTGTTGTTCTTGTACCTAATTAGTAAATTTGGAACAAATAAAGAGAGTGTGAGATGCAGAGAACTTATACAACAAGTATAAATAAAATAAGTAATACAACAAGTATAAATAAAAAGATGAGATGCAGAGAATTTATACAACAGATTTTCTCTTGGTATGGTGTTTCCCCTTTGTCATTGCAGACATGCAATGTATCATCTCAGTTAAATAAAAATTATTTTATTAGATCTTTTACTTTCCTTTAGAAAAAGATTTAAAAAAAGGAAATAGAGTATTAAAATGCTGTCAAAAAGGATTGTCAAATGAGACCTGAGTTGGTCTAAGAGGGGAACAAAAATCCTCCAAATGGTATTTTTTGAAACGCCTTTTGAATTATAACCAAAATTTTAGCATACCTGGAAGTCCTATGTAATAGCTCAGGAATACAATTTACCACTCTGGTTATTTATTATTTTTATGGAGAAAAAAAGAATAGATAGCGAAGAGTGGTTCAAGTAAGTACTATGAAATACCTAAATGCTGCTAGAGAGCAGTTCCAGAGCTGCTGGCTTTTTATGTTTTCTGCCTCCTCTCACACCAAACCACAAAACCCCTCTGGAGCACAAGAGGAATATCTGGGACAAGCTGCAAGAGCAATTCCCAAAGACTTCAGACAGACAGACAGACAGAGGGGGAGGCTTGGCCACCAGCCAGAGCAGCCAGGCAGGAATCCTCTCCTAGGGAATCTGCTCAGAGCTGCATCAGCTCGCTCAAAGGCTGGAGCAAACTGCAAATCCCAGCTCACAGCAGGGACAGATTTGGCAGGAGACAACAACCCCTGCCCCAGCCCAGCCCTGTCCTTTCAGAACAGCTTCCCCCAGCTGCTCAGCACTTTGTGCTGCCAGCCCTGGCACCATTGCTGCAGGCAGCCTTTGCAGGCTCAGCCTCTGGCTCGGGAGAGAAGCTGGAATGCCTTTGGAAGCCTGCTGGCACATGGCATTAGACATGTCTGAAAAACACCCAGCTCTGCAGGTTACCTGCCTCTGGCAGCTGGGAAAGGCAGGCTGACCATTCTGTGCCTCTGGAAACCACTTCTTGCCTGAAATGTTTACTCCTTTAGCTAAGAGAACAAAAACCTCTGGCTGAATTCGGTGAGCAGATGTGAAATGGTCAGAAAAGGCTCCCAAAGTCTGGTAGGTGACAAAAACCTGCTGCCCTTATAGGAAGAAGATATAGATAGATGATAGATATTGATATAGAGATAGAGATAAATAGATATAGAAATATAGAGATGATCTATATATATAGATGTTAGAGATAGACCTAGATATAGATAGATGATATAGATAGAATAGACATATCTATATCTATCTATATCTATATCTATCTATAGATGATATAGATATATTCCTGTTCTCATTACTTCAGCCATATGTGGCTTTTTTCTAGGTGAATAATTTCTTTGCTTGACATAAACATTTCTGGGAAAGTGTGTTCATGTATGAAAAATGGCCCTAAATGTGAGTGATTTGAGCTCTTAACTTTTGCCATGCATTCTCCTCCTCCAACACACTGTTTTGTGATTACTTCAATGCTTTCAGTATGGAAATCAGTGACTTTCACCCACTTTCAATATCACTATAAAACACACACACAAAAAAAAAAAGTAAGCTGACCATTCCACTCAGTGTTCATTTACAGATTAGTTTTATCATTCTAAACAAAGTGGAAGGCATTTGATGTCAGTTGTTTTCCTTTTTCATGATTAATGTAGTTATTGCAGGTAGACTAAAAATGGAGAAGAATACAAAACCTGCAGGTTTCACTGAGAAGGCAACTACTAATTACCCCTAATGCTGAGCTTCTCTAGAATACAATTATTGTTTGGGCATTTTGATCACATTTCTTGAACTTCTTGGTCAATAAGACATAGAATTTGATGGACTATTCATTCAGGTAAAATAATTGTATTCATATGCCTTATAGTATATTATTTGTGTTGAAGAATGTAGATGATTTAAGTAATTTTTTTCTAAAAAAAACCCCCTGGCTATTCATTGCAAATATTCCATTTTATTTCGTCCTTGCAAAGGTAGACAGAGGATACTCTATTCAGAGGCCAGAGAAAAATGTGTGAAATAAGCTATATTGTAAATTTCATTTTCACTTAATTGAAACATAAAATGATAAAATTATGGAATTTGTCAACCTCTGTCAAGCCTTTATGGGACATGGGTGAACTAAAATCCATGACATGGTCAAATTTGGACAACTTTCAATAAGAAAGAAAAAAGAGGCAGGTCTCTGATAAGTACACAGGAACCATTTTCAATCCAAAGGTTGAAACTCAGAAGTCCAGAGCCTATAGAGAGTCTATACTAAAGTCTTTTCTTGGCCTTGTCAAAACATTTCTTTGAGTCTTTTTTACACACAAGAAAATGTTTAAAGTGTGACAGTTATCCTACAAAGCATTATCCTTCTGAGAAGTATGGCAATTTAACAAGCAACAGGAAAAAATGGCTATTAACAGAAAGTTTAGGCAATCTTTAAATGTAGGAATCGCCATATGTGCACACTGCAAAACACATATATATGTGCTCATTTCTGTATAGATCCAGTTCTGCTCTTTGCTATAAATCAAAGTCCTGAATACAAAATATGACTGAGGAGAGGCTTTTGGCCCATTGCCTCTTTGAGGCATCTCACTCTGTGAAATAACCAACTTGTGAGAAACTTAGCTAGACCTTCACTGTTCAGTAGCTTTTTAATTAAAAGCTTGAACCTTACTTTATACTCATTAATCATATTGGATTGGAATGTTGATATCATGGGCATAGTTCCCACTCAGACACATTAACAGAAGTGTTATGGAAGTGCAGGCTAAGATGAGTGAAGATTAAAGATGGTACTTTTCTCCTGGTGTGCTGCTCTGCTTCTGCGTGCTCTGCCTAATTCCATGTATGGCACATTCTCCTTGCCTCAGGACCCACTTTTGTTCCATGTGCTGACACTGCATGAGCCAGGTCAGGCTAACAGGAGAAAAGCAGCAGCACAGGAGCCCCACCACGGTGTGTGAGCACCTTTTTGCCTCAAGTCTGGTGTCAGAGCATCTCCCTAGCCTGGAGGCGTGCTGAGCTCAGCGGGCACAGCAGCTGTACAGAGCCAGGGTGTATTGTAAATGCAGGCAAACCTGGTGGGAAGAAATGATGATGTCTGACTCCAGTTCAGAAAGCTGAATGATTTATTTATTATAACTATACTATAATACATTATTATACTATTTAAAGGAGATACTAAAACTACAAACCTACTTTTTCTAGCTACCATAGCTAACTCCCAACTCGTGACCCTCTCTCGAGAGTCCAGGCACAGGTGGGTTGGATTGGCCATCAGGCTCAAACAATCCTCACCAGAATCCAATCAAGCACTCACCCCAGGTAAACAATCCTCCAAACACATTCCACATGGGAAAAGCAAGGAGCAGAATTAGAAATTGTTTTCTCTTTCCTCTGTGCTCCTGTATGAAAAATTTCTGAGAGAAAGAAGAATGTGCCTGCGACAAGGGTGCAGGGCCAGCCACGCTTCACATCTTCCACAACCTCAGTTTCTCACTGAGACCTTTCTTCTCAAGCTGCCACATCCACTGCATGGCTGGATGGGTCCTGTTTGTCTGCACCAAATGTGGCAAATCCTTCACTAAGGGTCCTTCTCCCCCAAAAAAACAATAGCAAAGTTCCAGGTGATGTCAGTGGTAGCAGGGCTGGGTCTAGCATGTCTGGCTTTTATAGGAAATACAAGCCTTGGCCTCTGCTGGTATAAATCAACCCAAGTCCCCATTGGAACTGGGCTAATTTACACCAGAGCAGAATCTAACTTTACATATTCTTTTCTTTTTGCTCTCTCTCTTTGTTGGCAAGAGCCCAACAGCAAAGCTTTTTGTGCATTTGTTTCACTTTGTGTAAGGTCAGCTAAGGTTTTATGTAAAACAGATGGGCAAACTTAAAAATGATTTTCCACATTTCATTGAAAACCAGTAAAAAGGCAAAAAGGGGGGAAAATTACTCTTTCTGTTCTTTCAAAGGTTGTTGCAATGACCTTGATTTTACCCAATGCCTCAATTTTTAAAAAGGAAAACAACTCCCTGTTTTTATTACAGTCAAGTTGTTTTCTCTGCTATTCATAGAGGTCTTAAGGAGAATCAGCAAGAAAAAGAAAATTCCCAGTGGTTCATTGGCAGTTTGAAAATGGGAATATAGTGCCCAAGTTGTAAAGTAAGGACTATATTTAAACACCCTTTAACTTATTGTGCTACATTTTTCTTCTTACAACTCTGTAATTTTGTGGTAACTAATATTGTGGGACTGAAAGAGTATGCAGGCATAGAGGTAACCAACTTGGGAGGGAAAATGGCACAGCAATTTTATAAAAGCTGTTCTTTTCTTCTTAAAAACCAACAATAACAACAACAAAATTTTTGTAAGTAGGACTTCATGTTTATAGAAGTTTTCATTCTAAAGCAACAAGACAGAATTGTGGATTTTCCAATGAATCAGATCCTTCGTCTCTAATTAGGATTGATATATTTAGGAATTTCCAGTTGTTGAAATGACTGTAGGCTGCAGAATTATCCATACTGTTCTGGCATCCCTGTAAATAAAGAGCACCAAGGACAAGTCAGTCTGTGCCATTTGCAGAGGTATCTCTGTGTCCTTCCCCTGGAGCTTCAGCTCTGGGTGATGCATCCAGAAGAGAAACAGAGGGAGTCTGAAAACTGGAATCCAGAGAACAGTGAGCTCAAACCAGGCTCTGTAACCCATGATCTGCAAATAATGTCTGGTCAGGCAGGGGACTGGCAAGATAGAGGAAAGGGATGTCAGGAAATGTAACAATAGCCTTCAAGTACAAAGAAAAATACTGAAAAAAAGAGAAGCTTATAAATTGTTATTGATGTTGTTAGTTAATAGAACTAAAAATAAAAGAGCTTGCATTTTAGAAGAAAGTTTAGGAAAGAAAATTTTCTATTTAGATAGAGGGACTCATTGGAACAGACAATTTTAGTGGGGATGTCCTGATCCTGCCAGTGTCTCTATTTGACAAACATCTGGTAGGAGTGACATTGGCAGGTGATTCTGTCCTGGGCATGAGGAATGGACTGAGCTGAATTCACAAGGCCTTTTCAGCCCAATGATTTTATAAGTTGAATGCAGATATATTTCTAATATCCAAATAGCACACTCGGTTGCAAAAATTTATGCCTGTAATAATGAGAATTCTATGACTTTAGAGGAGTTTTGAATGGACACAAGTGCCATCAGGCATTGACTTAATGCTAGACATAATGACCAAATGAAACTTTTGATTATGCATATGCATGTATTTCACATAAGTTTTGAAACTTAAAAGCAAGTAAAAATGTCATTGAACTAATGGCTATAATACCAAATATTTTACCAAATTTGTATGATTTGTCAAATATTTCAAGAACTTAATGTATTTTCAAACAAAATTATTTTGTGACTGTTTTTATCAGATACCCATATATCATCTAGGTTGTGCTTGCTGAATACTGTTAGCCAGTTCAGACATTCCTGTCATTTTTTAGCTCAGAACTAGCTACATGCAATCTTATCCTGGTGGATCAATTGACTGTGTATTTATTTGCAATCTAGTGTTAAAGAAAGGAGAAAAAAAAAAAACCAAAAAAACTTGAAGTTGAGAAGTTGAGACAAATTGATGGCTTAGTAAGTGTTTAATTCATTGAACTCCACAGAAATAGAGGAGTCTCAGAATGAAGGAAGCCAATCTGACCACGTAACCTAAAACTGGCTCACTCATAATTACTTGGAGGGGAAACTGTATATTGGAGCTTGAGGGGCTTTTCAGAACAGGAATGTGACAGTCATTTAAACTGGAAAAAAATCATCAAGATGATTTTCATTTGAGCTTACATTCAAACATTTTGGAAGACAAATAGCCTTTAAACTTTTCAAAATGCTTGGGGTACTTCAAAATTAAAATACTTTGATGTATTTAGGCAAATTGAATCCAGGATGCCTCTGCAGGGGCGGGAGAAGTAATAAAGCTGCTGACTGCATGCAGTGGTTGAATGTTTAGTCTACAAGCTTAACAATGGTTCTGCAAAGCAAAGCGAGAATGATTTTTATTGCAGATAGCCATGATGGTTTAAGTTAGGACTAAAGTCTGCACTTTGACATGCTTATGAAACTGAATATTTGGCTACCTTCATATATTACTGAAATAAAGATAACAACCTTAACCACAAATATGGTTGAACTGATGCTTTGGCATGTTACAAAGGAATTTAGGTGAGCTGCTTTTTTTTTTCCCTGAAATGAATTATTGCATTCTGGTTATCTCAATCTGATATCTGTACTTATTTGAGGACACTGCTTCCAGATTAAATCCAAAATATCTGTTGCTAAAGTAGTCCACAAGACTCAGGAGAGGGCTATTTTCATCCTACTTTCATCATATTTATTATGCATAGGTGAGGAAAAGTCTGTAGGTAGGCCTTATCTGCCTTGAAAAGGCAGATGTCCTTTCAAGGACAGATAAAGCAGGAATATGAAAAGTTATTAGTGAATACTCATTATTATTTCCCCTATGAATTTAAAGAAACTTTAAAAAAATACATTAATTTAATTGCTAATTTTGATTTATTGCCTGCCAGCTTAATATCGCAGAATTTAGAAAGAGTTTGCTACTCCTGTAAAAAGCTCAGCATTGCTTTTGGCAATTTTAATCTTACAGTTGCAAAGAAATCGCATCATTTCCCTCAACAAACAGAAACAATCCATTTCTTTTACTGGAAGCTAAGAAAACAGACAAACATGAAAGGCCACCATGTGTTAATTCAAAATCTATTTCTACATATATACACTGCAAGACTCCATAGCAAAGTCCATGTAACAGCCCTGTCAAACTGAATGTCCCAGGTGTTCAAAAAAATGGTCTTTTCCTTCCAAAAATCATGAATATTGCATTTAAGGAATCTTATTTTTTAAATAATAAGCTGTGTGTTCTTTTTAATTGCCTTTGGCATTCCAGCTTTTAGAATGCACTTGGGTCATGTTTTTACACTTTTCTGTGAAGCTAGAAGAAAAAGAAATTAATTTTTCCTAAATGATACCCAAGAGTCTCACATAATCACATTACCCTAGGAAGTGGGACTTGAGGAGAAATACCAAACATTGTGAAACATTTGATAAAAGCATGGAAGCAAGAAACTACAAAATAGTAGTAAGCTGTGTTTTAAAACAGAAGTCCCTACTGGTCTTGGGAAAACAGAAGGTCACCAGGCTGAAAACCATCTTTTCCCAGCTGTGTGTTTATGAAATCAGACAGGTGCCATGTCTAAAAAGTCTGGGATACTCCTGAACAGAGATGTTACACGTAATAATGAGTCTGTGATCTAGAGAGATCATAGGAGAGGGTTTTGATGAGAAACAAACAAATAAAAGGAATCATCTGTACCTTGTTAGTCTTCAGTGAAAAAACACATGGACATTGCTCAACCTCTGGACTTCCAAAAGAAAGGGAAAGAGCAGCAAAGTAAAGTAAGCAAAATCTGGGGACTGGAAAATTTAAGTGAAAAAATGCAAGTCTTGCTATTGTGCTGTCAGTATTTAACCATCCAGGCTGAGTGCATCCTGCTGAAAAAAGTATCCTGTCTAGTGAATTACATGTATTCAGGACTCCTCTCTTAATTACTTATCAGCTTAGATAATGATTGCTGCTGCTGAAGTTGGTAATGTTAATACAAATTAATAAGGGAGACAATGTTACTGCTTTGTGTTGAGATTCTCTGATTTCTTTAAGCAATCCCTTTGCCCAGTTGTTTGGTGAACTGAACCTACCCTCCCTAGGCTGTGATTATTGACCTTAGGGCTTTTCATTCTCGGGCATTCTCCAGCATCCCTGTAGACTAGAGGGCTTCACTTGTGCACCAGTTCATTTGAAGACCTTTAGAACACTGAAATGGTGGCCTATAAAGCAGTTGAAATATATCTAATCCAAATTACTAATATGGATCAAGGGACAACAGTGCCAGGATACCCAAAGGAAATACTTATAGAGGCCTTTGATCACTAGAAACAGGTTGTCCTGAATGTGAAAAGACTGGAATTCAAGAAATTAGTCAGATTTCTAATGTCAAATCAGCCTCATCTGACTAAATAATTCCTTTATTGTATAGTTACATGGTGTTTCTGACAATCCATTCTCAAAACATATTGATGGCTCAATTTTCAAATTAGTACCTAAAGGAATTTAAAAACCTTTTCCCTACACCTGAGGCTTGATTACAAATTGCCTTTTCATTTAATTTATTGTGGTTACCCAGATGTGATCCTTTTTTAAACACCACAATTGGCCTAAATTTAATTGCTTTGACACAAGTCAGACTGAGCCCAAAAGCTGCATGATAACTGCTCTGGATTTGCCCCAGAGAATGATCCTTGGCACTGCCTGCAGTCAGCTCAGCAGCCGCTCAAGCCCTGGTCCTGCTGAACAGAAATGCTCCAGCCAAGGGGCCTGGCCTGGTGCTCAGCCACTGCTCAGTGCAAACATTTCATCACACCCAAGCAGGGTTTGTAGCTCAGCCAGGAGCAGCAGCCTTAGCCTGGAGCTGAGGACTGCACTTTGGAGAGGGCTCTTAGGGAAGGGTTTTGCAAACTTTTCATCGGAGTCATTTGCTCAATGACAGCTGCTGTGGCAATTCCCTCTCCTCCTGACCTTATAGTCCACCCCACTATGCTTCAGAGGTCTTTGGGAAGGGAGACAATTATACCTAATGTGTTTGGACAAGCCTAACATGTGTGCAAATTAATAAGAATGGGATATTCTGATCTGTATTTCCCTTTACAAATGTTGTCCTGCATTTAGGCAACCTGCACATCTGCTTACCTGCTCTAACTAATGATAATGGATCTAGCAGGATGAGGAGATATTCCCTCCAGGGAGGGGGCAGGGGGAGCTCCTTCCTCTACTGAAAGTTAGGAACCTTAACCAACTCCTTGAAACAGGGGATGGATTTCTTATGTAATTCTCCTCTTCAGACACAGGAGGAAGAAATATCCACCTACTCATCAATGTAAGCATCTGGGAGTTGGGAAGAACACAACAGGTCACCCCTTGCAATACTCACATTTAAACTGTGTGAGCAAGTTTTCTGATTTATTATAATATGAAGCAGCATTTTTTTCTCTGGTATTAAAAACAAAATAAACACCAGGCATACAAAGAGCTCGTGGCAACTGGTGTGTGATATTCTTCATGTGACAGTGAGCTCTGTAAACGGGCTTCATTTCAGCTTCTAACATTGCATTTCTCTTTCTAAAGCACTCCTTAAACAGTTTTTAGCTAAACTACATGAAGTAAAAGGAGAAAAGGTATTTTAATAATACATTGCTCCATTAAAAAGTCGTTCAAATGTTTCTGTAGTCCTGTTCAGTGGGATTTATGAGTTAATGAATGCCAGATTAAGAAAAGTTCCCATATTACATTGTTTGTGCATCTCATTACATGAGCATTTCATAGCTTTTTAATATTCACTCTGAGGCAAAAAGCATCTGTAGTCATGGAAAGATTTATAGCCCAGTGTCTGATGAAAACACAGTGTACATCCTTTCTCCCTGGTAAACAAATTCCCTCTTTTCACCTGAGCACAAATGGCAGCATAGTAGCACTAGGTGCAGGTGTTGTAAGATAGCAAATGTACATGAAGGGAATCTCCACAGAAAAGCAATATTGCCAGGGAGGCTTCTGATGTGGCTTATCAGCTGTGTTCAGCAGTATTGCACTGCTTGCAGGCTGCTGCTGGAAGCTGCCAGGACTCTTTCCTGAAGGGTTCAACAGTCAATTTTGATAGTGTAACACAAAAATAAAGTGTTTCTGCCTTTGCACATTTTTGCAAGGGCTCTCTGTGAAGCCTGGAGCATGGGCAGGCATATGAAATCTTCAAAAACGGAGTAGAATCCGCCAGATATTTGCATAATTCTTTGTCAAATCTTACATATATAATAAATTTTCGCATACCTTGTGATGGTATTCACAAAAGAGCCCCCTCTTTCCTGCTCTTTGTCAACTACAGCAGCACTCATTTTCTTAAAAAGGAAAGAAGAACAACAAATCAAAATTAATAATTCCTCTCATTCTGAAATCTTTCCTTTATGGGGGAAAATATATTACTTTTCTTCAGCTCTGACTATGAGCTAATGCTAGAATCTAAGCTGCTTCTCATCACAATTTTAGCATTTATTACCTTTATATATAAGATATATGACTTGTAGATTATTAGCTTATCCTGTAAATCATTGGAACTGGTTTAATTACATTACCTTTCCTTAAATTGTATAGTATTTTTCACCCTGTGCAAAACCCTTTTGCACAAGTCACAATGTAAAAGATGCTATAAAGTTTTAAAGAGCCTCTTTCAAACATTGCTGTGAGTACAAAACACCAAGTATTCATGTACTGAGTGCTAAAATATAGATTACAGGAAGTTGGTGGGTGTATGAATTTCATGAATTTCAGTTTGTGCATGTCTATCAGAGCTGTAGGGCTTTCATTGCTCATACTTATTAATTGAACAAGGCCACTTTGAAATCCCCAAGATTTCTCTTTTCAGAACACAGACCTCTTGATGTTGCTTCAAATATTGGGAGAAACTCTGCATTTTCTATCAGAGGAAACAATAAGTATCAAGTCTTAATAATCTGCTGAATATTTCAGCACTTGTGAAATATGAACTCATGGAATCAGAGCTGCTGTTTGCAATTGGCTGTCAGGTACAAAGGGATTGTTCTCATATATTTGGCATTACAGTCAGCTAATCCTTGTCTGATTTTTGTATGCCACAAGCCAGTGAAATAAAACTATGGGGTGTTGTTTTATGAGCCACGCAATAATAAATTCCCAAAGAAGGTTTTTTCTTAAACCCAAGCCTGCAAGTAACAGCTTGAGGAATGCTTTCGGGAATCACCCTCATTACAGCTTAGACCCAGTTTCCACAGGAATAAGATCTGAAACAGAATCTCCACACTAAACCTTTAGGCTGGGATTCAGAATATGCTTATTATTTTTAGTATGTAGAGGATATTTTGGGCTTATTGCATTAATAGAACAACATAGTGAAAGACAATTATGAGTTTTACTCTTGCAAATCCTGGATATTTTGCTCAAAATTGTAGCATGTTTGGAAAAGAACATTTTGATTTTCTGATTCTAGTGTTTGTGGAGAGACTTAAGGTCCACTTTAGATTTTGTTTATCTTTGTAATAATATTAACAATAACAGTCTATATACTGGCTTAAGTTTAGGAGACCAAAATCCAAAGGCTCTAAAATAAAGCTTTTTTGAAACATCCCCATGTCTAATAAAGTCAGTGGTGTTACAGAACTATAGAATTTAAATTTTAGAGAAAATGAAAGAAGAAACAGGTCTTAGTTCACTGTATAAACATCTCTGGATGTTTCCCAGATGACATGCTGGAGAAGGAAGCTTGTGGTGCTTTGTTAGAGATGTATTAACTCATGCTATTGTCCTGTACATCTATTACAGAGCACCAGAAATTTCCTTTCAGAGAGAAATTCATTATTTCTAAAATTAATTTATATTACCTAATTTTCCCTTACTTTAAGGGGCCCTTCTTTCCCAGGGCAGTGACATTTTTCCCACCTTGATTAATGGGTCACAAAGACTTTAGGGAATGGATACAGGAGTGGCAGCAGTAGCAGCAATTAGTATCTTAGCCTTAGTGGGAAGGTAAGGTCAGGCAAAAACATAAAGCATGGATAAATACCTGACATAAAGAGGCTTCCCAGAGTACAGAAGATGAAAATGATTCCTTAGTGAAATGGATCTTGAAACATGAGCCTGGTAGTGAGGCATAGTATTTGGTAAGGAGAGGAAATTAAATTTTACTTTTAAATTTTAGATCATGTATCTTTTAAAAAAAGAGAGTTGCTGATAAGATGGGTATAAAACATGGTAGTAGATGGGCTTTTAAATGACAAACATTCCCAGGCTCATGTTTTAGTGTGTCATGCCCTGAGATAATACATTATATCAGAGGTCCCCAAATTATTCCACAGCACTGATAATCTTTTAAGTGAAACAGGAATTTCTTGGACCACTTTCCCTTTGGAGGACATTCCTGCTCCCAGCCACCAATGCATGTGTGTGCACCCTAAGCCTCACTCACCAGTGGGGAGCCACTGACCAAAGGAGCCACTAAACACCACTAAAAACAAATGTATCCCCTCTTCTTGCTCTGCTTCAAACATGCATTTCCATGGAGAAATTCATTAGCTATTTCTTTAATTAATTGCTAAGAATTGTTGCAATAGTGTACGTAGAAGTAACAAAATTACTCAAAGGTTTTAGGAAAGTCTTCAAGAAAGCAATTATTGCTAGATGTAGTCAAAATTATTTGTTATATTAATTACCAGAAATCTCTGCCTAGACATAATTAGACTGGAAGCAATTTTATAGTGGTGTAGTGTAATTATGTCATTAATATGAAAAATAACAGATTATTTTACTTTAATTTAACATATTATATGTTTAAGAACTTTCCAATTAAAGAACAAAGCACTGAGTTAAAGAACAAAGAGTGCACCAAGTTTTGGGATAATTTCTCACAGCAACAGCATGTTTAGGCAAATGTTAAGATCTGTATATTTACATCCATTTTGAGGGCTTAGAAATATGACCTGAACCTAAGTTTTCAATGAACTTCCACTATGGACCTGAATCAATTACTCTCCAATTAAGTAGAGTAGTTCTAAACTCTTGTGCAAATTTTACCCCCACAAATTCTTGTGGAATGCACCTTTCAGAGATACTTGTGCTCATCTCAGTAAGAGTGATCTGATGAGCAACATAATTTATTCACATTTATTCCCATGTTTGTTTAGTTTTCTGCTGGAATTAATCTCTAACATTTCAGCTTAACTTAAACACAAGCTTATCAATGAGCAAACATTTGGTGTAGTCCACTGATGTCTGTTCTGTCTTCCTCTTTTTCCTGTACTTTTCATGGTGACAATAAATAAATGCCTAAGGGATTTTCCAAATTTAAGTTCAAATCAGCAAGGAAAAAAGGTGATTTCAGAACATAATCATAAGATATTAACTAGTGATATAGGAAAAAAAATCCTTGGGAAAAAAATCCAAACAAAAAAAGAAAAATGTCCCAGGTTTTTAATAAAATTAAAGTACATATCACGAAGAAAAAATATTTTGATGAAAACTTTTCATTTTTTGGAGGGGGGCAGTTTGTGAAACATATTTTCAAATTAGGTACACTTCCAGCAGTGAATGATAATATTTCTGTTAATTGATTTAACATCATTTAGACAAAGCTTTTGGTCTTTTTATATTTTAATTTTTTTATGTACTGTAGAGTTTTGTTCTACAGAATATACTTAATAATCATAATTTCATAAGCACAAGCCCATGACAGAAAGAGCAGCTATCTCAGATAACTGTCTATCACCTATAATAGCACTAGTTTTATGAGAATTCACTGATAAGAAGTGTGAAAATATACCCTAAATGATTATTAAGGAACTACTTTCATTTGTATCATTGTATTGCTGCAATTTCTCGCTGGAGTGTTTTGACAGAGGCTCTTCTGCTGAGGAATGGAACAATAACCCATAAATACCCAGAATCCATGTCAGGAACTCTCACTTTGCTCTTCCCAGACCATTCCTCAGAGACGCTGTGGATGAGAGCATTTTTCTGTATTCTCTGACCTGAGCAGCCACTGGTCAGGTTTTCCTGAGTCTTCCAGCACCTGGTACAAATAAAGGCTGACTTTTTCACCAGTCACTGTCATGTAAAGGAAGGCTGCAAATTAGGGTTTGTGCAGCCTCAGATGCATCACTTCAGTGATGAAATTATTTCCAGAGTTTTAATGTGCAAAATTTTCCAGCACCTTTTAAAAGGGGTGATATATATAGAAGAAATTCATGTAATCCCCTCTTTTCCAAAACTTTTTTTGTTTAAAATAAATATTTCTTTACTGCTAAAGCACTAAAGCATCTGCTAAACCTGCAGATAAGACACAGTGTAGGTACTGTTTTCAATTTTAGAAAGATTCCAGAAGCAAATTATTTCTAGACACCTCAATTTCTGGAAAGTATTATATGTTCCTACTCTCGTATTATTTATCAAAAAGAAAAAAAACAAAAAAAACAAAAAAAACCAAAAAACAAACACAACCCACGAAAAAAATCAACCAACCAACAAACCCCAGAATCCTGAACATATTTGGCTTATTTCCTCCATTATTCACTGCAGAGTACTCATGAGAGATCTAAGTTACATTTACTGGAATCTGAGGAGTCTGAAAATCATTTTCATTTCAGTGTTGAAACAAAAAAAAACCCCTACTCTATAATTGTCTTTAGCTTTTAGGTGGCTCGTGGCTTTCATAGTGAATAGCTCATTTTGAATGTGATTGAGTTTTTTTACAGGAAATTAGTACCATTTGTTTTTTAAGTAACTTTCAGATTAGAAGTCATGGTAAAAATGGAGTAAATTTATGGAGCATTTCAGATTTTGATTTTTTTTTTCTCTCATATTTAGTGATAATGACAAATCCCTTTTTAATGAAGTTTTAAAATGAAAGCCAATCTCATGTGGCTTTTTTTATCACCTATTTACTTTAGATCAAAACTCTTATTGTCCTGAACCACAAGCATTATGCAGACTAAAAATGCCATATTAAAGCTGTCGTTTTAATCCCAAGCCATGGACTGCACCATAATTTATTGGATAAAATTATAGTAACAAATAGCAGTGATGATGTAACACTATATTTCAACATGTTTTACAGCACCACAATGTTATTCTAGTGATTATACTGTAGTTGGAATAAATATTACTAAATTTGAGACAGATTTATTATGGTTTTAGACTTTCTTTTACTTAGTCCAGGAAACAGAGGATTCACACACTAACTCTTAAGAAGAGTAATGAGCATTAATTGCTTATCTCCCTTGTGTACAGTGAGGAGTTTCTATCCCTCTGGCTGTCCTGTATGTTAACACCTTTTAAGGTTGGGTTTGGGACTAGGTCGTCCCTCCAGTTTCACACTGTGTGAAAGGAGGCACTGAGCCAGAAAAACATTTCAATCCTTCCCTTCATCTCTCTTGCCCTTGAGAGCCCATCCACTGTGTTCTCTCAGCCAGGCCAAACCATGTGCAGACTTTTTGCAGCTCTGATGCTCTCCTGGGTGAATAAAAGGCAAAGTGCAGGAGCCGGTCAAACCCAGCCCAGCCTTTCTGCCCCTCATTCCAGCCTCAGAGAGCCAGGAGGCCTCGTGAGGGACCTGAGAGGATGGAGAGTCTCATTTTGCTTTAATGTCCTAAACCAGCAGGTGAGGTCTGATTCCTCATTATATACGTCCTGAAAAGATAGCTTCAGGTTTGGAGCAAATAGATTGTTATCAGGGAAATTTGAATACTTATCAGAAATAAATGTAGACCCCACTTTCGGTGAGTTGCTGTACAGTGGGAGAAACTTGCACTCTCCACTGACTGGTCATTGATTCCCATCATTCTTGCAGTCAGAGACATCACTCTGTGATGTTAGGAAGAACCATTTATGGTATTTTCAGCTAGCCCCAAAACAGCAGAGGAAAACCAAACTCCCAAGAGAATCTGTTCTAACGTCAGCAGCCCAGTTCTGCAGACTGCCATGGCTCTGGCTGTTCAAGGCAAGAGGCTGACAATATGCATTTGGATTTCTGACCTGCTTGCCAGTATCTCTGAGGAAGAAAAGGTTGAATCCTGTTTCATCTGTACCAGTGCATACCATTTACTTCAATTACTTTGGCCTGAAAAATCTGATTTCCATTTGAGATTTACACTCTGGTACTAATTACAGGAATGGTACATTACAGGAATGGCTCTATCTGGCCTGTGAAAAGTTTCCTTCCACTTATAAAGTCTGTGCTTAACTTCTGTTCCCATATTTACTGTTTAAATAATTTTCAGCATCTCAGAAAATAGTATCTTTTAAATACAGTCCCCTGCAAACCTGATCTGTGAGGTTTAGCCTAGTGCTCCATCCAGAATCTCACAAACCGAGTGCTTAATGGAAATGAGCAGAAACTGGGTGATATTTCTCCATTATAAGTTAATTCTTTGAGAACTTCAGAGCACTTTGGGGCAACAGAAGGGGGAAAGGTATGGAAAACAATTTCAGCTTTTCAGTTCAGAACCAGTTTTGCTGTAATTTTGAGACACGATCTAAACCACAAGTAATTGATCATAATGAAAAAAATGCATTAATGAAAGTAATTGACAAAAGCCAGTTCACCTGTCAAAGAAGAGAAACCTTGAAAAGGAACGGCGAGCTTTTGAAGGTCAAGGCTCAGTGTGGTGTAATCCCTACCATCTGTGTTCAGGCTGGTGCTATTCTCAGACTGTCATATGCACTCTCTTCTTTGAAAATAACAGACAAGGGAAAAAAGGCTTACCCGACAGGGAGCCCAAATGTAGTTAGTTTTATAGAAAATGAAAAAGCGCCACTGTATAAACTTAGGATGACCCTTAATTTTCCTTCCCCTTGACCTACACACGTCCACAATTGGTTTCAGAGCTGTAGTGGCACTGGGAATGAAAATAACTAAGGGGCCAATAAAATGTAACAGTTATAACTGTGAGTTGGAATAGCAGGCAACCATACCCAATGCAATCAGCCAAGCATGGTATTGCCCTGCAAACTCACTAACCTGATCGAGAATCTCAGCCTTTCCTTCTGCTGAGAGAGGTTCTTGCCTTGACCCTACAAAAAGCTCTGGGTGGATTCCTGTGCCCACACCAAATTTGCAACCAATGTTTGCCTCATCCTTTGGATTTTTGGGATGTCCTGCTCCCCAAAGCTTCTGGACATTTTCAGAATGACAGCGGGGAGAACCTGACACACTTGTGTGGGATTAGAGATGGGAGCACATCCATGTGCTGGACTGCAGAGCCCAGACACAAGCTCTGAGTGCCCACTGCCCCTCAGTCCGTAAGCACAGGGCAGCTTTGGGTACCCAGCTCCTGAGAGAGGCACTGCTCAGAATGGGAAAATCTGTGTTCAAGGCGCTGTGCTTTCTGAACACCAACTACCAGACAGCAGAGCAACCAGCCTCCTTCACACTTGGCTTAGCTTGGGTGACTCAGAAAGAATGAAGAGAGCCTTCTTCACCCACAAAATAGCGTAGCTTGCTGAGCAGGTCACTTTGTGTGGTCTGGAGTTCAAATCCCTCAGGCAGACGAGGAAATTGAATTCAGGTTTCCCACACACTGACAGGATATATTAATCACAGCATTATTATATTAAATAAGGGCATTAGCTCCTCCATGCAGTTCTGCTTTGAAAGACAAGGTTTAGAAATCCAGCCCCAGAAGCTGGAATGGAAACTCCAACTGTCTCCTCCAGACATCCTCATAGCATCTGAACATAAAGTCCTGATGAAGTATAACAATTAGCACATACATTTGTTCTTGTTAAATCGTCAAATGCAGAGGTAGCTGCCTGCTTTTTTGTTTTGTTTCTTATTCCTCTTTTCAAACATTCACATACATCTCTGTTTGGGAAGTTGCTCCTTCCAGAAGATGGACAGATATCTGTAGTGGTCAAGCATTTGGTCTTCAAGTTTCAACTCCTTCAGGCTTCTTTCCAACTCTATTCTAGATTATTTCATGCCAAAAATTCAAGGAGTTGAAAAAATTTCAAAACCTTTACAAAATCCCCAAATTTTCTAATTTAATTGGAAAATACAATTTATATATGGAGACAGTAGGCTGCCACTTTTAGACTTCTTTTTTAAACACTTTTGTATGAGAAAAGTTTATCTATGAAAATAATGATAACGGAATTTTTATAGATCGTTTTACTGCAGAATGCAGACATATGAAACTACAAAGCACAGCCAAACAGATCCCCCCAGAAGTCATGTTTCATGTACTTTGTGGGAAATGGTGTACATGAAAATCTTTTATTTCTGTTACTTTTGAGTCACAGAAATGCTGTGACTAAAAGAGCAGGTACAAATACTATATTTGTTATATATACTCTTTGCTCTTGAGAAGAAAAATTAAAAAATAAAAAGTCTGCCTCCATGCACAAAACCAGAACACACCACATAAAACGTCCCTCTGTTAAATGGAGATTCCTGGGAAAACAACCCCCATAAAAATAACGTATAAAAAAATAATAGTGTTCCACAAATGTCTAATTAAAAAGGTTCTCCACCTCTTTGAAAGAAACACATTTTACTTGCCCTCATTAAGGTGACCTAACCACTGTGCTTCACCCTTCCCTGCCTGCACGATGTAATCAACACAATCCCTGAAAACAGCAAACAAGAGGCAAAGAATCTCCTTCCTCCTACTGAGCTTTAACTGCCTAATCAACTTTAAGCATATACCTCAATTAATGATTCAAAAGACACCCTGTTGACCCTGTATCATTGAATGCTACAGTATGTACAGAAGTTCAGAACTGGATCTGCCTTGAAAAGCACTTCCAGAGAATCTTCACTAACACCTTTTCCTTGTTATTCACACTCACTCAAAGCAAACATTTACCTTACTATTTTTAACTTTGACCTGAATGCACTCTCTACTGATAGAATGAAACCTCTCACTCCGAACTACAAGCAGGCAATTCTGGCAATTCCTCTTGTTTGCATTAATTACTTTTCCAATTAATTCTATTTCTTTACCTTTTTCTCCACTGTATATGTCTCAGGATGTGGTTTGCTCACACTGAAGCTGTAGAAGCCAGGTCAGAGAAACTGAGGGAGGCTGAAGCTGCATTAACACACAGGAGCACCCAGAACCCAGCTCACAGCTGCTCCTGTGCCCAGCTGTGGAGGATCCCATCACCAAAGCTGTGCCACAACACCTTGGAGAAAACCTGGAGTTGGTACAAAAGGGAAAAAGTGTGATCAGGTCAAGGAGTGCTTTTGCTAGAATACTCACTGGACAGTAATGGGAGAAGAGACATGACTGAAATCTCTTTATTTATGGCTGTTGAAGCTGTATAAAGGAATGGAAACTTCAGAAAATAAATAAATATTTTAAAGAGTTCACAGCTTTACTTTACCAAAAAAAAAAAAAAAAAAAAAAAGGGAATAAAAAGTAAAATTGAAATCTAAAATTGAGATGGAAATGCACTGAAGCCTTACTAGGCTGAAACTCAGTGCCCTGTGGCAAAAAAATGGAAATATGCAGAAAGAAATGAAGAAGACAATCCTAAAACGCTGCAAAATTTTTATTAAAATGCATAAATAAATATTTTGCTATTATAGACCGCAAAAAAATCCTATTTTGAAATTTCCAGAGTTTGGTATTTTATGCACTGGCTTGCCAATCTCCAGGCACACCTGAAAAAATAAAGTGGGAAAGAAGTAAAAACATTCATAAGGGGAGCATTTCCATGCAGAAAGAGTGAAAGAAGCCAGATCACAAAAAAACCTACTAAAGCAAAAGAGATTTCCATTTGTGATGAAGCTTGTCATCCTTTAGGAAAAGAATCTGACAATGGCTGGGAATAACTTTCTCAGCTCACAATCTAAGCAGTTTATGTCAACATTTCTTTTCTTGTAATCCTCAGGGTAATACTTTTTTTTCTCCTACAAGAGGTATCAGCTCTGGTCAACATGTAGTAGGTGCAAAATTTGTACATTACAGCATTATTAATATGTTGCTGGTACTATCTCCTACATTTTAATTAGCTGCACAGCAAAGAGAAGGAGCTGCTGTTTTGCCTTGCCTGACTTCTGGAATGAAGAATTCCGCAAAATGAGCAAGGATCTGGAGGGGTGGAGATCAGGGTGCCCTGCCTGTGCAGGGCCAGGACGTGAAATGCTTCTACATTTCAATGTGTCACTATTGTTTTGGCTCTCAAGTGCCCTCTGCTTTTTCCCAAAGCCACTGGAGAGCAGGCAGGAGTCACGAGGCAAGGCACTCGCTGAGCAGGACTGCACAGTCCCATGCTTGGGCTGACAAGCTGGAAGTGGATATCTTTCATTCAGTACATCTCTGGAAATTGCTGAAAAAAATGCCTGGGGAGCCTTGGTAATGAATACATCAACTTTTACCCTGCCCTGTAAAAACAGCTATAAGGAAATTATTTCTAAGCTACAGAGGGGGTACACAGGCTAAAAAGAAAACACAACAGTTGCCAGAAAAATAAATGCCCTGCTCTATCAGAGAGATGAGAGAGAAAGATAAAGTGCTCTGTTTGTGCTACACCATCGTATAGGGTCTGCAGGGCAAGGGTGGGAACAGGGGAGCCACAGGGGTGACTTCTCTGAGGAGTGCCAGAAGCTTCCCCCGTGTCCAAAAGAACACAAGGCAGACCCACTGCTGGCCAACCTGAGCTCCTCAGCAACAGTGGCAGCACCTCTGGGATAATGTGTTAAGGGAGGGGAAAAACCTGCCCAGCTGCATCTGGGGAGAGGAGTGAGGATGTGGGAGAGCTGAAGTCCTCCAGGCCAGTGCAGAAGGAGGGGCAGGAGCTTGGCCAGGCACTGGAGCAGGGATTGCCAGGCAGTGGAGCTGGGATTGCCAGGCAGTGGAGCTGGGATTCCCTGGCAGTGGAGCTGGGATTGCCAGGCAGTGGAGATGGGATTGCCAGGCAGTGGAGCTGGGATTCCCTGGCAGTGGAGCTGGGATTGCCAGGCAGGGGAGATGGGATTGCCAGGCAGAGGAGCTGGGATTCCCTGGCAGTGCAGCTGGGATTCCCTGGCAGTGCAGCTGGGATTCCCTGGCAGTGGAGCAGGGATTCCCTGGCAGCAGAGCTGGGATTCCCTGGCAGTGGAGCTGGGATTGCCAGGCAGTGCAGCTGGGATTGCCAGGCAGTGCAGCTGGGATTCCCTGGCAGTGGAGCTGGATTTCCCCTGCAGCCGTGGTGCAGCCATGGTGAGGCCCTGCAGCCCCTGCAGGTCCATGGGGAGCAGAGATCCACCTGCAGCCTGTGGACAGCCCCACACTGGAGCTGGAGGGGCCCTAACAGGCTGTGAGCCCATGAGGTGACCACTCTGGATCTGTTTTGCTGGCAGGACTTGTGACCCTGTGGGGGACCCACAGTGGAGCAGTCTGTTCCAAAGGACTGTATCCTATGGAAGGGACCTACACTGGAGCAGCTCATGAAGAGCTGCAGCCTCTAGAATGGACTCTTTTTGAAGAAGTTCTTGGAGAGCTCTCTCCCATAGGAGAGACCCCGCACTGGAGCAGTAGAAGAGTGTGAGCAGTCCTCTCCCTGAGGAGGAAGTAGTGGAAGAAACAATGTGTGATAAACTGACCAAAACCTCCATTCCCATCCCCTGTGTCACTGCCAGGGAGGAGGCAATAAAAATGGGAAGTTACGCTGGGAAGGAAGGAGGGTTGAGATAAGGTGTTATAAGATTTGGGGTTTTTTCTATTATCCTACACTGCTCTGATTGGTAAAATTTTCCCCCGAGTCGAGTCTGTTTTGCCCATGTTGATAATTGGTGAGGGATCTCTCCCAGTCTTTATCTCAGTCCAGGAGAATTCTGTTGTGTTTTCTCTCTCTTGTCCAGCTCAGCAGGGAAGTTATAGAGCCGCTTGCTGGGCACCTGGTTCCCATCTGAGCTGAAGCAGATTAAAAACCCTTCCCCTCATTACCAGGGGCCAAATATCAACACAGATACATACAGCTCCTATCTTCATGTGATGCTGCTTGCTACCTAAGTGAAAACTGACTGAGGAAGTTCTTTCACTTAGGAAGAAAAGTTGAGGGAAACAAATGAAAAAAAAAACCAACCTGTCACCTGATCTATTGTCGCAGTTATAATCTTAATTTGTAAAATGCAGCATACAAAAGCTCCCTGATTCTGGTTAGTGCTTTCATCCAATAGCAGCAAGACAGAAGTGTCTGAGCAGCCCGTGGTCCCCACCTTGCTTATCCTTTGTCAGGTGCCAATTAAATCTTTGCAACTTTTGTGCTGCACTCTGCTGTTTCCAGAGTCTGATGGAACTGGCAATGGGTATTGTTGGGATAACTCAGAAACAGCAGGAGTTTTGTGCATTCCACTCTCTGGATTCTTGAATTTCTCTGCTTAAGTCCAGTTTTCAAGTCCAGCTGAGCTAGGAGCAAAAATAACAACATAGCCTATGATTTGAGTTTTGATTGAAACAGCTTTCTGATTTATGAGCCTCAGATAGAATCCTTGTGCAGATCCATGCAACAGAAATAGCAGCAGTGTCTGAGACGGGGAATTGCGTGTCCTGTCCACCAGCCGAGCGGGATGGGCTGCTCCATTGTACATATTTATGGAGCTCAGCTGAACCCTCAGGGTAAAAGTGAACAAAGAATAGACTGTTTTTCTCCTGAAGCATCTGGGTGTAAGTCTTATTTTGCCAGCAACCGTGGTGTTTATGGGCATGTTTTACTGGAAACCTGCTGCTTCTCACAACGTTTCCTGAGTGACTGTCTTAGTAAAACTGCATCTGGAAATGACAAGCACACAGCTGTAAATCTGAAAAGCAGTGTGCAGCCCTAATAGCTAGCAGCTACAGCACAGCTGTCCTGCTGAACATTGGAAAGATTTACAAAGACAAAGCAGAGCAATGAATATGTTTCTGAGCGCTCTGTGATCACATTACACCTCTTCCAGGATTTTTTTGTTGCACACATAGAAGGGACTCTCACTGCTCTTTGAGTGAATGCCTTAGGCAGGTAACTATTACTGCTTACCTGCCTAAGGCACCCAGAATTTCTGCCCTGTACCTATCTTCCAAAGCAATGGCTAATGGTGTATTATGTAATTTTTCATTTTCACCTGAGTTGGATCCATGACAAGAGCAAGGCCAGGAAAATGAGCCAACTTTAAAAAATTACATACTGCTACATCGGCGTGCAGCATTTTGAGCAATGCAGGGAGTGTTCATGCAGTGGAACCATCATAAAAGAGACATGCAAGAGGAAGACATGAAGGAGATTTGTGCTTTTCATTATCATGTGCCCTGAGCTGTGGAATCCCATAACCACTCTGGATCTCCTGAAGCTCTGAATGTAAGGAAGCAGTGGCAGGAGGTGCACAGAGGAAACGACCAACACACCTTGCAGAAATACTGCCTTGGCTGATAAGAGGGATTATTGCTCTGCTGGACCAGTCTTTGCCAGGGAGGACTGGAGTCAAGGTGTTGCAGTATGGAACAACATGGCAAATTGCCCAGAATTGTAAAGAAATATAGTTGCTCTCTTCTGTGTAAAAATCTAGGCAATAAAATACTCATTAAAAAAACACACCTTGATATTTGAATAATAATAATAAAATAAGTAAAAAATAAAAAAGGAGTTTTTTCTTTTCCTAAAGCAAAAAGTTCTAATTTTCTAATTCAAAATATCTTTTCTTTCAAATGCCCAGAAGTATTGCTAAAAAGTACAATACCTAAAAGCACTGGAATCCTTAAACAAATCATCTCACTTGACCTGAGCATTTTTGCAAGTCCTGGAGAAATTCACACTTAAACATATTAATATGTAGAGGTGTATTTGTGAAAAACCAGGTGTTACTGATTTTAAACTGGGTTGTTTACTTAAAACTAGTGTTAATTTTATGCATATATATATATATATATAAGTACTTACAATCTGTGCATCCATGCTTGGGTTTGGATTTGCAATGGCAGAAAAGGAATTATTCACTAAGTCTCTTTCTGAAGATGATGCCACTGGATATGTACTTAAACCTGAGCACCTGAGAATAAGCCTCGAGTTTGCTAATTGTGCATCTACTCATTAATTCATGCCTACTGCAGACTTTAGAGAAGGCTGAATACAAATTTCAGAAATTCATCAAGCCCCTCTTTCTATGAGCCCAGATCTCTAGATTTTTGATAGTTTAACCTGAAGACCTGTCAATAGCTTCATTAAATCAAATAAGCCTCCAGCCAGGATTCATCTTTTATTTAGAAGCAACTACATTGTTCCTTTATAGGTTATACATTGCCCTCCTATGTCCCTGTTCACTCCTGTATCTGATCTCTGTTTCTGGCATTTTTCCCATTTTACAGTACTATGTTTTGTCTACTTTAGCCACCTCAGGGTATTCCATGGAAGGAATCCCATGGTAGAGCACGCAGCTGAAGGTGCCCAGCTCAACATGCTTTGATCCCTTTTAAAGTAATGTAGATGGGGATAAATGGGGCCCTTGAGAACCACAGCTCTGGGGAGAAGGAAGAGAAATGTCTCTCCTCCTTGACAGTTTATACATCTCCTATAATAGGAAATGTGTTTCCAAGCCCTTAGAAATATACCTTTTTCTTTTTTTTTTTTTTTTTTTTTACTTTCCCCCTCCCTCTTGTAACCTTGATTTTACCCTTAGAGTTTAAAATATTAGCTATTTAGGATTTGGGAAGAGTCAGCAGCTACCCCAAAATACCCATCAGGATTAAATCCACTAAAAACCTTTCCTCTTAGTGAGGCACAAAGCAGCTGGGTGGAGGTGTTGGTTTGTGTTTCTCTGCAGTGCCATTCCCTTGCTCTGCCCCCAGTTAAACAGCAAAGATAATGCTCCTCACTCAGCTTGTTTGAAGATTAAATTAGCTGCTATTAGTTCAGCTCTTTGAAGATGTACCCAAAGCGGTTAGTGCTAAGTGTTATTAAATGAATTTTAGTCATTAGACCCTGGAAAAGTTTTGTTTCTTTGGATTAGAGTTTGAGTCGTGGTGAATTCTGGTGCACAGGAGCATCCCTGGGTCCCCTTGGTTCAGCACTGCCAGGTGCCACATGAGAATCTCTGTCCTTAAACACTGTCCCCTTAAAGGCATTTAAAGGACCAGGCTGCAAACTGACTTTAAAGAGTAATTCTGGTCTTCACAACTAAGAGAAGCTTTCATTTTCCAAGGGCTATCTCAGAAAATTTGTCTCCTTTGTAACAGAACTTTAAACAAGCAAATCGCCTACGTGATTTATTAAGCTGAACTTCGATTTAATTTAAAATAAAAATAAAACTGTCATCCCGTCTTTCAAATTTAAAGGAAAATGGGCAACTACAATTTCCATTTAATTGCTCCAGACTGTAAAAGGTGTAACAGAGGTAAGATTTGGGCCCTTATTCAAGCCCTCTAGTGGTAGTTGTCCTGTTTGTAAACATGGGAAATTGGCACATTACTAAACTAAAGATTTGGAATCTCTAACAGGAAATTAGAAGCATGTGCCCTTAGAAGAGCAGAGAAGAAAAAAAGGAAATGTTAGTAGAAAAGTAAGTATTTCTATGCAGAAATAATTGTGATTTAAATGTGCGGAGTAGTAGAAATTCTAAATGCCAAGACAAGTAAACAGAAAAGGCAGAAAGTGCCACTCTAAGCAGATGACAAGGCCTGTCCTCCAGGGACTGACGGGTGGCATGGGCTGAAAATGCTTCTGCAAAGTCAAAGCTGACCCAGTTCTCCTACAGACAGGCTCAGCGTGTCTGAAACTCAGGATCTGAGTACTCTGGTACTGAGGAGAAGCTGTCAGTGAATGTGCTGCACTGGCTGCACAGGTAAACAGCTCCTTTCATTCCTCTGGGCTACATTTCTGCCAATATTCTCAGCCACTAGATTGCCATTGCAGTGTTTCTTAGACTTTCCTTCCTCTGCTAAGTTCTCTTTCAAAACCAATTTACAAATGGCCCAGTCCAAGGCAGCAGAGACAACACAGAAGCATTTCAGTGAAAATATTGCTGAAATTAGGGAAAAAAAATAAAGGCTCACTATTAGGTAAAAAAACATGGCAATAAAATCAGTATAGGTAGGACCACTTCTATTGTAATGTGTATTATATGATGGCTGACTTTTGCAGAGAGAATCTGTTAAAAAAATAATGTTAAATTTAAGCTTAAGCCAATTTTTATAAATGCAAGACAACATTAGTTTGTTTCTAGAAGCAATTTCAGGATTTTAAAATAAAACTGACCTGTGCAGAGCCTGTCAAATAACCAGCCTGCCTGTCTCAGCCCCCAGGTTAATGGACTATCTGTATATTCTGCACAGGACTGTACCTGAAGCTATTTTACTTGTTAAATGGCTAAAGAGTAGCTGATGTGCCTGGCAGAGCATTCAGTGTTTCTCAAGAATAATTCTCCAGAATTTTCTGGCAGATAAAAGCTTTACTCTGATGGTTCTGAGTGTTTCTTCAGCATCTCCTCTTAACCATCTAGAGGATTTTCTGCAGTGCTTACATGAATAGAGGTGCTTGTTAGAAGTACTCATTTCAAGGAAGTGTTTTGTGAGTGAAACAAGAATTATAATAGACAGTCAAGAGATCCTTTGGGGAAATGGGGTTGGTGGGAACAGACAGAACATCCTTGCTGAATAAAACATTTTTTCAAGGAATGTCAAAACTAAGTATAACAAGAGATCTCTTCCAGAAGGGGATGGTCTTCACCCTGGATACTCTCCCATTATTTTCTCATGTTCCATGAGAGTTCCAAAGTTTCTGAATAATTTTTGGACTATCTCAGAAAATCATTTAAGACATTTATTTTTATTCTAAGCATTTTATAAAGTAATTTTTAAAAACGCAAAATAATAGAATGGCCCTGACTAGTACAGTCCTGAAAATTAGAATAATAAAGTGTATGCTGGTTTGCTTGCAGTTACAGTATTACACAAATAAGACAAAAGAAATATGCATATAAGGCTCTCTGAAAACTATCCTTTGTGAGAAGGATGATCACTAGGTAATGTATAGGCCATGTCCAATAAAAATGTACAATAAACACACTGTGTAGCAAAGTTTAATTTCCTGGCTCTTGTGGAACTTAAATCTCAGCTTTAATAAGACTGTGCTTTGCACAAAAGGCGCCACAAAGCAGTGTGGCTACAGTGCAAGCTGAGTGCACAGAACTGTGTTCTTTTCATGGATCTACCACTGGCTTCCAAAATAATTTTGTACATGTCACTTCTATAGCTCAATTTCCTCCTTGATAAAAATGGGACTAACAATGGTTTCTCACCTTTGACACTCCTGGATGAAAAGTGCTTAGTATTATTAATTCATGAATTTATCAACCTCAAGCAGAGTTGTGACCTTGAAAATGGAGAAGAGTTCCAGAGTCTGCAGGGGCTTCTGGGGAGGTCATTAGAGCTGTTTATTTCGCCAGGCAAGCATGTGGCTGTTAAAGTGATGTTGCAGGGCTGAGGAGGAGAGGCAGTGTCACACATCAGATAATGGGGTGGTTTTCATGCCCAGACAGACAGAACTATGGAAACACAGTACTGAGCAAAGGTTGGAATAAGCCCATCATGTCCAAGCGGAAGGGCTGCTCTCCTCCTGGGAGACAAGTTTTGAAAAACTCTCCATACTTCAGTCCTATATCTTATGGATTAGTTACAGCAATCAGTCATAACTATTGATTAATGTGGCAGTACACAGGGACTCACAGTAAAACCTCCTTCTCACTAGAGATCCCTTGGGAGCATTTTTCTTTCTTAAGATATTAAAATGATCAAGAAAACTGAGGTTGTGTTTTGTAAATCTTTACCAAAGATTGGAAATCCAAGACAATTCATCACTTCAGTTCCAAAAATTTTCTCTAAGAACATTTTTCATGTGGAAGTCAACCTTAGTCCATTGATATTTCATAAGTCTATATAAAAATAGCCCAATAGTTTGCCTTACCAAAATATTCAGTGCTTTATTAACTTGCCTTTTTGCCTTATTGCAAAGAGAATTGGAAAGCCCTGAGTGAGTTACAGCTAAGGGTTCTACAGCTTTTCATTCTGCACCACAATTTCCTTTGTGCTCTTTTAGCCTATGTTAATTGTGCAGCCCTGCTGTCATTGGAGCATGTGTCCCCTGCTGGACTGAATCACCAGAAAGCTCTTCCAGTCCATCTGTGACAGCTCCGAGCACACAGGAAACACTCTTTGTGGATGTGCTGATTCAATGTGGCAGGGGATAAGTGGGCTGGCAGCAGTGGCTTTGTACATTTTAATAACTGACAAAAAAAGAGATGGGAATGACATTCAGGAAGTGAAACAGAGAATGTAAATTTTCTCTTCGCAACTGACCCAACATGCTTGTGCTTAAGTTGCATTTTAAAGGACTAGAAATTTAGCTGGGGCAATGAAAACTGCATGCAACTCTTATAAAATACTTATATTACACCTCAAAGTAACTTGTATAACAGATGATACACATTTTACTGTATAAAATACACCAATGTGCTTCAAAAGATTTGCTTAGGGCTTTCTTGTTGCTGTTGTTTTGTCTTACTCTTAACGGAGATTAGTGACACAGAGTAGTAACTTATCTAAGAGAGTGTAGAAAAAGGAGAAGAGAAGTCCAGCCAAGCAAAATACTTATCTGGATTACCCATGCAGTATCTGTGCAGGCAAAGGATGAAGCACATAACCTTTGCAGCTACACAGATGTTCTCAAATCTGATATACACAATGTGGGTTTTGTCCAACAAATAACTCGGTATCACATCATATAGTGTGTATCATATAATTATACAGTGTGTAAATATGACATACTGAGATTAATGCATGACACATATCTTTTTACAGTCTTAGATCATATTCCTGAAACTGGAAAGAAATTTTTGATATCAAGAGAAAAAAAATACAGAAAAGAATTGATTTTCTTCTTTAAAATCTTTGACCCTTCCATACAGATCAGACTGATATTTCAGCAACTTTCCTCACAAACATACAACAAATCATCACAACAATTATCTGGAACAGATACCAGTGGGACTCTCAGTTAACATTCTGCTTCACAGGGAAACTCGTGACTCTATGGGTTTTTCAGTTACAATGAAATTATGACTTAGTGAATCCTAAAATACCTTTGTGCCCTGTCTTAAGCTGCTGTTAAGTATTTATGTTCCATTTTGAGCTACTGACCAGCTCCACATGGAGGTGATCAAGCTTCTGTAGGAGCTAAGGGTTGCCTTAGCTATTTATTTTTGCTTAGTCTCCTTGACATGAAGGAGTTTAGGACACTTTGAACAGAAAAAGAATTGGAAGTGTGAGACAACATTTTCTTTTGGGGAAGTAAAATAAATTGAAGAGAGATACAATATTTTTTTCCACTTTTTCCAAATCACATATTTAGTTGCCTTAAAAAACCCCAACAAACTATCACTTTCCCAGCAAATGAAAGAAAAAAGAAAAGCATGGTTCTTCATAAATCATGTCAAAACTCTTCCTGATTTCTTAAAATTTGATTGGCAACATTTGACCAGCTGTAAAGATAGTGTGTGTGCCATAATCTTCAGCCTTTCAGTCTGAACTCACTATAAAAGACTCACTTTAATTTAAAACATAAACAAATCTCTTATCTATCTTGCCTATTTTGGAACATCAGTGCAAACATAACTTAATAACTAAGATAGCAATTAAACTTCTGCAAGGAGAAATTTATAGTACATTAATCTTTAGATTCTGTATTTAGACTAGAAATTATTAGATGATAATGGAGTAAATGCTTTGCTAAGTGAATACAAACTTAAATACTATATATATCAAATGTGGACATGCTGAATAATAAATCTGCGTTACAGATTAATTAATTTACAGAAAGGACTTTCTTAAATGAAAGCTTCTGAAATAATAAGTCCAGAGAAGTGAGTAGGCCATCATTAAAGGGCAGGAAGTAAATTCAATGTGAATCTATTAAATGAGAGACAGCAAAGTTGTCTATTGAAACAGTGAAAAAATAGCTACAGCCATTAAAGTTTCCTTCCCCCAGGTAGGAATCAACTTTTTATGTAGCATGGAGGTGCTGCCAAACTTATTAACTAAAATTGTCTTAATTGTGGTTGCCTGAACACAGAAGAGTGCAGATTCTGTAGAAATATTCCTTCCACAAGGAGAAGAGTGCATATAAATGTACATCCCAAGATGTTCGCTCACTACCCACCACTTTAAAGTCAAACTCTGTGTCAGGTTAATTTGCCATGCATGCTTCATCTTTTTTTTGTAAGAAAATCTATGCAACTCTACTACCAAATGTGGCTCTGCATGTGAAGTCCCAGCAAGCAGCTGAATGCAAATAGAGATCATCAGAAGTAAGAAGAAATGGAATCCTTGCCATATGGTTTGCTCTAAGGCAGTACCAGAGCTGAACCATGGCCATTTCTGTAACTGCAAATCAGCTGTGACCCTCAGAATCTTATGGATAGATTGGGTAAGAAAGCCAAAAACATATATCTTGTGCTATCTCTTTAGTTATTTCTTTCCTTTCTTCTCAAAGCCCTTCTGTGCTAACTGAACAGGAGGAAAAAAAAAAAAAAACAACAAAGTAATTCACCTTCTTCCATTTCAGTGATTTTCAGTTAAAATTAAATCTGGTTAAACTGCAGCAAATATCTGCTCTGTAGGACTGAAACAGGGGAAAACAGGTTATTTTAAAATGAGAATGGATGGTGGCACATGTTTGAGATGCCATGGTGGATGGGGTTGCATGGCACAGTTTTGGTAGTGGGGGAGCTACAAGAGTGGTTTCTCTGAGAAGGTGCCAGAAGCTTCCCCGTGTCCCACAGAACCAATGGCAGTTTATAGGGATAGGGCTTCCTTCCAATGTGTTAAAGTGCATTTTAAAGAGATAGGCTGAAGCATTTCAATGGATTAAACATTGCTTCACTCAGTGTTGCCCAAGCTCTCATTCTGAAAATTGAGCTGTGCCATTTATGTCAGCTCAGCTGCGCAACACCAGGTACAGGCTCCTGCTTTTGTCCCAGTTCATCTTCCTGACTAATGTCCCTCTATCACAACGAGGTGCTCACTTCCACTGATAAGGGTATTGCAGGAAGAAAAACAGCAGGGTGTTTGTTGGCAAATAATGTTTCCCAATTTGAGGAAACAGCTGGGGAAGACGATTGTCAGACAGGTTTAAGAAGCACAGAACAGACAGGAGTAGCAAGAAAGGTGAGGAAACATGACCTCGACTCCACCCAAACCATAGGCCACCCACATTAATTTTCTGATATTTACAGATGAAATAGGAGTTAACTCTTCCCAGCCTCTTTCTGTTTTCCTGCCTGCCCTAAAGCTGTGACCTATGGCTGCAGCTTCTGCAAAGGCTCAGTAAATCCCAGCCAAACCCTCTGCATCTCTCTTACCCAAACCTTGAGTTCTCCCAGAGCACGCCAGTTGAGCTGCAAGGAATGGCCATGCCCATACTTGGGTACATTGGGAATAGGAATCCAAGAAATGAAAAGGTGATAGTGAAATAAAAGCATGAAGATGGAAAAAGGCAAAGAGGAAGAATATTAGAATTTAAGAATAAAGATAGATAGTGGGGAAAAAAAAAACAAAAACAACTCTCTCCCTCAGCCTGCCAAGAAAACTTTGGGATGCTTAGCTTTGGAAAAAAAATCTTAATAAGGATACAAAACTTCAAATGATGAGTTGAAAAGTGTTCTTATAATCTTGAATTAGTTTTTCAATAGGGAAGTGAAAATCTGAGAGAGCACTGTTAATTAACATCCTAATGTCATGTGAGTGCTGGTATACATATGAATTACTGCCACAACCCCTCGATCTAGAAGTGTGCTGTTATCTCTCTGATAGCACTTATGTATTTCTTTCCTGATTTTTTTTTTTTTTTTGCAATGGTAAGAAAGTTATCATCCTATGTAATCACAAAAGAGAGCTGAACATGGTCAAGTCAACACAGAGCTATTCTGTAGGTAAATTAATAAATTATGTATGCCTACAGGACACAAGACAGAACACCTTACTTATTTACAGTTTTCCTCTCAGTTACTTTTCTTTCTATTTTCTTTCTCCCTCTCAATCTACTTCCTACAGGTAAATCCTTTGGAAAAAATTTTCAGTGTTGCAACTTTTGTGTATTTGCACTTTTAGAACCGATTCCTGATACTCTGTGCTCATGTGGGAGGAAATGAGTGATAGGGATATTAAGTGCCAGGGATATTGAGGGCTCTTCAAGGTATCCAAGTAATTCTGAAAAAGCACAACTGCTTGACAAGGACTTAGCACCCTTGTAGTTCATCTTACAGACTCTTTGAAATGATCCTCCATCCCTTTGAAGTCACAAGGTCTCCATTCATTTAAGCTGTGCAGGATCAACCCCATGAGGCTAAAGCACATGCCAAAAAACTGTCAGAAGCTAATAGCCAGGACATGTGACAGCAACACTTAATTCCCTGGCTGAATATGGGGGTTCACCTGGCATGAATAAGAATTACGACTTCAGAGAGGGCTTTTCTGAAAAAAACTCAGATCTGTATCAACTACAATCATTGTGACTTTTAGTTCTAAGCACAGACTTCCAGGCACACTTGCACCTCCCTCAACTATCCCATGCAATGCCAATATCCTGTTCTTTCCAAATTGCTTTTCGTAAATTAAGGTGGGGCTAATTTAGCAAACTGTCCATCAGAAAGGCGTTTAAGATTAAGGAAAAATTTTCCATAAAGTGATTTTTCAAACATGCCTTCATAAAAAAAAGTCAGCAAAAAATATTTAAAGGGGCCATGTTTGTGGAAAAAAAAAAAAACAAAACAAAACCATTTTTAATGGCTCATGGTGGCCAACAGCGACAGTGGCTGAAGCTGGTATACTGCTGCAGAGCAGAGGCTGCTGCTCCCCTAACAACTCTAAGTCTACGATGAACACACATTTAAGTGAGGAATTTGAGACTATTATTAGCTTTCATCAGTTTCTCTGTGGCTTATTCATGGAATCTGGACAGATCCCAGAAGCATGGTTTCTCAGCCTTCATTAGGCTCTGCAAAATGAGCCACCCCTACTTGGAAATACCTACTTGGCACCGATTCTCTCTTCTCTTTCTTCTTTCAGTGGGTGTTTTGTTGCAATATTCAGGATTCATATTGGGCCAGATCCTTTTCCAGAGGAAGGGCTGAGCCACGCTCACAGCTCGCCTGTAACAGTGAAGGAAGGCTGCACATGTCATTATTTCCTACAGCTGCACACATAACACAACTGAAAATGTCTGCCTGAAACCAAGTTCACACTCCAACACCATGAAAAACTCCAGCAGGACTACCTTTGTCAATGTGTGCCCTCTCTTTCTTGGATACACACACTGCACCAGACTTGCTCTCTTGCAAACACACAGAGTCAGTGACCTGTGAAAATGGTCCTGATCTTTCAAACATGAGCTCTGCTCTGCCAGCCCCTAATCAAATAGAAAGATCATTTATGTAATGAACCATCCACAAAAGGCTTTTATTTAGAACACACAAACACATGTATCACTTTCTGCTCATAATACCCAACATACCAGCATAAAAGCAAATTCACGTGGATGAGGTGGCAAAGGAATAGTTTTAGAAGGTTAGTGCAATGCTAAATTCACTTGAATTAGCCAGAAGGAGCTAAGTATGGGATGCCCTGTCTCCTGGCTGAAAAGCTTAGCTGTAGGTCAGCCAGAGATGGCTTGAGTTAACAATCCAGCATCCAAAAATAATTGTTTTTTCTGCTAGGAAAACAAGCCCGCTGAAGTCAGGAATGCTTTCTCTTTTGAAGAATGGGCAGCAGTAGTGCCAGATGACAATCCTCTTTTAACTGGATGCTGGCTTCTTGCTTTCAAGTGTTTCATGGAGCTTTAAAGTAATTCTTAATTTTTTGAACTCTTAACAGTTAATTTTCCTAAATTCTTCAACTTCAGGGGATATTTCATATTTATACTTACTAAAAGTATAAAGCAAGGTATTTTCAACACCAATAGTTCTATTTTACTCTTCATTCGTCTCTGACATAATTTCTATCACCAATTCCAGCATGGTTACACCTTTTCCTCAGTTAGACTCATTAAAGCAGTATCTACTACTCATAGTAGTAGCTTTTTTGCCTAAAGCAATGACAGAAAAGTAAAAAAACAGATCAGTTAATTGATATTATTGACGGGAACTCTGATCTGTAAAGACTAATAGATGAAGGTTTCGTGAGGGATTTATTCATGCAGCAATTTTTTTTTTTAATTCCCTCCAGATTTTAAATGAGTTGGTTACCAAAAATTTGAGCTTTCTAAGTGGCTGTTGGTGTATTTTTATGTGCATAAAGGACAGAAAAACAAAAACACTGATGTTAATCAGTGGGGATTCAGCTGGCATTGATTACAACCACAACCAAGGCTTAGAGTTCTGCCTCATGGATGTCTTACAAAACAAGCAAAGCTTTCCAAGTGTTTTATAGAAAATATAAAAAATAAAGCCATAGTATGTCGTAAGAGTACAATTTTTTTGTTCTTTGAAAACCCAGTAATCATGTAATCAGTTAGCATCTTTAAAAACATACAATTAGGGTTTCTTTTCAGTAGTATTCTGTTCAATATTACAAAAATAAAAATGAATCATGCAAAGTGGACTTGAAACACTATAAATATTACTGTTAATTCTGGGATATTCCACTTTTCTGGTGGCAAGGATTAAGAGTTGGGAATTTGCTATGTCTCAATGGAAAGTTTGATATTAAACAGTTATCATTAGGCAGCACCAAGAAAACCGCTTGTTCTCAACAGATTTTCCTTTCCATAAACAGGGAGCCAGAACTTTTCCATAGAAGAAGGAAGAGGAAATAAATGGATTTCATATAAAACCACTGAACATTTTTGGTCAGACCTCAATTGTTTTCAAAAGCTTCATGGGGTGGTAGTGGTTCTGTTTCAAATTAGGGAGACGTCCAGGAGGCACACAGAGATTGGGATGTGCCTTCCTCAGAACAAGAGACGCTGCTATCCCGGGCAGATCCACTTAACTGTGCAAATAGAAAGCACACACAAAAGTTTAACATGAATATTACCAAGGAATGCAAGTGTTGGTTTCATCTGCACTGTTTTCCTAGACAATATCTAATTTACCTGTTTCAAAACCACTGACTGGGAAAAGGTTGGCTTGTCCAGGCAGAGTTTCTTCTTTCCCTATGAAGCCTAGATTTTATACAACATATATAAAATCAGCTACTTCCCAGCGTTAAAACTTGCTGCTACTCCCAGAAAAATTATATTGCTCATTATTCTGTGTTTCTGAATAGCTGGTCTACTGCTGAACTCATTCATCAATCTGCCTTAGATTTTAATAGGAGGACCTAGCTGTGCTGCTACCAAAATTCAGGGCACAACTCTCAATGATGGGCACTGCTGGTTACCAAGGAATACAATGTGCTTATAGCAGATGCCTTCAGAATCTTTAGGAGCTTTGTACACATACATTTATATAATGTATAGCAGTAATTTCTTGGCAGTGGTAGACATGAGCCTAAATATTGCCATTCCAAAGCCACAGTAATCAATAATAATGATAAATGAATTATTAGCATAGAACTTAATTCAGGAGGTACTGCTTGAGGAATTTTCACAAGGTGGCTGTGAATTATTCAAACACACACTTGTACATGGAAAATGTGTTCGTAGCATTGTTCAAATACCCAGAATTCAGGCTGTCTTTTGTTTTGGCCAAATCAATCCCATGGTTCCCTATGGAATGAGTGTGCTAAAGCCTTTCCTGTAAATCTTCCACAGGCAAACATAATCATGGAGTGATGGAATCACAGAATCATTTAGGTTGGAAAATACTTTTAAGGTCATGAAGTCCAGCCATTGACCCAACACTGCTAAGTCCATCACTAAATTATAACCCTAAGCACCATATCCATAGATGTTTTAAACACTTCCAGAGATGGTGACTCCAGCATTGCCCTGGAAAACCTGTTCCAATGTTTGATAACCCTTCCTGTGAAGAAATGTTTCCAAATATCCAAACTGAATTTCCTCTGGTGCAACTTGAGGCCATTTTCCTCTCGTCCTGTCTTGTTACCTGGGAGAAGAGACCAACCCCACCTGGCTACACCCTTCTTTTAGCTATTAATGGTAATGATTAGCTAAGAGAATTATTAGTTCCCTTCTGAGTTTCCTTCTCTCCAGCCTGAACACCCCAGCTCCCTCAGCCTCCCTTGTGCTCGAGAGCCTTCCCCAGCTCCTTTCCCTTCTCTGGGCTTACTCCAGCCCCTCAATGTTTTTCGTGCAATGAAATTCCAAAAAACTGAATAAAGTATTCAAGGTTCAGCTCCACCAGTGCTTACTACTGGATTTAATTCCCTTTTCCTCTGAATATGGTTACAACTTTTAGAACTTTCCTCTTGCTATTGTTTGCAGTGCTTTGCAGACTGTTTTTTTTCTTGGACAGACTTTATTTAAAGTTACTGTAGTCCAAAATTTTCTCTTACCTGACCGCATGACACATGACAGGAGAAGGATGGAGGTACCCCAAAACTGGCATTCTTCCTTGTTTTCCCTCCTTTGTTTCCTCACCAGTTTTGTAATCCACAATGAAACCCCTATTGAGAACCTTTCTTGTGCAGTTCACAAGTCCACCTCTAAAGCTTGAAGCTCTGGCTCAAACAGCTAATTAGAGAACTTACCTTCTATAGTCTCCTCTACCCTGGAGTTTGCTAACCCTAATCAGCTTTGCCCATTTGAATGCTTCCCCACATCCTGCATTCTAACTAAGCTGACATTTTGTCAGGCTGAGCAGATTCTTACCTTCCTTTCAGTTAAACTTGATAATTTGATCACATAGTCAAGGTACAATTACTCTGCAAGCAGGAACTGGAAGCTTTCCACAATTTACTTTGTCCAAAAATACCAGTATTTGAAAAACTTTCTGAAGAGGTGAGATTTTCATGTAATTTAAAAGAGAAGGGCAAGAAAATATTTAAGAAACTAACTACAAAATTCTTGTTCTGAACCCAATTTCAGTTCAGATACCATCTCAATTTGTTAATATTACACTTTCATCAAAGAGGAATACAGCTCTAAAAAGGAATACAGCTCTAAAATTTGTCTGTGAGACTCCTTATTTCCATACACTTCCTTTTAGAGGCAGACTGTTTCAATAAGAATCATACACCAGAGGGAAAATTACTAAAGATATTAGCACAATTTATTAGCCAAGTTTAGTTTTATTTATTGATTTTTAGTATGAAATAATTTTGCTTGGATTTTTTTGAATTTTTAAAGATTAGCAATTCCCTTGCCTAAAATAGCCTCTAGAATCTCAGAGAATCTGAGACAAAAATTTAGAGCCTTTGATTTGCATAATTTCTGCAGAGGAATGTGACGACTGAGACATTCACTAACCTTCATTTGCCAGGCAAGGACAGAGCTTTCAGACAATTGACTTCATCTCTGCAGATTCCTGACAAAGGATGTTAAAAGGTCACTCCAAAAGGTGTCCCTTCAGGCCATGTGGGCTTGAGTGCTCCTGTCCACAACTTATTTGCTATAGTCCACTGCCTTTAGGTACATATGAAAAGAGCTTTGTGCAAAGCTCATATTAAGACATCTCTGCATGACCTTCCTTCACTTTTTGCAAAGATTCTGGACAGACCTCATCTATGTGGCAAAGGTCAAATGGGAAACATCTTGAAAAGAGCTACTGAAGCAACAAGGGAATGTGGATCTTTTGCTCTTCTGCTCTCAGCCAAGAAGCTACTGTACCTTATGGGTAAGCTAATGGTTCTTTGTTCCTTTGAGACTATTTATTAAAAAATAAGCCTTTGAAAGCCCTCTTTATTTTCAGTTTGAATCATATAATTAAGGGGAGGAGGTGGAAGCACACTTAAAATGTTTTCACTGGAGTCACCTTTGTGAGCTGAGGGGAAGGATCTGTATTTATAAGAGATAAAATATAGGTCTGTGAAACATAATCACAGAGAATGTATTGGCATTTGAAAATGAAAGCTGTACTGAAAAACTTCATCTTGAGGTACATTTTATTACAGAAATCTGACAGTTCAGAAGGCTTGATCACTTGTGAAGCTTTTCATACTACATTTCTATTCTCTTTTAGCATCCAAGACAAATGGAAAGAGGCAAATCATTCCAAGTCTGCTCAGATTCACAGATTTTAGTAGAATATTGCCTTATTTTTCATAGTTTGAGATCTTACTGATTGCCTTGATATGTCCTCATATCAATTCTTTTTCAGAGCAATCAGTTTTCCTGTTACGAGACCTGGTACAATTTTGCTCTCAATTTCAGAAGATCCTGAACCTCTTTAAGATAAGCAAGCAATAATATGTCACACCCAAAGAAATCATAGGAAATGTGCTGTTATTAAAGATATCCAGAAAGGGTCAGCTATGAAAACAAGTATAAAACCAGCATTTCCATCCCTGGCCTGCCTCAAATGTTGAAGGTAGGAATGTTAAACACTTCACTAAGCAGAAAAAGTGCTGCCCCAGGCTGAGGGCACCTTGCAGCCCATGAGGGCTGTGCCCATGGGCCAGACAGAGGTGGCCATGGAACAGATTTTGGGTGACAGGCTCTGTCCTGTCCTGGCCAAGTGCCACCAGCCTGGTTACCACTAGGGCTTAAATTGAAATTTTAAATAGAACCTTGTTGTGCCAAGTAATGAATATGTTTAGAAACACCTGTATTAAAGGGACAGATTTCTTTTGAGATCACATTTCTGTACCTTTCAAACAAATTCATGGTGTCAGGTGAAGAGCAGCGTGCCATTTGAAAAACAGGGATAGGCCTTTTTGTAATTTGCATAATATACAGTGGTATTTGAGATTTCTATTTTGTAACTCACACTGAGAATATTTACTTGATATAATGTTAAATGTGAGCTCTGTGAAATATTGCAATTCCAGAAATGTGTCAAGAAAATGCATTCATCTCAAAAATCAAGTTGAAAAACCATGATCTGGCTTTTAAGAATCTGTCTGTGCCAATAACTCAAATTCTTTTTCCAGTATAAAAAGCGGGATGTGCCTATTTAACATGACCATAATGTTATCCAACAGAAGCCCACAGAAAACATGAAACATTTGTCTTACAGTCCCTAGGTGAGCACATTATCATTTTCTCCTTGTCACTCAACACTGAGCATGTTAGATAACAACCTATAACAGAATTTAATATAATGGTTTCTCCAGTCAATACTGGGATGAAGATTGAGATTTTTCTAATGGGATCTGAGTATCTAAGTCCCTTGGGCAGCATGGATGATTCCCATCAGCCTTAAAATTCAGTCGAGCAAAAAAATAGTGTCAACATCATCTTAATATTGGAAAACAGTTGTTGCCTGCACTGCCTTAAAATGAAAATCCACAGAGATAAATATGTATTTAATAGAAGATTTTTGAGAGAAACATTCTTTCCTCAAAGAGTTTTTCTTAAAGAAATGTCTTCTCCATTTACAGAATGGCTCTTCAATATTTTGCATCTGCCTTCCTATTTCTATCATGCTAATAAAAATAAAATGGCAAAGAAACATAACAAAAATAATTCTGAAATCAAATACTTATTTTGACTTTTTTCTTTTATCTCATTTAATTGGGAAGAGGAAGGGAGACTTTCTTAGTGGCAGGTTGGAAAGGTGCTTTGCTGGCTGATTCTGTGCCTATCTCACAAAATTTCTGGGCTCATGAAGCAGCACTGAACACCAAGGTAGATGAACCCTGACAGCTTCTCATGAGCCCCACCTGCTAAACCCAAAACAAGTACAAAAATAGCCCCACCAAGGGTTTTCTTAATGGGAAAAGGAATAGAGCTTCTCTGTTACAATCTACAGCATGAGTCTGCCCGGGGCTGTACCAGCAGTGCTCAGGGAGCAAATCCAATGTGCAATTAGTTACTAAAAGATTGGAGAGCCAGGCTTTGACTTCAGGCATCCATGAGGAACCAAACATCCTCTTTGCCTCTTTGATCCTGTCCCTAAAAATAAGCAGGTGATGATGGTACAGTCCCACCTATTGTTGCCTTTCCTTACACAACAATCAGTCACTCTAACAGAATTCAATCTGATAAGCCAACTTTTATCCTCAACTTTTCTGGTTCAATTAACTTGTAATAACTAAAATTCTCAAGGCAGCTGAGAACCAGTCAGGAATGATCTTTCATGTACACTAGCATCTGATTCCTGGGAAATGAACTGTAATTATTAAAAATAGCTTTCCAGTTGAATCCCTATACTGAAAGGAGGCAAATATACATTAAGAAGTTAATTTAAAAGGACTAGGGACATGGAACCATAAGCATAAATTGACTTATGTGAATTTAAATGTCCTTCTGCACATTATAGCTTGCTTTTACTGGTATGTGTGTGAAAACATCTTACTATCAATATTTTAATAATGCAAAAATGTAATCAAAGTTGTGCCACTTGAAAATTAGGAATTATTCATATCAGCTATTGAGAAAATAAGCATCACACAAAAATCTCTATGGATTTTTATTTACTTGTCACACATAATATAGAAACAATAGTGTTTCTATTCTATTATAATTAATAAATATATTCTATAATGTAAAACTCTCTTCATATATGTATTTTTATTGACACCCTGCTTTCAGACTGGAAAAATACCAACACCTAGTTGTAAAAATTATGTCCTCCAGTAAGACCTTACAGTATAAATAGACAATAAAAACAGGGAATGGAAAAGAAAAAAGAAAGTCATGTTATGAACACTTTATGATCTTCGGTACTGAGGGAGTAAAAGATTTTCCCCATCACACCATAAGAAGATTCTGACAGAAATAAGAATCAAACCAGAACTCTTAAAATGCAATCTTGTGCTCTAACCACAGAGCCAACAGAGTCTTTAAAATGTTAAAGGTTTAGTAGGAAATGATGCTATGAATTAACATGGAGAGTTGCTAATACAATAATTCAGTTTATTTTGCATATTTGCCTTTTGAATTCCTGGGCATAGCAAAACTCTTCAGGGAGTGGGTGACTATGCCAACAAAAAGAGTATGTAAGTGTATTTCAGAGACATCTTTTCAAATCACATGGTTTATTTATTTTTTTTTTTCCTGCTGACCTTCCTGAAGGTAACATAGTGCTGACATGCTATTGTTGAATGGTTTTTCTATGAGAAAGAGAACAAAATAGGAGCTGGATTAATGAAAAAATAATTTGCTTGAAGACTGTTCACCACAGGAAATAAGACTGCCTCTCAGCAATTTGAAAGAGATTTGAATCTGGAGAAAAATAAAAGAGAAGGGTTCTGGAAGGTAGGAGTACCCAACTGTCAGTTCTAGCACACTCTGGGCTAAAACACTAATAGACACCGTTGTGACTAACATTGCAAATTAAATGCAGCTGCTAACACATTTCCTGGCTAATCTTTGGGTATATTACATTTGACCCACATTACTGAAATGCTATTCCAAACTGAGTCATGTCTTGTGGACACCTTACAGAGAAGTTCAAGCAAAAAGCATCACTAAAACCTGTGATGAGTTGTACTAAAATAAGTCGATGGAATCAGCTCCTTCCCCCTCTTTGTCACGTACAGACAGACAAAGCCCAGAACAAAGGCCACTGCTGCAATGAGCTCCCTGTGGCTGTCAGACCGTTCATCCTCTGGGCACAGGGGCTGGAGCCAAGCCACACCTGGGCAGAGCCCCTGCCCAGCTTTCTCCTGACACATCAGCCCCTTTGCTCCTCAGGCTTCTCCTGGCACTGGAATACTCCTTGAATTCCCCTCTATGGACTCCAAAACCAGAACAAAATTTTGCTAGCATGAAATGGAAATAAAATATAATAGGAAGTATTAACAAGCTGGGAGTAATCCAACTCCAAATAATGTTTTTTTCCTGTTTGATTATTGTGCTGGTAGAGTGCATTACTGTGCCTTCTGAGTATGGTGCTGAGAGTATGATAAAAGTCCCCAAAATTATAAAATAGAAGTGCAGGAGAAGGAGCAATGGAAACCAGATGTTGAAAAAAGGTACAATTAAGAGTATAATTTGTGATACCATACAGTTATCCTCAAGCCTCACTTGCCTCACCAGGTCAGTGTAATGCGATTGTCACCTATAAAAATCACAATCATCTCAATTTTACATGTATCTCATTCCTCCAGGTTGTAGCTCTTGTCAGCCAAAATTACTTCTCTCACAGCATACCACATCAGGGATGGACTCCACCTACATGCATCACTACCATCCCCAGATATTTGAGGTTCAGTTTAATTTACAGACTTCTTGGAACAGAATAAGACTAAAAGCAAGCAGGTTTTTAGTGTTTGTAGCACGTTTGTCTGTCAGACAGTGTACAAACAATGTAATCTTAAAGGGCCATATTTCCTCAGCCTTTTATGCAGGTCTGAAAGGGTTTCAACTCCTCTTTACTCCCACTTTTTCACAGAAGAATCATAGTCCTGTAAGTTGCCCACAAATTCCTGCTTGTAGACAGCATAAAGCATCATACTCCAAGAGTAAATTAATCTGAGTAACATCTTTAAGTCTATATGTTGGGAAATATTTTAGCAAGTTATTTTCAAGCATTCCTCAGCTTATTATTTTTAAGTTCCTCAGCAAAGACTCCCATCTTACAAATGAGAGGGGGTTTTCAGTGGGGATAGGTTTAGTGCTATCTCCTGCTTTTGGTGCTTAACTGAAAGATTAATTTGTGAAATAATTTTGAGGAATTTAAGGAGAACTCAACACTGAAATAGATATGTTTCTGAGGAGTTCAGAAGTAGCATCTGTAAATCATTGTAGGACACAATTCTGCAATAGTGGCTGATGGCCACCAAGCCCTTACAACGACCAAGAAAAGAAGCAAATCTGTTTTTCTCTTCAAGTTCAGCAGATAATTAAACCATCAGAGTTAAGAAAAGTGGTACCTATCATTGAAAAAATAAATCTATCTCAATCTTCTCTCATGTTCAAAAGTATGCATAAAATACATACAGATACTTGCCAATTAACACATATAACCTATCCTCATATGTCCTATGCATTTTCATAATTAATTAAAATTCCTAATACAAGCATACATTGCTAAAGAATGCATACAGCATACTTTAATCAAAGCCTGATGCAGGCTGATAATGGTCCTTAATTTTACAAGCAGTCTTAAGACATTTAATAAAACCTCTTATTCTTTCCTCCAGCAGTAACGATACTTAATAGCAAAAATTATTAAACTTATTGTAGAACCATTTAGTAGATTTAGCACCTTAGCTTCTTTTCCATGTAAACTCACCCCAGCAGAAGAAAAAATGGGATTTCACATTATTATTGCACCAGTCTTCTCCAACTCTCTCCAAAGCTTTCTCCTTGTCTTTCACAAAAGTAACAGATTTTGTCATTTTTCTGCCTATCTTCTTTTTCCAGATCAGGTCTAGTCCTAGCACAAAACTTTGTGAATTCCATTATAAAAGTTCAGCTTTTATCTTTACTACTCATATTTTTTGCTTCACACAATCTTTTGATGAATTACTGTACTTTAACTTCCTCACTTCTCTTTTTCTCCAATCTCTTATGATTATACCTCTCCAAAGCCTTTTGAAATGTAAACAAGTTACAGAGCCAGAATGCCTTCTTTCCACTGCTGCATGGATTCCTTCCACCTACACTAACAAATAGTGCAGCATGATATTCTTTAGCTGAACCTGTGGTAGTACATCAAGTTTAAGGACATGATTTTGAAAAATCTCAGTCCATAAGCAAGGTAGGTTTTGATTACATAAGAGACATGCACTAATCTGGGGTTAATTCCTGCATATGATAAAAATCTCATGAAAATATAGAAATTAAAACCTTCTAAATGGATAGAATTTCCACTTACTGTCACTCATAGGGATGTAGGTATCTGCATGTGTATGTAGAAGTGTATCACATTTTGATCAGCCATGGTTCCTCCTGCAAGATGAGAATTTATTACAGGGAAATGTATGCCCTCAGACTGACCATCAATCTTTAACCAATGTCATAAGTTACTGCTGCTTCTTTGGTAGAAGAAAGGAAAGTTGCTCTTGGCATTTGTTCTTAATTCTTGTTTTATGGAGGTCCAGTATCCAAAAATGCAAAGACTTTTCTTCTTCCTCCTTTGATTATAGGGTAAACTCTATTACATCCATATTTGCATCTTCTCCCCTATCCCATATAAAATGTTACAGCTCAAATACATCTCTGACAGAGATCTGGTCTCTCAGTCTTCTAAAGTGAATTATTAGTCAACTATTCTTTTGCGGAAGGTGGGGCTTTTTTGTTATTTGACATCTGGCAGTCATTTAAAGCACTAGCAACTCCTCATTCAGAGCACTACACATATCTGATTTGCTTTCAATATTTTCTTAGTCTAAATGCCACCCTATTGCTTTTCTTGGCAAAAACAAAATTTAAAAATTCTGTTGGGTGGAGCTAGATTTCCACTGCTAGATTTTCACTTTACTTCATACTATAACAGATCCTTTAGAACTACCTAATGTGCAAAATCTGTTGTTTATACAGATCTGCAGCTGGCTTTGTCCCAGTTGCTCGAGAGTGATATCTAAACATAAAATAATCTCTGTATAAACTGTGGCTTTGTAAAATATGTAAGCGCTCTGTGTTTGTTCAGCCCAGGTCACTTGCTGAAAATGAAGGTTATTCCTGGGTGATAACCATCAGATGCTGGTTCAGAAGGGAATCCAAATTTTTCCAAAGTTTTGTTATGCTCAAGTCACAAGGACACGAGATGGGAGCAGGTTGGGTAGAATTTTAAAGCAAGACATCAGCACATGCAAAAACTTATCCACAGTAACTGCACTTCCTTGAATTCTGTAACTTGAAGTCAAGTAAAGTAAACAACATTTAAAGACATACCTAATTATGAGATTGCACCCTTGGAGTCATTAGAGCTGCAATCAGGAACAATGCCTCTTTTCTGCTCACACAGAGCAGGGATCCTGCTCTAATGATCCTGCTCTGATGATTAACTGCTGCTGAAGGGTAGCACAAGGGAAGGTTAGAGCAGTTTTCAGGCAGTGAAGTACCTGTGACTCTTGAACAACACAGCTTATCGCATTAAGTGTCCTGTCTTGCAAAAAGTAAGGAAAACTGTAGTTATTTTAGTTTTGGTACAAGGTAATCACCTATCAGCTGTAAAGTCCCACTCTTGACATTGTATTTGGGGTTTGAGGAGTTAATCTTAGGATAGCAGAAGCATATTACATCAAGGTTTAGAAAAGCATCTTTTTATATTAGAAGAGACTACCATGTGAAAGCTAAGCAAAATATTACCTGGAAAAAATTACAGATATGGTCTAGTTTTAAGGCCTGATTTATAGAAAAACCAACTGGACAGGTCAGTAGGTCATTTTTGGTAAAATTATTAGTTTAAGCTTTTCAATGCTTTTAATCAGATATAATTAAATATATCACCACTACTTCAGCCATATAGATTACCACTCAGTACAGCTCACAGATCAAAAAATAGCACATACAGCTTGGCAAAATTAGTAATTTCTTTCCTGATCCCTTCCCATAATCTTCTGCAAGCTCCAGAGACCAGAATCAGAATCTTATGACCAAACCTCTCATGGAGGTGCCACTGTCTAAAATACAGGGGCCAATTTCCTTAGGACATCTGGCAGTGGTATAACTCCACGTGCTGAGCTCTGATATGGAATTTGTCTTTTTTCCAAGTTACTCTGGGACTGGGACCTTTTCCTCAAAGCCTTTCCCTCTGAAACTCCCTCCTGCCACGGAGCGTGTCCTACAGCAATTAAAATGTTTGGGTGGCATCAAGTCATCAGCATAATCTTGTGGAAGTTTAGCATATTTATTCATATAATAAACCCCCAAGATTCCTGGAAATTTCTCATTCTTTAAATATTTAAATAATCTTTCCTTTTGCCTAGTTGAATATTGGAAAATCAGAGCATAGACCTAAGTCTAATAAAGAACTTCCACTTTTGTGCCAATCTTCTCTTCCAAGTTCCACCACTTCAATCCTCTTAGTGTCCTTTCTGAACTCAAATTTTTGTACACTAAATTATTACAAAAATATTCTGTGTAATCATTTGGAATACAGGTGATTTAACCAAAACCTTGGACCACATTGGCTCAGTGATCTGAAGGTTCAGATATGTGTTCAGGCTTTGTTTTCCCTGTGTGCCAGAGCTGGGAGCAGGGCAGAGATGTGCTCTCCACAGCAGGCATGGCTCAGGTAATGTGCTGCTAAACCACTCCAGCTCTTTTAGCCAACCCTTCTCCTGTCTCTGGTAAGTTTTTTGGCAAGGCAGTGCATTGCTTGTCTTTCTACAGCAATCCTAAATAATATTTGTTGCCTTTACTATTGAAGCTTGTTTCCCACACTCCATTTTTTAACTTTCCACAAAACAATATCCACAGGGTGCAATGGCTTCATTCCAACAGTTCATCTGCATCTATATTTGCAAACCTTTGGGATAAGATATTGATCTCTCTTCCATCTTCTCACTACCTGCTGGAGTGATTTGCTCTTGAGGAAGCTGAAGCTGACCCAAATTTTGCTATTTCCTAGTTAGGTTCAGAGTCAAGGTTACTTGACTGACAATAACTATCATTTTTACCATGTCATAAGTGTAACTATTTTGGGGGTTTTTCCTAGAAGGTACTCAAGTTTGCTTTTATAGGGTTTGAAATATTACAGCATTTCTCTAAGGATTCATACAGGGGGTAGAAAAGGCTGAAGCAATCAATAAATTGTCTGAAAAGAAAAAAAAGGAGGAGAAGACTATGTTTCCTTTAACCTAGGGAATCTGGGATCAGATAGTTTCTTAGTGGATAAGAGTCAAGATTACAGTTGAGTTCCCTCTTTGAGAATTTCTAGTATTCTCAGGTGGCTGTAGTTAATTCTGTGGGTTTAGTTCATCTCTTCAGCCAGCAGCTGGCACAATTTCGAACAACAGAAATACACAACTCTCAAACAAAAATACAAGATTGACCATGATAATCAACACATAGCAAATATAATTAGAGTTCAGTGCTTGGCTCAGAGAGAGAGCAGCATCCTGACCTGGCAAATGTGCCTGTTGGGACAGCTGCTGCACCTGACAGCCTGTCCTTTGCCAGCTCCTGTCTGCCTCCTGTCCCCGCAACCCCCGAGCCCCTCTTGCTGCCCTTGGCGCTGTGAGCTGTGCCTGCTGAGAGGGGGCCAGGCCATCTGCACCAGTTCTGCAGGCTGCCTCTGCACAAGTGCTCAGCCCTCACAATGGAGTCCTGATTTTGCAGAGGCTCTGGCACCCATTCAGCCATCTTACTGCAGCATCCCAGCATTTTCACAAGTGCTTGGCCATGAGCAGTTCCTGTTGACACGAAGCATGGCTGTGTGCTTATCTACAGCTGCCACCTCTTCTGCAGGTCCTTTAAGCACCCCTTTGCTGGTGGCTGTGTCAGCACAATGACCTATCCCACTGTCAGGCTCATCTTCGGGATGTGAGGTCCCACGTGGGTGAGAAATCCCAGTCCCAGCAGCTGGTGGGGTCTGCTCTGCCTCGCTGGGGTCCTGCCAGCAAACGTGGCACAGCCCCAGCTGCAGGGCAGTCCCAGGGACCCCTCACAGAGCCCTGGAGTTATGGATGGAAGCTTCCAGGACTCTCCTCCCAGTGCTCTCAAATGAGTCAGCCAGATCTCGGGATAGCAGGGGGGAAAGAATGCAAGAATAACATGTGTGATTCACAGGCTCAGCATTTCACATGTACAAGTGGTCTGTAAACAGCAGAGACAGGAGCAGTTAAACACTGACTGCCTCTAACCAGTTGCACCTTTGCTCTTTGTAGGAAGACTTGATGGCATTTTGGAAACGGTTGTTTACCTTGAGATGAGATTCACAACAAATTGTCCACATTTCTCTCCTCTTTGCAATGCCCCGTGCAGGTTTTCTTCAAGCTTTTACCATGGACGTAGCACACAGGAGTCTCCTCGGATTTCTGAACATTGCTCAGATAAAGGCAGCTTCTCCAGAAACTAATCTGGATGGAAATACTCCTGGTTTGTAAACATTTTCCCTGTATTTGTTCAGGCTGAGATTGCCACTTGCCTAAACAGAAGCACAAGGAACTAAAACCAAATTCCCAGTTCCTCACAGGTAGAATGGGCATAGGCCACTACATTATTGTTTAGAGAAAATATGTTCCTTACAAGTGTGTCTCTCCTAGTGTTCCCTTCACACTGCAATTAGCAGTGGTGTGATACATCAGGTATAATGATGATTGGCTTTCATGCCTTTTCACCATGCACTGTGTTTGGAAAATGCCAGTCTAACTCACGAGAAACAGACAATGCACAGATCCAGTCAGAAAAGAGGACCAGGGAAGAGAATATGCCAGTAAATCTATTGTAACATCCCACTACAACAACTGAGCCAGGCTGCAGGACACAAAGTCTGCTGAGGAGCAGAAATACTAAACTACGAGACATAAACAACAACGGATCACCAAGTCAGCTAAAAAAATCTAAACCAAATTTGTCCTCTAACAAGCTGTTTACTTGCCTTCATGTTTGCACTTTCAAAGGTTACCCTTTTCTACAGTAAGTAAAAGAAACCTTTTTTAAATTATTAGTCTGACAGTGTCATTTTTAGCTTTCACAACATCCCATGCTGTTATGACAAACAGTGCACAATTCAAATGAAAGGAATGTTTCTATCAAAGAATTCCACACAAGAATTCAGAGCCCAGCATGGAATAACTAATGGCCCAAACTACAGCAGTAGTGGTTTTTTTTAAGGTTCTTCAACCCCAGATGCATTCAGGTTTATCAAGCTGTGATACAAATCTTTTCTATGCATACAGTGTCCCTCTGTCTGACTTAGTATTTGATTTTTTCTAAGCATATCACATAGCAACACAGAGGTGTTTTTTTTTTTTTAAGGGCTCCTAATTCAGCACCATCAAAATATGGCTTCAGAAATGCCTTTATTTGTAGCATGTATATGCTGATGATTGTTCAAATGGGCTACTAAGAAAAGGGTGTCGATTGAAAAGCAATTATAGGGGATGGTACTTTCAGGATGCTCTGCTTGCAAATAGCCCTCAGTTTGAAGGAATTCTGAGGGGCAGTCAAGGTATCTATCTATCTATCTTCCAGGGTAGATTATAAAGGATGGGAGGCAGGAGCCTGAGCAAGGAGGCTCTTCATGCAACAAATTGCTGGGTCAGGTCATGCAGGTCCCAAACATCTGAGGTTGTCCTACCAAAACCAACTCTACAAATTCAATTTATTTCAGTACAAACATAATGTAATTTTGTCATATAAGGCCTTAAAATTTGAAAATCACTCCTTGATTTTTGACCTAAGCTTGTTTTCAGACCATGTAGATAGTAGGTCAAATGCTAGAGCTCCACACTTGGCCCTGGTGACACATTGCTAATGTGCTCAGCTATTTAGATGAAGAAAAAGGAAGCAATGATCACCACTATGAAATAACCAAAAAACATGCAGTGCTCTTCCTTGAAACATCTTGATTCTTTTTCTCATTACATGCTCACTTTCTATCTGTGCAGTTCAGAAGGTTTTATCCAAATCCCAGTGAAATCAGCCAATTCCATTTCATCTCAGGGCCTATTTCTACCCTGACTAGCAGCACTTCAATAGAAAAAAATTAGAGATTCCCAGCACTGCAACTTGTCAAATTAGGTTCTATATTTTTAGCTGTTCAAGCATAGAATGTTTTCACCATTAAAAAGAGCAAAAGGAGTAATAAAGTTTTGCTAAAACTAATACAAGAGAAAGGGGACTTAAAGAAAATGGGTTTAGTTATTGGTTATGAACACATACAATGCCAATACTTTTCTTCCTTACTTGTTTTTATAACCAGTTCCACAAAAACAGAATCAGGAAATGAAGTTATGGATTCCAAAAGAGCAAGTGGCAAATAGACTCAAGCTGCAGATAATTTCTTCCCTGCATTATTTTTCCTCACTTCCTCTCCCCCAGACAGACAGGGTTTTTTGCAAAACAGGTCAAAGAGATCACACACTACTGCACTATGACTTAAAAAAATAAGGAAATGTTCATTGCTTTGTTAACATGTTATTGCCAGAAATATATTTCCACTACAGCATTAAATCAATAATTATCAGAATTGTTTTCTTCTTGTCCTGATGCTCAGGTGGAGAGTGTTTTAGCTGGCCAATAGATAACTCCTTTTAACAAAAGCTGCAGTGATGCCCTACCAACATTTCATTCCAGACCTACTGCACTACTGGAAAGTATTCCAGAAGTTTTGTGGTTTAGGCCACAAGGAATCTAACCATGCAAAAGTAATCCCTTGCCTGTGGTTTTAAAGACATTTAATTTCAGACAAAATGAGTGAATGGAAGGCTGACTGATGACTGCAGAACTTGCACAGTCTGGGGAGCACAGGTGAGCTCAGGATGGACTGAGGAGGTGCAGAGGCCAGTCAGAAATTACTTGAGACCATGAGAGGGTACAGGCTCCTTTCACATGTTCCAGGCAAAGCCATAGAGTGATTTTCAGCTAGAATCTCCTCCCCAAATCAGTCTACCAGCATTTATAATTGCCCTTCCCCAGTTCAATGCACCCTCTATTCTTTCCAATGCAGGAAATAAATTAAATTTACCCCTGTGCCAGCATATGAAAAGATGTGTATTTTCTTTCACAAGTAGTGAAGCCTTGGGAAGGAAGGCTGGATATTCAGGATCCTGGAAGCAGTCCAGAAGCAGGACATCTCCAGAGGCTAATGCAATTATGATTCCATTTTGGCTGGCTGTGCAAGGAGAAGGGATCAACTAACTCCCAGGAATACCAGGCAAAGGTTAAAGTCCTAAGTCTGTACAACACTGGGGCAAGTCAGACACTGATTTTGTTAGCCTGTGAATTTGTGTAGGAATAGTTAAAAAAGAGGGGTAGCCCTGACACTGATGAATCTGCCATCAGGGTGAGGGCTGGGAGTTCAAACGCACAGAGACCAGCTGCATGGGGACATACATACCTCTGCATTTCTGCAGAGCAGCTTGCTGAATCAAAGCTGAGCTAGTTTATTTCATGGATTATACATGTATTTAATTAAATTTCTAGATAAATATTTGTAGCAATAAGTTTTTGAAGTACTGCAAAGTTACATTGTATTAAACATTTATTGCAATCTTATGAAATATTCCTTGTGTTAAATATTTACTGTTATTTTCAAGATATTGGAATAGAGCTTATTATAAACACAGCACAAATGCAAAGCCATCTTTCTCAGAGCAATATACTTCCTGAGTTGCTTTTAGACTTATTTCCTGATGGATATTTGCCATTAATGTACTATGACTTTTTCCTTTATGAAAAAAGGCCCTAGCTCAAGCTAAGAGAAAGTTGTAATTTAAAAGATAGTTTCCAAAGTGCTCAGCATTCTCACAATAATAACAGTTTGTCCTTTTTCTTATGCAGCTACTTATTAAATATTTATATTTATGTTTATTTTGTAAACAAAGAAACTGAATTAGGCTAACATAGGAAGAGCCCATGATGTGTTTTAATATCTATATTTGTTTTATGACTATTTGTTGTGGTCTTTTATGCAATTGATTCAAAGGATGGTGTTAAATAACAAGTAACATTCTTTAAAACATACAAAAATATTTTTATTTGCTAAAGATCAATTTAAAAAAATAAAAACTATGATTACATACTGTGGAGAATACCTAGTCTCTATTTTATATTCAGTAAAAGTAGTGAAACTACTAGAGAGTGTTTGGTTTTTTTCAAGAGAGTATGATTATCACTGTGTCCTTTGGAATTTGACCTGAAAGCCTCCACACGTTATCCTCGAGAAAGCAAAAGGCTTTTGGTCTGACATTTTTTGTGACATTTTCCTCCTGATCAATAATTGAACAGTCCAGCCAACTTGAAGGTGCTGCATGTAGGACAAAAACTCGCATTTATTTAGTTCATTATGTTTCTGAGGTTATCTTGGGATTTCTAGAAAGTTTATTTCCTATAAACTCTCCTGCTGCTTGCAGCTGCAGAAAACAGCGTGTCCTGGTTAGGGAAGAGCATTCACCTGACCAAACTTACAGCCCTGGGACAGGTACACATCACTTTCCCTGGCATCTTTACCACAGCAGGGTCTTACCTTGACAGGGGTAACTGCTCTGCATCCCTCTGACATCACTGTTAGCACAGTCACCACTTCACAGGGCCTTATAAAATGTCTGCCCATTCTTAATCCACAGAGCACTTAGAAGGTGTCTTGCTGCCAGCTTTCCCAGCCATCCCTTCAGTGCAGGTCGAAAGGTTGGGGGTTTTTTTCCTGATTATCTGAGGAATCTGACACTAAAAAGGCAAAGGAAATAAAAAATCAACCAAGAAACGCAATAAGGACAAACTGAGGAACCGAAGCATTTATTATTCTTCAGATAAGGTCAGTAAAGACTATCAATGCACCAACTGTTATCAGAGAAAAGGTGCTTGTGTTTTCCTGTCTAGTTAAAGCTGTCAGAGCTCAGGACATAATGCACATTCCTCAAGCTCTGTTATCAACACAACTCAGATAGGCTTGTATATTTTTATGTTCCTACTTTAACATCATAGTGGTCTGTTGCTGTACATTCTTTAGATTTAACACACATCTATTGGAAGTGTCAAACATTAGTTTAATGTTCTTGGATCTGTGCTCCTTCTCTTTTCAATCTGATGCTTAGTGAAGTATCAAAACAACTGCAGTTACATGTTTCTCCAAAGCTGACTTGAAAGAGGAAAATTAAACTTTAAAGATGTACCAAACCTGGGATGAAATAAATTGCTCCAGAATTAGCATACACCATTTCTCAAGGTCTGAGATAAAGACAGTCCTTGTGTACAATGTTACCTGTATGCCTACAAAACTCTTACATATATGCTTTCAGAAACAAGAACAAAATTTTTATTCAGTGAGCAGTAGAGATGCAAAATGTTTATTTTTGGGAAGTCAGAATAATGTTTGCCTGAAAATCCTGCATCTCTAGAGAAGTAATCTCAAAGTTCTTACATGTCACTTGGCACAAAATTCAAATAATTTAAAGGGGTATTTCAGAGAGCATTCTCAGAATCACTGTGTGCCATATTTATGCACATTCAACTACATGGTGTAGTTTCTAATTAATTCATAATTAATTATCCCTTGTTGTAAAATGTTGTTTGAATTCCCCAAGTACTTGTTGATGGCAGTTGGTTCATCTTGCTCAGTGTTGTCTTTTAGGCCATTTTGCTGAATTCCACTAAACTAAATGAAGGTCCATTTTTATAGATGCCAATCATAAGGGCTTTAAGCACCATCCAGTGAGAGAGCATCATAATCTTCTAAAATAAGAATAATGGATTTGGTTTATGGTGCTTTATGTGTTTTTTATTCCCAGCTAATATTTGGGAAGACCCAAAGTCCTGCTTCTACCGTTCAAGCACTCTTCTGCTTCTGTCCCAGTTTGCCAAAGAAATGATTGTTCTTTTAAAAGAACCTTTAGTATAAACCAGAAATCTGTCCACCAGGAGTTAGCAGACACCACTTGCTTTGTATAAAACATGAAGACAGAGGATATTCCTCAGCTGAATGAATGCTACAGAAAAATACACAAACAAGATCATAGGCATTGAGAAGGTGAGGAGCAGCACACTGGCAAGCTGCTGAATTTTTATTTGTACAATGTTTTATGGACGATATTAAAATAAGAATCATTCATTTCCACTGACTATCAAACAAGATTTTTTTTAGCAAGCTGTAATCTTTAGTCATTCAAAAATAGCCATTGCTTCTGAAGCAAAGCCGATTTTATTATGGAAAAAATAGCCAGCTTAGTTCTTGAATGCACCTCTCAGATTTCAATAACATCATTTTGTTAAAAAAGGTATCCTTCCTGGTCCCACAGACTTCATTCACCTAGGAATGAAACAAGCCTTATAATGCTGAATTAATCAGTTAGTTTCAAGGTTTGATCAGGAAAAAAAAAATTGCTAAAACTAACATGAACTGGACTATAAACAAAGAATTCTGATCCTGCTCTAAGCTCAAAACATTTGAAAAAGAACCACTTAGGCTTGAAACTAGTCTCTGTCCACTGACCAAGGACTTCTGGGTAATTCCTTTGTGTTTTGAAGTTCAGCAACAGCCTCACTGACTAACCTGGCGTGTTAGGAGCAGTATCAGTGGTTTGCTTTAGTTACACTTTATTCTCATCATTCTCATGTGAAACAGCACAGGACCACCCAAAAATGCTTCAATGTATATAGTGCATGAATGTTAAAGCAATCCATGTTATAAACTGAAATATCAACCTGTGATCCCAATCTTTACGCATGAATTCCATTGACTGACAAGTTTAGGGTTGTTTTAGTATTTTGTTATTCATGTAAAACCACAAAGTTCCCATATGTCCTAATTATTCACCTATTAGAAAAAAAACCAACATAATTATTGAAATAAAAATTTCATACTACAGTATTTCCATCGAAATCTAAGTCATGAGGTAAAAAATAAGAAATGTGTTGGTGAGGTTCTTACCTTGCAGAGTACATGCTTCAGACCCTTTCCAGTCCCAAGGATACACACTCAGCCTATCAGAGAACCAAAGGGCATAGCAGAGCTCAGATCTTTTCTATAGTTGTTGCAGCACATGTCACAGTTGAGATGGCCACAATACACTTGTGCATCACCATACAATTTCAGAAAGCCATAGGGAGTAACATCACCCCACTTCAGAAGGCTGCAAGTATCTGCCCTTCTTGTTCTTTAGCCCAGCCTTTTATCCCCTCATGTTGATGCATGGCACCTGTGTGCCCTCTGCTCCCTTTGGTGGTTGCTCAGTGCCCCTGGGCACTCCATGGCTCATTGTGTCAGTGCTGCTCACCTGCTGCTCACAGCTGTGCCCATGGGGATGAGGCTCAGCCCATCCCAATCACCACAAACTGTGTGCCTACATATAATTAGAGACAAACTTGAGAAAACAGTCCAGAAAAACTGGACACTGCTGTACAGGTTACTGACTCCATTTGGAGTGACAGAATCCTGGGGGATTTGGGACCTAGAAGAAGATATTTAAGCCCCAAACTTCACACTAACTTGTCTTTATAAGTCTAAGTCCTTGAACTTTTCACTACAAAAGTCTTAATTAATGGATTTATATCATCAAATATTTAACTTTCAACTTTCATTGTTTGTCTTGATGCATGAAAATATAGACTTTTTGGTAGTTCTGCTTTCTTGGATGCATTGGCACAATTATTAAGGTAAATTATATACTGTTGGTTAATCCCTGGACGAGGATCTTTCCACCCTGAACAGAGAAGTTTCTCAATAGAGAAGACACAGCCCCTTCTCAGGCAGCCCATTATCCATATCCTATTTATGTAGGAAATAAAGTAGCACGTTAAATAAAAAAAATGCTGTAAATTGTCTTCAAACTGATTCCTGAAATATATTTAAAGATAAAAGGGCTCATACTTTGTCTTGCTGTATTCAGAGCATATCAAGAATGAATGGGATGGCAGGATTTATGCAGATAAGTATTTTTACATATATTTGTTTTAAACTTTACATGCTTAATTCTCCTGGCTCATTCTACAGTGGATTGCAGAAGTCAACTGCAGTGATAAATTGCATAAGATACAATGAAGAGTATTCACTCCAAAAATGCTAATAGAGAAACCACCATGTTCCAAACACTTCTGTAACTAATCCTCAAGGAAACAGCTCTTACTGAACAATGTTGTTATTCAGCATCAGACTCAGCATCAGAAGCACTGGCAGTCAGGCAGTTCCTGCAGCGCTGATGTGCTGATAAAGTCATTCTTGCTTTTGGCTGGGCCAGGGCCCTAAAATAACATCACTGGCATTCAGAGCTAAACTCATGACTGTGAAGGTAAAAGATAACACTGCACCTACTATATCACAATTTTCAACACAAGTCACTTTATGTACTCAAAGTTTAGCTTCCCCATAGAGGAGCCAAGAGGCAGAGCGCTGCTCTGGATTCACTGATTGCTTCCCAGTAGGTCCCAAAGAAGCATGACACACTCCTATTTTCTTTCCCCTTAGTCATGAATCCTGTCTCCTTCCTGCAAAAGCACAAGGAAATAATGCACTGCCAGGTAGCTTTGCCTGATCCTAACAATGCTTTAGGAATAAATTTGTTCATCCACTCTAGACAACATATACTACTGGCAGTCTTACAATGGCTTGTGATATGAAAAACTTAATCACGAGAAACACAGCTAACAGTGAAATTACATTAGCTTGAACAATGTTTTACACAATCCTCAACTGCCTGATCTGACATATTAGGCTTCTATAGACTCCAATTTTCAGAAAATACCAGCTGTAGCCTTTTCCCCCAAACTAATTGCTGGTATCTCTTTTGAGATCCATCAAAATTCACCTTGCACATGTCAGTTTAGAACTGAGATACCAGTACTAGTGTGAAAACTGTGGTGCTCCTTTTCTGAAAATAAATACAATAAAGCATAGAAAAGAACAATTCACAGCTTAAGAGAGCTCATTAATACAGAAAAATAATGCAGTTCAGTTGTCCTGGTATTTTCTCATAAATTTTCCTTGCTCTGATAGTGATGAGATACTAAGAACTGCTTAGTTCAGAGTACCAGAGATGACTAAGAAATGTGATGCTGTCTAGAGTCTTTCCAGAAGCTGACTGGACAACTAGCCTCTCAAAATACTTAGAATAAAGGTAACTGCTAGCAACACTTCCCAAGTTTTCTTTCTTAACTGAATAATGTCTAAAAGAAATGTGTGTCATACGCATAGAAATAAAATCAGAAACAGAAAATAAAGGTGAAGAGTGAGATAAAGAATTTCTTAAAACTTTTTGTCAAGCTGCTTTACTCTGATTTTCCTGTTGTATTCAGTCCATAGTTCTGCATCTTGAAATATGGCACTTTGCAGAACACTAACTTAAAATGATAACTGTAATTAAAATACACTATCTCAGTAAAATGAGATTTCTTATGTTTTGCTTGCATTGTGTCCTGAAATAAACAGTAAACTAAAAAGAAAATTTTCTGCACTCTCTGCCCAGAAAAATGTTTTCTGTTAGCACAGCTCAGGAGAGATAACTGTGCACTTGACTGAGCATTTAATATCAGGAAAGTTTTTAAAGTTTTCTGTTGCAGAGAAGAGATTGCTCAGAAAGTTTCATCATTGCAAAGATGCACAACTACATGAATTACTTGCCAGCAACAAAAAAGGGGAAAAAGTTGGGAGAAATTGAATGAGATGGAGCAATAGAGGAGGAAAATGAAGATGCTGGAAGATAAAAAACTTTTAAATTTGGCTCACACAGGGCTTCAGAGCCAACTCCTGCAATACTGGCAGCAGCATAACAAAATCCTGCCTGTGAACAAGTGTGGAGGAAAGACTGCGCTGTACACTGGAGCCCAGGCTCAGCCAGAGCTATCCACCTTGATTCCAAACTTTTTAACATTCAAAAAAATGATAAAAGATCATATTGGACATATAAAAGAAACAGCTGAGTTTAGGGAGCTCTGTATAGAAATGGGTAGAGAAGGCAGAGAGTGTTTTCTGGCTGGCATGGGCTGGGATTTTGGGGCTGCTGCAGGTGGTTCCTGGCTGCTGCTGGGTGCAGAGCACACACACGACTCCTCCACGGGCCCTTGATGCTGTCCCAGGAGCCCTGGGAGCACCTCAGTGCCTGTGTTTCCCATAAAGGCAGAAAACAAACCAAAGCAGGTGCTGGGGATGAGTTGATGCTCCATATCTCAGGATTGCTTTTAATAAGAACAGACAAGGCGGGGGAAGAAGGGGGGCAGGCTGTGAAGGGAAAATCACACAGCTAATTGAGGATAAGATTTTCTTTTAATGCTAAACAACCTTGAAGAAACACGGTGCCAGTTTAGCTGATGATAACACTAAATGCTGGTTAAGGGGAGGGAAAATAGTTGTAAATACAAAGTGAGAGCAATGAAGTTCAGGCAACTTGAGTAGATGAGGAGCACACAGTTTTAAGCAACTGCAGTTCCAAGATAAAAGCAGCAATGTAGTGAGACAAGAAAAGAAATTCAAAATTGTCCTCTGTTGCAAATCACTAAGCATGAAAAGGCCCTTAGCCTGTTCATGAATAAGTCTTCTTCATGCCTTCCCATGGAGCTCGGTGGCAGAAAAACCTCATCTAGCATAAGCTGAACAAAAGATGCATGCAAAAACAGACTCAGGGGAATAAGTCCACTTCTACAAAAATGAGTGAAGATTCATTTGAAGTGAAAAAAGAAATACCAGAGAGAACATAATTTCTCTTATGATGAACAGTAGTAATAACAGGGCTGTTAAGGGGAAAGGAATGTATTTGGGAGAAGTAAATAATGGAGTACATAAATGGTGATGCTTAAGGGAGGTGGGAAAAGCTACTTATGTGTCCAAACACATACAAATGTTTCTATATAAGCACAAAGCAGACCTTCAGACCTCAGAAATTGACATTTCTGTTAATTACAAAAGACATGTTGAATTTGATGGATAAATCTAATAATTTGTCCAGCTCCCTGAAACTTATCAGTGCATAAGCTGAAATACTGTACCTAACATAAATTAATGTGACACTAAAATATTACACATATTAATATTTTGCTATGAGGGGTAAGCAAATCTACAGTTTCACTGAAATGGATTGTTTTCCATTAGCTTTACTTTTTCTTAGCAAATGAATAAAGGCAGTAGAAAACTGCAAGCTCAGACACTTTAAGACTTTATTAACCACACAATTACTTACGGTATTTGTGAAGAAACGAGAAGAGACATCCACAGAAAATGCCAAATAACCTTAAATTATTCCAACACTTACCTATATAGTCCATCTCTCTCCAACACCACATTTAGTTAGATTTATACCTGCAGTACAGTAATACCAAAAGCTTTTAATTTCATTGTGTTGCATAAAATTAGTTGCAGTGCTTTTCATCATCTCATATTATGAATGATGGAAGGGGACAGACACAGTACTTAAAATGCTGACTGAATAAACCCCATGAGTTATTACAGTCACATATTGCAGGCAGAAAAGAAAAGTAGGGCTAAGACTGAGAGACCTTATTCCGATTTAATTTTGGAGCCTGTAATGCAACATGCCTTATTTGCAGCTGTACAGAAAGGCAAGATATATATCTTCCAAACTTGGCATCTGACACACTGGTGAAATCCCTAGAGATGAGCAAAGGGATTTTTTGGAATGAGATTATCAACATATTTAATGTCCTGAATCTGTATACATCATAAGAATAAACTTTAACATTTCGGGGATTATTTAAAACATCTGGTCTCTCCTTTGGTTTGCAGAGCCCAGTTTGCCTTCCAGCTGCTGATCACAAGCACCAGGACAGACGTGGGAGCTCCACAGCCCCGTGCCCAGGGCAGCTCTGCCCATGCTGGGCTGCCTGGGGGCCATGGACAGAGCCAATCTTGGCTGACCAAACATTGCAAGAGACATGAAAGACAGTGAGGGCTGGGGTGGAGGAGGAAAGTGCTCCAAAATAGCTATTTCTGTAAAATATATGGCGTTCCCACTGATTCAGAATTAACACATTTAACTGTCTTTTTCCTATGGAATTTTAGTTATTATACTTTTACAAGCTCTTGTGACTCATAAGCAGCATTACTACATATAGACCATATCATACTACTAAGTCAAGTTGTTAGGATGTTCCACATTAAATCATTAAAATAAATGCAGCTGCTCTTTCTTGCTGCTTGATACAACTCGTCAAGTATCCTTTTTGTGTGTAGGAACAAACTACTATCAGATTTAGATTTCAGAATTACAAAATAAAGAATTTATATATATAAATATAAATGAATTTATATATATATATATAAATTCTGCCACAGACAGCAGAATATATCTATATATATATTATTTTTCTTATTGCTAGTGAGGGGGGAAAAGAAAACAAATAAGGTTTTGAATAAAAAATGTTTAGGTTTAGTCATAATATTCATTCAGGATGACATAGATTCTGTTCATTAGACACTGGGAAAGAGCTGGTGAATCCAAGAATCATTGGACTTAGCAATAATATCCTAGACAGTAACCCTTTAAAAATTATTATAATAGTAAAAGCAGAAATAAAACCATCAGCCCTGTTTGCTTCATCCCAATCTACCAAAAAAACCACCAATCTGTCTCAAGAATGTGAACATATAATCTGTCAAGATACAAAAGATCATGTCCAAATTATTGGTTTTGATTAATTTCCTTCTGCAGCAAGAAATCTACAGTTTGTATACATTGACCAAGTCCCACAGGTCATTCATATTTACAATTGTTTTTTCTAAAGTAATGTCTCATGTACCATCATGCACAAGTGATAAACGGCGCTTGTCAAACACCCAATTGGCAATTCGCTTTTTGACTTTAGGGGTCACACTGCAAGCACCTGGAGTTAAATTCCTCAGAAAACTCCGCCAGCCCTCTATTCCATCTTCAGTTACATTGGTGTAATTCACACAAGGAGAAATCTAAATCTGTTCTGAGCTGTATGAAAATGATACTACTGTGAAACACCCACGTGCACCAAGCTCTGTTTAACAATCCGTGCTCTATTTCAGGGATTCATGGTGGGAAAAGTAATAGGGAGGGTGTCATCAGTTCTGAAGGTAATTTAAAAGTTATATACAGGCCACAGACGAAGACCTGGCAGCAGTATAATGCAGAGACTTATGCTAAATCTTTAAAAAAAGAAAAATGCCAAATCTGGCATAAGCTGCATTTGGTGGAAGGTTGTCACTAACCTCATTATAAAGGCTGATACCTGCAAAGCCTGAACTTTCCTTGATAAAGGAAACTATGGAGCTTAAATTGTGACCTTTTGGGGCATTTTTCTTATAAAGGTCACTATTTTGTGACAATGCAGAACCGATTGGTTCATCTGGTCCCTTGAAAAGCATTACAGCTGAAGTCACATGGGCCAGGGCAGGACACCTTTGTCAAATATTGTTAAAGTCCCACTGTTTTCTAGGAGCCATAATTGATGAAGTGTGAAAGAACCAGCTCCCTCCATTCTGATTTCTCATTAATTTATTTCTTTGGCTGATTGGCAACTGCCCAGTTCAGCAGTGGTTGTGTTATCATGCAAAGTCAAAACCTACGGGCTGAGCTTGCCAAGAAAGGTTTGAATAAGGAGGTGGGAGAATGGGTAGAAAGGGCCTTTGTTCTACACCAAAATTAAATTAAACTTAAACACCATTGTCCCCTGAAAGTAAATTTTTATCCTCACGCCTTTCTCATAGAAACCTTCAATATTTGTGAAACACAACTTGGAACACACTCCTTGCATGAGATGATTAGTTTTCTAAATTGAAAAACAATTTTTTATCTTTGTTTCTTCATTTTCTAACATTATTTCTAGCAGTAGTTCAACATGACAGATTGGGTATGTAAACTGAAGGGGAATTACAGATTTTCGCACTCTTGAAAAGATGTAAAACATGTATTTAATGTAAAGAGTAACACTCATGGGGGCATAAATATCAGTTCTGTGAAGATGCACAGACAATATATTCAGAGAATTTGCTGTGTTACTAAGAAACCTCTTTATTAAAGGGACACATTTGTTTGGATTAGACTCTGCCAGCTGAACACAAAGTCTTCTTCCTGAGAAATCCCCTTCATTTCCTGACATTTGTAAAGTACTATAAAATGCTAATTGGTCTCATCAGCAAACAATTAACATTCTGTTCAGTTTTATTCTCTATGCAAAAATTATAATAGGAAATAAAATGTCATACAGCAAAGGGATAGCTGAAGACTATAACAAGACAATCATATCTTCTTTTGGAGGTTCAGTTTACCTGCATATGACCAGGCAAACTGTCCTTCCAGATATCCACAGCCTTAACAGCCAAAAACAATAAACATTCCTGCTTCTGACAAGTTGACTCTGGCCAGCGAAGTCTGCTGCTGAAAGAAACAAAAATTATTATTCTAATAAAAAATCTGTCTTTGATTAGTTTTCTTTGACCTCTGTGTTCATATAATTTCATGTTAACCCACAGAGAGGCCTCAGCTGATCACCAGTTTGCTTCTTTGTCCCAAACTTTGCTTCCTCTTGCATTAATAAGCCAGGCCTATCCTTTCCTCTCTCCACCACCAAACCTTGGAAAGAGAAGCCTGTCTGCTCTACTGTGTTTTAGTACAAGATGCCTTTCATAGCTCTGCTAGGCTAAATGCTGCAGAGTTCAAGCACAACATGGTATTTGAATTAAACTAACATGTAAAAACATTTCTGGATAAAAAATACTTTACTGCCACCAATTTAAAACCATAAACATACTTTGAATCCAATTCAATATATTTCTTATTTGTCCCTGATTCTGTCCTGTTATTATTATTAGAAGGCATAAATTTCCAGCAAGGCTTGTGCCTGACAAGGCTCCATTATTTGCACATGACAAGGTTTATCAAAAACAGTTGGATTTTTATGAGGAGTCTTTTATGTTTCCTTCATAAAATATAAATAAATGAAAAGGATTAGATGGAGGAAGCAGAGTATAATTCATCACCAATGTGAAGCAGAAGGAGCGGGCTGCAGATGGATGAACTGAAGAACAACATGGTGACTAGAAATCCTTCTCTCTCAAATGTCGGGGAGCAAAGAGCATAATAAAGGAACATTGACTTTTCTTGCCATTTCAAGGTGTTCCTAAAAGTACAAAGTACAGACTCTTCTTGAAATGCTAACCCACACACAAAACAGAAGCAGAGTTTGTCACTTTTTTGGCTGATATTATTTTCATGGTTACACAACAAATTAAAAGACCAGAAACTTAAAATTAAATTTGTTCCCTGTAGTTAAAGAACAATTAGGAGGAAAAAAACCTTTTAAGGTGGCAGTATCTTACTTTGTTCACCATTACCGTCGTGTCAGTCAGAAACAAATCTGTTAAATTGCCTTGTATTCCCATAAAAAGTAGTGGTGGAGACAACAGCCCACATTTTTACCCAACCAAACCTAAAAAGGAATCCTTCAATCCTAAAGCAAGCCCATGGGCTTACTTCTGCTTACCACATATGCTGTGCCACATGAAGAAACTCAAAGAATAAGGTTGTTCTCTTACAGAAGGTAATGGGAAATACAAATTAGGCATGTGGCAATTGTGTTTATTTGAAAAGAATTTACAGAACAAGCCACAAAAGTCTGATAAGCAAAGTGTTCACAAGCATCAAGTATTGAATGGCTCCAAAATCTATCTTTTCAAGCCCAGTCCCTTCTAACACAACTAAATTTCTCTTTATCTTGAAACTCTAAAACTTGGGTGTTTCCGTTTTTGTCCAATTTGGAATGAAAATATTTTTGCATGTGGTAAAAATGCTAATGTTTGGTTTCAGTAAGGTGAACACAAAAGCCAAAACACACACAAAATATATCAATATAGCAAAATGTCAAGATACCTTATTATCAAAAAAGAGTAAAAATATATTTATAGCCATCTATTCATGCACATTTTCCTGCTGAATTTCATCAATGATATTATATTCTCATGGATCATTTCTCTTTTTGGTGAAATTTCAGTGAAAAACTTCTCAAAGTAGTACAGTTGGAAGCAGGCATTTCCAAGAAATTTCCTAAAATAAAAGCTGATGGTCATCATAGTTATTTAGGGTGGAAAGCATGCAGTTCTTTGATGCAAGTGCTATGTAAATTTCTTTGCAGATGAATTATGAAAATACCATCTTACATTAATCCATCGCAGGGTTCTATGTATTTTTTCCAAAACAAAGACCCTCCCCTAAGCTGATCTCTTACTACCCTATAACCTTACCAATAAAAACTTCTGGGTTTTATCTATATGAGGTGTGTCTTTCTTCCCACACCTACACAGGACTCTGCCTGTCAGTACTAAATCTGTTTGCAGCAACAAAGGAGTCGAGGGAGAATATCCTTAGAGACCAAGTGAATTATCCAGAATAACTATGAAAGCTTAAGTTAAAATAATGGCTTACAGAGTGATGGGTACAAGATGGAAAGAGACTGTCTCAAGGAGATAAATTTTGCTAACAGTTTTTCCACAGTGAAAAGTCATATATTATATTTAAACAACCCTCTGATTCAATTGTGTGAGAGCTGCAGTATAAATCCAATAGAGAAACATTTTCTGGCACTTTTACATCACATGCTCAAAGCAGGAGTTAAACCACAAGTGTTAATGTGCAAGCTAAAGAAAAACTTAAACATTTAATTGCTATATTTTAGAATTAGCTCATAAAGAACTAATGTTTTCTTCTTTCATTCATTTTAATATAGTAATTTTAGACCTGCATCCTACAAATTTTGTATATGTGATTTGCCATACATGCAAAGCTAAGACTGCATTAGGGTTTGCAAGATCTGTGCCTTACATTGCAAGTTCTTCATGCACTTTTCCACCAGTGCTAAAGAGAGAAATAATTAATGGGACATGGGAGAGATTCAGGTGCCATTTAAGGTAAGCTCATTCCCAGGAATTTCTTTTGATGCAGGCTATGCAGCATTGCACTGCATTGACTAACTAAATCTCTGCATTAATCAAGTCTATCTTTTATTCATAGTCTGAACGCTTTCATTGTTGGAAATGAATTGTGACCTCCTGGTACCTCTGCCTATACCAGGCCCTGCATTAAATGTGTTGGATATGCCCTGATTTAATCAAGTTGCACAAATCTGACTCAGATGATGATAGAATCTGACCAGATAGCCTTATTATTTGTTTTGGACTGTTGACTAAATCTTTGGCACACCCTGTACTGGATTATAGCATGGATCAAAACAAGGTAAAAAAAATGGTGCTGTGAAATGATATTTCTATATATGGAGAGTACCCTACATCTGATCTGAAGACATGCTGGCTGTAAACGTATGGCAAAACCCAACTCTAGGCAATATGGGAAGTCTTTCCTGTATGCCATAGACAAAGGCATCAGCATTACATTTATTCTTGTTTCTCCTTCTGATCATTCAAAACAACATGATGCTGCTACCACTTAGCCCCTCTTGTTTCTGGATGTAGAGCAATGATTTTCATGAAATCAAAATTAATGAACTCATAGAATATTGATATTTAAAGCAACACTCAATGAAGACATATTAGAGGTATTAATGACTGCAATCTGGAACTCCTTTCCATTCAAATGAAGCAACTAATTAATTGAAAGACGTCAGCAGACAGAATCCAGTAAAAAATAATTGTTATTCTACAGGTGACTAGAGCTGTCCTTGTGACTCCTTAATAAGAGAGAGACCCTAGTCACCATCTCTAGTTTCAGCCTCTGCTGACATTCTGTATGTCAAGAAAGTGCCATATGTGATGTCTCTGGAACATCTGGGATCCCTGGGGCAGGGAGTGAAATGCAGAAGTGACAAGGGAGAGCTGATTTATGCACTTACTCTCTCCCCTGCATTAGACATGAACAGATTGTGCCCACACCTCACCTTGTACCAGAGACAAATACCAACCACTGAACCACCAAAACAGTGAACAGAGAAGTTAAGCCAGAGCAAGTTCAAGGCTCCTCTGTGCTGTGCACCAAGATTTGTCACAGCGAGAAGGTGTTAGGTAAAAAGACAGGTGTTATAACATGGGCAGAACATGTTTGAAACACAGTGGAACAGAGGGAAGGTCAGGCAGAATTAAGTGGACAAAAGAAGCACAAAAAGACAAGGGGACAACTACCTCTGTCACCAAAAAGGGCTAGAAGGAATCAGTTCTGAGGAGCTACAGTTAAACCAGTAGTTTTTTCAATGCTGGAATTCAACTGAAGTGGTTTTCCAGAGCCAGCTCAGTACGTTGCACAAGGTGATTGTTAGAATTCCAGGACACGGAGGACAGGGGCTGATCCAGTTTGTGCAAGTTCTCCTCAGCCATAGGGACTCATTGCCCAACAGGACCAACCAGATACGCAGGAAGCAGGTGCTACTCACACCATCATCACCTATTGCAGAAAACATCTCCTATCTCTGAATAACACAGTTCATGTCCAACTATTGGGCCATGTCCCCTCCTGTGCCCATCCTGACGCACTGGTAAGAAGGTCACCTAACAACAAACAGGACTCAGAGCAGGAAATCTGAAAGCTCCATAAAAGTGATTACCCTGTGAGCTGAGTTCCTCATGCCTCAGTCTGCCACAAGAGCACAGGAAGAATCTGGAACGATTCCCGTGCATTTCTTCAGAATCCTCATCACATCAATGGCTTTATTACACACCAGGATGAGCCACCTCCGAGACTGCCTCTCTGTTTGTGGCTGTGATTTGTCACTGCTTTCATTCCTAATAACAGGTTCACAGATTCAATCAGGGAATACTAAAAAATATCTCATGCCATCTGTTTAGAAGGTATATTTCACACCCTAGGGCTGATTCAAGAGCTAGTAAAGAGGTGACAGCTTTAGTCTAGCTCTTAAGATCTTCCTGTATGGCTTTAATGGTAACTAAAAGCAGACTTTAGCTCCAAGATTTTACCACAGTCTGAAACACAGAGGTGACAGTCACATATTAGGGCTCAAATTCTTTCCCACTAATTACACAAGATATCAGTTCATTCCTTCCATAGTCTGTTATTTAAAGGGGATTCCTTATCAACTGATGCATTGTCATGGGCAGGATGGGAATCCTATACACTCTAAATCAAATCAATTTGTAGGTACTGAAAAGGAAATGCATCTGAAGACATTACTAATTATTAATTATCATAATCATGACCATCATCCTACTTTTATGTTTTTAAGAAACATAAAATAACATATTCCATTACGTATAAATACCAACCCATTAAACCCAAAGAAATAAGTAAGAACAAGGAACTTGTTTTAAAAAAAATGAACATCACTATTTTCTGCCCAGAAAAATTGCTTTTCCTCTCTAAAAAATGGATTAACATTTTGCAAATTCTGTACAGAGCTGTATTTGGTCTGTGTACACATTTCCATGACCTGAAAGTGTGTTTTTAAATAAATGAACTGTGGTTATTTTCATTAATAGTCTGCTAAACTGGGACCATTTGCCAGAATAACAAGAAAATATTTGATTTAGGACAGCGATTGTTCACCTTGGAAACAGAGTTGTGTGCTAAAGACATCCAGTCATGGCAAAGTCATCTGTCCCAACAAGACAGCTTGCTTTGCATATTGGTCCTACTCTAAATGTGCCAAAGGCACTTTGAACAAGCCAACCAGAGTACAAGAAGCTCTGTTCTACTGAGAGCCATGGCAATGCTCAGCTTCAAATGAGGGCAGATTTGATTTATTGATGCTCTGTCTGCCAGACAGAAGCTGTACAAGAGATAATCAACATACAAAGCTTTGTAAAATGTTCTTAAAAGCAAGTTTCCAGGAGGGAAGTAAAAAAGGGAACAAAAAAAATAATCGCTGTTCAATTAAAAATCCATCCAGGTAACACTTTGCAATCCACTGAACAGCTGTTCCACAGTGACTCGGAAAGCTGCCATTGCAATTTGCCCACTCCTAAAAACCCTCTTCTACACAGGCAAACTAAGGGAAAGGGCAATTGCTTCAGAGTATGTTCTAGTTTGGTTTGGAATTTGACAGTTCAACAGCATCACTGTGAGCCTGTTGAACAGAGTGCTGCTTTCATTGCCTCCTTTTGTTCTGAAACCTGAACCAGGACAACCCCAAAATAAAGTTACACCAATCTGACCGCAGCAGTATCGCCCTGCTGTTCATTTACACAACTTTGCATGGGCTTGCTTGGAAGGCAGTGTTCATATATCAAGCCTGGAGAGACTTGGCTTAAGAAGACACATAAATAAATGGCATGTGGCCCCCCAACTTTTGGCTGGAGGGAAACCATCAAATGCTTTGAAGTTTCTTTTAAAATGTAGAAAGTGGCACCTGATTCAAAGTGCAAATATGCAGATTAGAATTCCTCAGGTATTAAGCTCTTCTGGCTCACAAATTGTTTGTTTTTGAATGCAGTCTAAAGGAAAGGAAAATTAAAAGAGCTGTACCATAACATTTTTTATGACACAATTTTGGAAACCGTTCAAAATTCCTGGGTTTTTTTACCTCACAAGGAGTCCTTTTAGCATATGTTGGAAGCTGTCTCTTGATATCAGTCGATTTTATGCTAATTTTTTGCAAAGAACAAACTATGTAGTCATAATTTTTACAAGAATTTTAATTACCTGTCAAATTATTTTGTGTTTCACCTAGGGCAGGTGTAAGGGTATTTTTACCTCACTTTTGGTGCTGTTCGCAAATTTTGGTTGCCACCATTTAAGAAATGTTAATGATGCTACTGACACTCAGACACCAAGCTTGCCTAAATTATTACAGCTCAGTTGATTTCTGCACATCTACTTATTTATAGTTACTGAGGACCTTAAGATCCTGGCATTGCAATTTATTAATCTTGGCTATAGCTTTTATTCCATACATTCAGCTGTTTAGAAGTACTTGCAGGTTCAAGTGAAAATGCAGGTTGATGCGGTGAATGTCAGTCAATAAGAAAAAAAACAACTTCTCACATTCATTTGCATTCATGGCTACGTAATTGTGATCATCGTTTTTTGCAGCAGCTTTGGGGTTATTTTCTATTTTTAATATGAACACACACAAAAAGGTAAAGCTCGTTCAAGTCTGCAACAAAAGAATGAACAGGGCATTACACGTGGCTTCAACTGCAAGCTCCAAACTCATTGGTTTTCATTTGCACATCACTACACTTGGAGTATCAGACCAATCAGTAATTTTAGTATAAAATCATCATACAACAAGCTGATAACTGAGGCAATATATTAAAAAACAGAGTAGATAAACTCTTTGGAAGAACATAGATGCCAATATATTTTAGCAAAAGTCCATTCAGTTTCATCCTCATTCCTAGTTTCATCCTGGTTCCTGGTTTCACGTGTGTGACTCATCCAAAGGTGTGGGGTTACCCTCATGCAGGACATCTGTGCCACGTGTGTTGGGTCATGATCCCAGTCCCCAGGTCAAAGCCCACTGCACTGACCAGAGTGACCACAGCCTCTGCTCCCTGTGTCTGCTGATCTCACTTGAAAGGAGAGCTCTCCAGGGCAGGGCCACCAAGCCTTCCTAAATGAGTCTGAGTTTTAATGGCAGGTCTGGGCCACCTGTATGACACAATTACCTATGAGAAAATTCCTCTTTATTTGCTCTTCAGCAGGAACTAGAAGAGCAACACAGAACTCTGCTAAGCAAAACAGTGAGTCATTTGAAAAAATCAAGCAGACACATAGAGACTGTTGGCTAATAATTCTGCATGAGACCCAGACTTTCCTGAAATGGTCATCGAAAATCATCATAACATAAATCAGTATAACCTACAGAATATTAGCTCTTCTAGGATCAAAAACAAATCAGAGATTTTACAATCAGGGGAAAAGTTCAAAACAATTCCCCTGAAATACTTGTAAGAATGGGACAAAGTATAAAATGGCAATGATGATTTCCCTTTTACATCAGGATAGACTCAAAATGATTGTGAATTTTCTCTCTCACTCTCATCAAATAATGAAAGAGTTCAACCAGAAAAGAAAATAAGCCATTCAACATGAGGTGCTCTAAAGTCATTGATTTGAGTCTGGCAGAAAAAGAATTTGAATATAGGAACCTGACAAGTAAGACAAGTGTTTTACTTGGGAGTTTAAGGAGGAATAGTGTACAAGCTCACTCATAAATTTATTTCTGGAGAAAAGAAAGCAGAGTTTAGATGAAAATATTTGAACAAAAGTTCTATCAAGAAATAAATATTTTCTAATCAAAAGAGACACCCATCCGACCCTTAAGCCCGACATACTTCTGCAGTTTTCATTATTCTTGAGAAATGTCCAACTGACCCTAGTTCTGAAACACCAGAGCACCCAGGTACAGCCCTTTCCAGTGACTTACTTTCTGCCAACCTGAAAGCTCAGGTGTCAGTGCTCCTGTGTGAAAACACCTATTGCTGAAGGGCTAAGACTAGACAAAGAAATTTGGTCTTTGAATCTTCTAGTTTGAAGCCTTTTACTTGTGCATCTGTCACAAGATCTTTCCTACCCTGTAAATGTGCAGGAGATCATCAAAGACTGCAGGATGATTCAGGGAGGGAGGAACCAGCCACTGGTGCTGCCCTGGATATGGACAGTGGGTCTGTGAGGCTTCTGCCTCCCCTCCTGCCTTAGCAGAATATCATTGCATTATTGGCTTGTGTTACAAACGGCAGTTAAGGTAGAATTCACTTTTATCATCACAATTAGCTTTTCTAAAGGATATTCAAAGTTCTACTTAGTGTTTTAAGTCCCCAAATGAAAGCTGGAGGAATCAATTATTTGTCATACCCTTTTTGTTGATTTCAGTTTCTTTATCCCCAGTTTAGGAATAACAGCCTGCAATAGGCTGTGGTAATATAAAATGCATTGGTTCCCCCAGTAGAAGAATATTAAAAAAAAAAAGAGCAGTAACACCAAGAAGAATGTGCTCAGCAAAGAAACAATTAATGTGTTGGTGGTTTTAAGCAGGGCCTGACATAATCTGGTACTAAAGATACACACAGTATGTTGTGAGTGGGATTTCATGACATAACTTCAAGATCAATGAAGGCAATTACCCCTTTTTCTGAAGGCATCAAAAATCCTGGGGAAGAAAACATTTTTAATGTAAGCAAATGGGTTATGGAAAGGATCAGACAAAGATCAGATGGATTCCTAAACTATTTTTTTCAAGAGAATTATCAGTATTAGTTCAGAATTATACTAAAATAAGCTTAAAAGCTGAACAGTAATAAACTTCACTTTTTAGAATTAGATAATTTCAAGGGGACCCTGGTTAGAAAAATGTAAAGAGCTTGAAAAACTTCCCATGTCTTCCTCTGTGACAAGCCCTGCAGGCTGTGTACTCTGGCACCAACTCTGCATCTTGTAAACAAACTATTGTACCTAGCAGGTATCTGGACATTTGTTGCTATCCCTAACCAGGATACATATGAATTTGGAATATGCATTTTAAACCAGCTTCTTTCTCCCCTCCCCCAGGGAAGGCACAAATCTGCATTTTGCACTCTCTGCCCAGGGAAGGTGCAGGAATCCCTGAGATGTGGATGATCTGTGGATTCTTCTATTACTGTTTTCAGAGCCACGAACAGTTTTTTACTCTTCTCTTCAGTTTTCTCACCCTACAGGTGAGATGAAAGGCAGGTCTTTTTCCTGTCTCCCCCAGAGCTGTGATGGCAGTTTATTTTACCTTTAGTCCTTAATCTGCATAAATGCGACCAAACAGTGGAAATGCACATTGTCCTCTGAAACCCATGACAATCTGCTCTTCTTTTATTTCTATCTGGTTTAGATGAATAACACATTAGTCAGACTTCCATGCCTCCCACTGTCATTCACACCTTGCCCTCCCAGAGCTCCTGCTGGGAGGCAGCATGGCACAAGGAAATTTAGGTGTACTCACATATCATGTCATCACGGTACAATAGTACAAAATTAAAGCAAAAATCATGTCATTTCAAACTAAACCAATTTAGACAAAAATAGCTGCAGAATGATTTAAAGATAAAAACAGACTGGAGCATAAGACACTTTGAGCTGTATCTGACTGTGGATGCTCAGTGAACGGTAGCAAGGAGAGAGCAGACACTAATTAAGCCTTCCCTAATACACCTCAGCCTATTGCAGTTGTTGAATATATTCTACCAGTAATAATCTCTTCAAATTAAATGCTGTTCTACACTTAGAGAGACCAGGAAAATGTAGCAATAGCGGTTTGACCCTAATTATTTCAAGGAAACCCCAAGAGTTGATCTCTGCCATATGACACGATGTCAAATATGCACAGGAGGAATCCAAGGAAGGAAGATGGGGAAAGGTTAACTTGTTTGGGCACAGCTGACACAACTGGGTAGCTTTTGGACCAAGTCCATCAGCTCAGGACAAGGGCACACAGGAGATGTGTGTGTCCGTCCCCAGCACTGTGTACCTGTCTTTAAAACTGCACTCAATCCTTCCATTTCCTTTGCAGACAAACCACTCAATTTTCTCACACTGAGGAAGAAACACCTGCTGTGCTGCCTCTGCCTGTCTTCCTTCCCATCCATGCTCAGAGGCAGAAGGAATCTCAGCTAACCCTACAACATGGTCATGCATGAAGCAACCTATAATCAAAGGTTGAATTCTGTGATGGCAATAGCAGGATGTTTTACCCTTCCTTCTAGTCGGGCCATTGTAGCCATAATTATTACACATTACCTTTCCAATACAAATCACTACCTACCCATGTTGCCCAGGGGAAAAGTCTTGGATAGAGAATCTCCAATAGATCTGTCTGTACTCACTGCCATTACAAAGTTCACGGTGAGAGGAGGAGGCCAGAGCACCTCTGAGGGCTCTCAGGGCTGGTTGCACAAACGCTAACGAAATCCCATTAATCACAGCCCCAGCAATTGCAGACTTGTCAGCACAGGAGGTTGCAGACTACCCACAGCAGGTAGAGAGGTTAGAAAAACACGTCACAAGAAGGTGCATGTATGACCTTTCCTGAGTCTGCAGTGTTGGTCAAAATATTTTTGTGCTGTGGCTAAACCGGAGATGGGAGGAAAACGCCATGGGGAGAACATCTGCAAAACTTAAAATGACACAGTCCAGGGAATTTCTATGGTTCCACTCTCCACCTTTCAAAGACTTGAATGGGAAGTATTTCTCCATCCACCTTGCCAGGCAGGTAATTATTTGTACTCCTCAGTACCCATATTAACTGCACCTGCAAAGGAATGTTGTTTTTAGTATTTTGCATGCAAAATGAGGGAGAGACAGAACAATTTCTCACCACCAGCATTAAAGCCCAGGTAAAAGTCTTATAAGCAGGAACTACAATACCATGATGAGCAATAGCTTTACTATTTGTCATGGTCTGCTCTGCAGTGCCTGACACAGCTGTGGCAGGCACTCAGCAATCCTACACCTGCCCAGGAGATCTGGCACCTGATGAGGTTTCACTGCTCACTCTGGGCTCAGTTCACTCAGGTACACTGCTGTGGATTTGCCCAGTCAGCAGATACTCCAGCACAGTCTCAACCAAAGCACTCTCCTGGCCTCTTGTTACTATTCTGGACACCTCATTATCATGAAGGAATTTAGTATCTCTGGAGCAGATCTGGTAAAGAAGGGAAGCTTTTACTGTTCTCCTGTGCCAGATAAAATGTCCTGGAACCTGCTCACAGATGCAGACTCAATCAGATAGACGCTGCACCCCTGTCCCAGGTTTTCCCTGACAAACACAAACAGATGTAGATGACTGTTTGAAAGTGTAATCTAATATGAGGTCTCCTTCCTAATGTTCCCATAACAATATCTGAGGGCCAGTTTAGAAGTCATGGAGCATACAGTTGTGAAGTCACACAAAGGCTATTTTGCGAGCCTGAAAGAGGCTTAATTTGTCTGCATAACAAGTCAAATGTAGCCATTTTATACCAAATATGAATGTCTGGGTTTGTATCTCAGGATATGACAATGTTGGCTTATTTTCTTTTTCTATCAGAATGGCCTGTGGTTTCCTTCCATCCCCAGGCAGCCGTTTTCTGAAAACCTACAGAAAGAGTTATGCACATTTCCTCCTATATATATTTACAGTGGGAAAAGAGTATAGTGAGTGAAATCTAAGATCATGAGGAAAATATATGTTTCTATAAACCATGTTTCTAAGTTGTTTTGGGGACTTTGTTAACAAGAGAAAGTGCTCAGTAATGTCTTTTATATGTTTAAATTTATTGTGATACAACTTCTTTTGGTTAAAAAGGCCAAATACACAGATTTATATTTTTTTGTACAAACTTTCAAGTGATCATTCAATAATGTTTTAGAAAAGAAACAGAAAGGCTGTATTCAAAGAACATGCACAAGTGAATTCAGTATTTCATATGGGATGCAAAGAGAGAGTAATTTGTAAACTGTGAGATAAAAAAAAGATATCAAGGGAAGAGCAATTGCCTTATATAACAGACTTTGATTGTAAATAAAATGTCTGGGCAGGATGTTTAACTGTAATAAATTGGCTGTTAGGGTCTTTGCTGACATATCTTTTTAGCTTTATTGACATTAGCTATTTTTGTATGGAACTTTATTGTATGGGAAAGAGTTTCTCATTCGGAATTTGAAAAACTAACAGTACAAGCATCTTGAAAGCACAGAAGATGCTGTTGGAGAGAGACTGAGAAGGCAAGAAGACAAGAGCTGAGTCTCTTGTATGCAAGAAAATCACAGAGAACACAGGCGATGGAATGTGGATATACTTAATTGCATTTTGAGCAGGATCAGCATTTTGCTAGATTTCTTTTACTGGCCATTTGTAATGCAGTAAGAAAAGGGAGGAGGGAGAATGAACCCTCTCAGTATTGAATTATTGTAATCTGAGTCACCAGTGAAACCAAAGGATTAGGCTTCGACTTTAGCTAGGAATGACATTCCTTCCATCCAGCCCCAGCACTTACTGCCAAATGAACAGCTCTGCCCTCAGATTCCAGGAACATGGAAGCAGTTTATCAACCAGGCTCTGGAACAAGCCTAAATGTTCCATAAAAGACTCAAATAACCTTCCATTCTGTTCCATTCAGGTCTTCAAACAAATTTAGTATTTTCATATTCTTTTCCTTCTTGGCTATTCCTAATTGAAATATTCCCCCCCACCCCTGACCCCCCCTGGTCATGTTGAATTTTTCTATTTTCACCTAACAAGGTTCAAGAACCTACCTAATTCCCAGACTTTTGGGAGATGTGGCCCTTCCAGTGAACCTCCCAAGGCCCTGGGGATGTGTGTGTGCTCAGAGGTGAGGGCAGGTGGGAGCAGGGAGGCTGCACAGTGTTGTCCTTTCCTCCCCAGTTCAGCAGAGAGGCATCACTGCACTGGCCAAGGCACTTCTCCCATCCCATTCCTACTCTCCTGTGGTTGAGGAGCTTTCCCACAGCACGGGTGTGATGGAAGAACCAGCCCTTTTCACTCTGAATTTTACACCACAGGGCTTTTACTTGAAAATCTGCCATTGGAGAATGGAAAGATCTGTCCATTTAGGGAAGAGGTTTATGTTTGGCATATGGCTGGTGACACCTTTCTCCAACCAGGCTGACACAAGGTAATCAATTGTACACCCCCACTCTTCAGGAGGTGTGATCTCACTTGGGCCACACCTGACTATTGACTATTCCATATTCAGAGTTCCTCCCTGTCCAGAATTTTAGGTATCATCTCAGCTTAGAGATAATTCTCATGGCAAGACTAAAGAAACAATGGGAAAATCTCAACACCCCAGAGAATAAAAGAGAATACACATTAAACACATCTGGAAAGAGAACAGTGCTACTTCAGTGGGTCCTGAGTCACAGTAGCTTCAGTTTCTAAAATGGAATATTAGGGGCCTGAGAAGATTAGAAAAGACTTATGGGGGGGGAAAGGATCAAATGGGTAGACTTTCTACCTTTTTTTCTTTCAAAACTCACACTTTCCTTGCAAGCAGGATGGCTAGAAATTTATCCCCAAATGTAGTAAGCACATGAAATGCATAGCCTTTAATGTGCAAATTCTATACTGCACAAGGGAATAACTAATGAGCCACTATTTTAATGAATCAAGTTAAAATGGCAAGGTGACATATCTCATTTAGGGGAATGAATTCTTAATGTCACTGTAAGATGAGCCCCTCCTTCCCCTCTGAAGGGAAGACAGTACTGGTTTGGGTTAAAGTCCTGCCTTTTTTGTGTTTGTTGGATTTTCCACAGTCTTTGGGAGCTCTCCATGGATCGTACGCTTCTGAAAAACAATGACAGCTTTTGATCAGGGCAGTTATTTAGGCACACCCAAGAACTACACAGCAAACAAAGATGAGCAGAACAAGCCCTGCCATGGGTGCCCAATACCCTGAGGGAGCAGGGTGGGCACAGGCAGCTGCCTGGCACAGCCTGGGGACATCTCTGCAGCCAGCAGAGCAGCATCAGGCTGCTGCCCTCCAGAGAACAAACCTCCTTCATGGCCTCTGCACCTCCCATTCCTGCTACCAAACATTTCCTAGTACAAAACATCTTCACGTGCCCCCTGCCACAAGCTGCTCCTCACAGGACTGTTCCTGACCCACAGGCATTCCCAGAAGCAGGGCTTTGCTCCCCAGAATGGTGTCCTATGCCTGATCTTCTCAGTTCAAAGAGAATCTTTAAATCCATGGTAAAAAGAAATCATCACCCTAATCCTTACCATCTCTCTCCACATTTTTAAGTTGCATTAGCAGTGGGTGATGGGGAGCTGGCAGCAGGGCTGTGGGACTGCCTGGCCCTCAGGGGACTTGGTGCTGCCCATGAGAAAAGGCAGCGAGGACAGGGTGGAACTCTGCCTGGCAGCCAAGGAAAACGTGGGAGAAATTTACTTCTGTCTGACCCTGAGCATTACTCAAGACAATGATCTGCCCAGTTAATTAACCCAGAAATCTGAAAGGATCTGCACTAAATTCCTGCACACTGCTGCTCAGGCTCTCGTAAATTCTTGATTCACATTGGCAGGTCTGATCCAAATCCCAGTAAAGTCAATACGAATCCTTCAATCAACTTCCCTGCATTTTCTGAGTAATTTCAAGTCTCCACTGACCACATAACTTTTCTCAAAGCAGTATTTAAAGAAAAAGTGTATTTGTACCATTATTTTTTCAATCTCCCACCCCCAGTAACTACATAAGATTATCACAAAAACCTATACCATGCAGTTGCTATCATGAGCTGCTAGCAGACAATAATTTGCTTGCAGACAATATAGCAAGAAACAAGAATTGATTCAGTAAATTTTAATATTTCTCTTTTAGTCCTGGCTGTTTAGCACAACTCTGAGCAGCCAGTAATGAACAGGATTTCCAGTGCCCAGCAGGCACATGTGACTGTCACTGACTGAAGGAAAACAATCCCTCAGGATTGTGTGAATAGTGCTCAAACTGCAAGGGACTATGGACAAGCATTAGCATTTAAGTAATCTCTGCAGCTAGGAAGTGAAAGAGGCTGGAATCATCTGTCTATGAAAAAGAAGCATTTTGATATTTGATTTACTGAGTGGGATGGACTCTGCAGCAGATAGCTGATAACCTCTTTATGCAAAGTCCACAAGCTACAAAGATTGAAGAAGGATGAAGGGCTGCCCTGGAAATAGGAAAATAATTTATTTATAACCAATTGTCTATTACTGTTCACAAAGAAATTGTCAGAGTCCTAGACTCCTAAATGTATTCATTATTTCAAATTGTTCCATGTATTTCTTCAGCAAATAAGCTATGTATTCTGAAGGCACTGAAGTTGTGAAACATACAATCGACTATTCCATTCACAACCTGCATTGGCTTGGATAGCTGAATTATTTGCATAGTTTAATTACATAACACAGGGCATAAAAATTGAGCCCTTAATCACCATGAGTAATGCTTACTCAAGGAAGAAGTTCTATTGAAGTCCAAAGACTAAAGACTTTTCAACATTAGTAAATGAGTCAGAATCTGGCCTTGTTCATATTTTGTGCTCTGAGGTAGTTTTACTCCTTGCTTTTCAAATATGTACCTACCATACACAGTGTTGCCAGGAAGCAGCAATAGATACCTCTTGACTTGCTTAGTCAGCCAGCATAGGACCAATCCAAAGCTGAAATGCTGAGAAGAAGGATGTGAAGTTCAACAACTCAGGTCGAGGAAGGAGAAGAGGGAAATACCTGTTTCCCCAGAGCCTCTATGGTCATGAAATACAAACACTTCTGTTTAAGAAAAAGAAAGAAAACACAAGATACCACAAAACAACCAATATTCAAGCCTCTTTTGAAATTTAAATATTGGTAGGTTAAAACAAAGCCTAAAATACCATACAGCAAATGAAAAATAAGACAGAACTGCACATGATTAGCTTTTAGAACCACTAAAGAAAATTATGAGCTGTTCTGTCATCATTTCTGGAGGTCTTTAGGAGGGATCTAAATTACTATTGTGGGAAGAGCACTAATAGAAAAAACTACAAACATATGCTAACTTGCAGCGGTTTGTTTGCCAATTAACAACAAACCAACACTCCCCAACAAATTAGACAAAGTCAACAAGAAATGTTCTTTATTGAGACAAGTGCTGTAAAGAAGACATTGGCACAAAGAGCTGACAAACCCCCTCTGTACCCCACCAACAGTGTCAGAACAGATCTGAGGTGAAGCCATGGTCAAACTGCTGAGCAGCAGAGACAGCACAAAGGGCAGCTGGTGTCAGTGGGCACCTGCAACATACACGTGCACCTGTGAAAGAGAGGGTTATGGGAGGGCTAAAAGAGAAGAATCTTCAAAATCAAGTTGTTCTAGGAGTTCTTTTCTTTTTCCTTAAAAGGCCACATTTTGCTAAAACAATGATTTCAGCAACAAGAAATTTGAACTGAGTCAGAGTTAGTTTTACCAGCCATTTCTGATAGCTGTCTCCAACTTTCCTTGAGAAAAGCTGAAGTAAAAGTTCAAGCCTACCTTGTTCTATTTAGAGATTGAGCCAAAGCAACACTCAAAGCTGGTCTAGCCAGTAATTTGAATGTCGAGCTATTTACCTAGCTTCATTAGTATTTCGGTTTATACTTGCTTAGTAGAGTTTTGCCCACATCTGATGTGCTTGGTTCATTACATGAGCTTGCTAATAAATAAACTGTTTTAATAATAGAGTTTTGTGTCTTACACTGATGCCTTAAGTTTTAGCTTTCATATTTTCCAGATTCTGTACTGCATTACTATATAACTCTGAATTTCATATAAAGTGTTAGCATGTTCTCTTCACAGTTCAGTCAGACAAAATAATCCTTTTCCAGCCCAAGAATGAAAGACACTGTTGCAGCTTCAGGCCCAAAAACTATAAACAGCAACAAATTGAAGAGAGCAATCTGGGAGGATGGGACTTCACAACCTGAAACTGTAAATTGACCCCAATATGTAGTGGACCAAAACTTACAAAAGTGTTAAAACCCGTGATAGGCTTGGATCCATCTTGGGTGTAGCCTCAGGAGGGCCCTTGCACTGCCCAAGGTGTATCCTTTGAAAGCCTTTTAATAAATCCCTACTTTATTCCTTTAACACTGTCTAGCCTCTGTTCTAGGTAGCCTCTCAAGGCATCAACACTACAACAAAATTATCGCTTATATCTTGGGCCTTTTATCCTCTTTTTATGAGGAAGATGGAAGTTACCTTTGTAGAGAATTTCACAATTTCATTTTGTTTTGCTTGGAAAAAAACACTGCGAATTTGCAAATTTCTCCAGATATTGAAAAAAATTGTTCAGGATCAAAATGCTTCAGTATTGATGGATTCAATGGAGGATGTTGCAATTGGAGCCAACAGAGAAGAGGCAAAAACATTGTCAACTGCTCAGATTCAGACACTACTCACTCCAAAGCAATGAGGGAATGTGAGCTTTCTGGTGGCAGCAGTGTTTTGGGTTTTGTTTTTGTTTTAACATATTCTATCTCTTAGATCAAGCATTAGACTTCAGGTCTCTGAATCCTTCAAGTAACCTTGTGCAAACGTACCCAGACTTTTTATGCTCTTCCTCTTCCCTCTTCCTCTTTCATTTTCTCTTCCTGCTTCCCCATCCTTGCAGTGAAGCCTCTCAGACTTGGCAGGAGCTGCTGGGCTCCAGCCAGCTGCTACTTCACACTCAGGTGGTGCTTTCAAGGCACAGTCCTGCAGCAGGGTGGGGTTGGATTGCAGGCTGCAAACCAAAGCCAAGTTGCGATGCCCCGGAGAGCACAACACACAGGTGCTGCTGCTGCTGCTGCAGGAGGGAGCCTCTGCACAGTCACCACCCACACAGGTGAGTGAGGACACCAAGCCAGGTCAGACACCTTAATGGCAGTGTTAACAGCATCCTGTGCCAAAGTGAACACATCCATCCCATTTGTCTCAAGCCCACTGGACCAATGCCTTTTCCACCAAAATCGAGCTAGGGCTCCTTCTGCTTTATTTACAGGTCTCAGACAATTGTTGTCTAGTTCAGTTCCTCAGTACTCCACCCCATTTAGCTTGCTAACTTTTCACAAAGGTCTAAGGGAATAAACCTAGCTACAGGGAACAGAAGTAATTTCCTTTCTTTGAGTCTTCATCTGGCAGTGTTAAACCTAAAAGCTCCGGAGTCACAAGTCCTCTGCTCTCATGGGCATATTGCTTACATGATAAAGGAATGATCAGATTTGATGGGGACAAATAACAAGTCTGCATTAAGTTCAGTCCAGGAAATCAAACCTATTTCTTAGCAACTCAATTACATGATATCATCTACCCCCTTCTTTAAGACAACCAGAATTAGGCACAGCAGAAAGCCTGGTGGACAGAGGTGTCCCCACAGAAATGGTAACACCCAAGCCTGATGGAAATATTCAACAGCGACTGGTTTCTGCCACACCTCCTGCCAGCTGGCATGCTAAAGAGTCAGCCAAGTTTCTAGGACTTCAGTAGAGGAATTAAAGCACCTGCTCTACAAGGGGATACATGAGATCAGCTTTACCCTTTCAATGGTGCAGAATGAAAGAGTTAAAAGAAGTTCCTGCTGTACACATTCTACACAAACTTATATGCCCAAAGGCACTGCATTTGGCTTCCTGTAACTTATGTTTTCCCTTTTACTTATCCCTAGTGGTTCATTATTGCAGGCCTTCTGACTTGTGAGAACAAGACTCATGATTCCCTCTGGGAGTTTTGCCGCTGCCCTCTCGCTCCCCATTCCTCCCTTTTTTGTTTATCGTCTTCCAACTACCTCTCCCATTCAGGTTGGGAAAGGAGGCAAGAGGCAAAATTTATATCATGATTTCTCCCTCCTCCACAGTCTCATTTCATAATAATTTTGCACTTAACAAGAGAAACACCATCATAACGTGAAGACACTCTGGTGTCTCAAGCCAGACAGGTTTATTCAGAAAGCAGAGAGAAAGAAACCACAGGCCAAGTTAACAGCAGGGATCCAGAGCACCCTCTGAAATGTTGGCTGTAACCCTCCTGAATCTCTCCCTCCTTGTGAATAAGTCTGTAATTTAAACAAATGAGGTCTCAAATACTTCTTGCTTTCAAGTCTCCTACACTTGCTTGCAAGATTCAAATGCTTGCAAGAATCAGAGGCTGCTTTTGTACAGCATTTGTAGGTGTTGGCAACAGTGTTGTTGCACCAAAAATAAACCCTCTTTTCTACTACCATCAATCAGATATTACAGCAAAGACTACTGTGAGTATGTCTATTTGCTGATTTATTTCTTTAGCACAGTTTTTCACCCTGCCAGTCTTTTTGCCTGTCTTCCTAGTTGAACAACCCAATTTGTGAATGTAGCAACTGCCTCTGTGATCGCTGAAAAAAAAATGTAATGTTTCAGACCTTATTTTTTCCTCTGTAGGGCAACAGGAGCATCTTCCAGTTTAAACAGGAAGCTGTGACACAAGGTGGAGTGGAGTTGCATCCTTGTCTCTTTTGTCCAGCCACCTTTAACTTCCACACGTGACAGAACATCTGAAAGAACATGGGAAGCTGAGCTCAGGAGAGATGAAAGTGGTTGAGGGAAAAAGGTAAAAATTATAAAGATAATTTACTGCAGGATTTTTCTAAATATATCAATTTTTCTTGTGTATGCAATGCGTGTGCTGCACATGTTTTCTTTTCTAAGGATAAATAATTTGCAGGTGCGTGGAGCTCTGCTACAACAAATATTTCAAACTGAAGCTACATTTTCTTCATATGATTAATATGTTACATTACAGCTTGCTTATAAATTAAAGGAGCAGAATATGATGTACTGCAAAGGAGTTGTATATTTCCCCTGCTAAGCTACAGTGACTGTAAATCATTTTCATCACAGTTCATTTTTAATTTGAATTCATAAAAGGTTGTACATTTATTTGTGGTTTTAAATAAAAAAAAGATTAAAGGCTGTAAACTTAAGTGTTTATTAAAGGAAAAAATATGCTGATCTGTAACTTCAGGAATTAAAATACAAGTAAAATGTAAGAAAGGAGAACAAGTAAGATCTCTAGTCAAGCCCTGGGAATTCAATATTAAATTTAAGGTCTTCTACTATAAATGCATCTGTATTTGGTCAAGTGAGGATGGTAGGGGAAGGCAAGGATGAGGAAATAGAAGGACAGGAGTTTACCCAGCTCTACCCAGAACAGGGATTTGTGAAGTCAGTTCCCATGGTAGATAATCATTGAAGAAGTGGAGCCTACAAACACAAAAATAAGTAAGAACCACTTCCCACATGATGCTGAACCTCATTCCTGCCCTTCTGTAGGCATAGGCTACCACATGGGCTGGCCAAGCTGGACTTTGAGATGGTATCATAAGGCCAGATCCCAAGTGAACCTTCAGATCTCATTTTTGGCAGCCACAAGGTTATGTCTCCAGAGTAAAGGCTCTGAGGCAGCCTCAGTGATGATCTTTGGTAAAGTATCAGGGTTACTGTACACATCATGATTTTGTTGAGTGGGGGCTCTCTACTGGCATTTTGCTTATCAGTCCTCTCATCTAGTTTAAGGAGAGATCACCATAATTAAAATGATGACCAGCAGGGGGAAGTAATTTTAATCACTTTAGCAGCAAATAAAGCAACATGGCATCAGACTAAAACTTTATAAGCACAGTAAACTAGATTACAACTGTTTTTAATGCATCATTCAAGAAACGCTTTTGCCCATCAGTAGCAATCTCACAGGTCTACTATTAATGGAAACAATTGCCCTGATTCTACACATAAAAATTCATAATTCCATAAAAATTAGCAGCCTTCCTGCTTCACCTCTCCATTGATTGATTTCAGTGGGAACATGTGTTCAAAAGAAATCATAGAATATTTTTTATCATGTAGGAATGCAGGTAAGTATTTCAAGATCCTTTCTGTATCCCACATGCTTTGACATGAACACTAATAGAACAAACTGGAAGGCCACATTTGAAATGGCACACCACATATTTCAAAGGGAAACACTCCCATTTCACACTGTAGCTGCTGGGACTTCTCAGAGAGTCCAAGAGCAGCAGGCAAGCCTCAGGACTGCCTCTTAGTGCAGTCTAAGAGCAAGACCCATGTAAAATAACCATAAAGTTTGAGATTGGTGCTCTGTACGAGATGAGAATCAGCTCAGCCAGGAGCCCTAACCCTGCACTTGGTGTCTGGAGCACGTGTAGGAAAACCCCAGCCAGCAGGACCCAACAGGCTGCTTGGAGAGCCACGTTTCTATCAGGTGCCTGAAGAATGTTATTTTGCTTGGCATTTCCTGCTTGACTGGTTATCTTCCTAACAACCAAACTTTCTTTGTCTTAATTTAAGATGTTTACTTTTGCTGTGATTACTGTAAAAGCCCATGCTCTTTCATAAGCCACAATCTGCAGAAAACAATGCAGGGCAGGAAATCAACTCCTAACAGTGTCCAACAAACTGAGCCTGTAACGTTTCTGCTAGGGACAGTGGCAAACTAATGAGCAATCTCCTAATTACTCAGAAGCTATTTAAGTAAGCACATTACCCCAGATGATGCTAAATTGACACCTCTTGCAGGCAAACTGCTCAGTCACAATTAACCCAAGCAGGAGCTGCAAGCATGCATAGACTGTTCAGTCAATAAGCCTTTGTTGTTGATGAAAAATAAGTTTATTATTTTCATAGGTGAAGGGGTTTTTTTTGTCTTATTTACAGCTCCACCCTGCTGTAAATTCTTTTAGAGTTTGCCTTCCTAGCCAGTTAAAGCCTTCTCTTGAAATCAGTGGGCTCTGCAAGAACAAAATCAGCTCCTAAACTGAGGTCCAGACCCAGGAATGAACTTTGGCAATAGTCCTCATTTGCTGCAGTTTTTATGCATTTATTTCTGAAGATCACCTCTTCTGAATGGCAACACCCTCCCATGGCTCAGATCTCATTATCAAAGAATATTACTTTTCTGCACAGTTTCCAGGGAATATGGGGTTTTTCTTGCCCTCTCTTCTGTCCTAAACTCAACGTAAGAAAAGCTTTTCCTGTCCACCATAAAAAAAATTATTGTATTTAAAGGGAACTTGAGTTATTTAAGACACATAACTGAATATATGCATTTTTAATACCAGCCCACAAAATCAAATAATACAGATTATATAATGCCACTTATAGTTTGGATGCTAAATTGAAAAACAGGTATTTTGAAATTAACATACTGACCTTCTCCATGTTCTACACTTAATATCTGCTGAAAGATCCAGTGTAGAATGTTTTCACATTAATTTCCATGAGCTCAGGACCAAGCCCCAGCTCTCACTATCAAGCAGCAATCAGAAAACACCGAGTTCTTCACACACCAGCTGCTAATAGAGATGGGAGACACTCTAGACAGGAAACCCAGCCTGCACTCTAGAAATGGAAAGGAGATCTATAAGTGATGACTGTTCTCCACAGAAACTGTGAAATTCCAGCTGCCTTGTGTTCAGCTACACCCTGCTTGACAGGTAAGGAATGAGACAGGATATTGCCAGGGATGAAAATAATTTTGGGGATTATCCAACATACTCCATAATCCAAAAATATCTTTTCTTTTTTCAAAGTCAGCCAGAGTGGAACATAAGACTGAATAAATCTGCTCACATATAAAAGACCATAATAATGAAAATTTATAGATCCAGTATTAATTTCACATTTTCTTCCCTTGTGTTGCAATTAGACATTATTTACTAATAATTCTATACCATAAACTCTAGCCCCTAAATGCAAATTAGAGTACATTTAATTGCACACTGTCTTGGGTAGTACTGTTTACTACTCTCCAAAAAGCCAATGTTCAAAGAAATTGTCTCCCTGAGATAGAGTGATTCACAGTATGACTCAGTGTTTTCTTTCATAAAAGGACTGCATTCCACTTGTTCCCTGTTTTAAGTTTTATAATAGACCGTGATAGAGCTAAGATATGCACATTGTATAGTACCACTTTGCAAGCTGATTTACTACCACAGAAACCATTTAGAGTTCTCCAAAGAAGCTTTGAAGGCTTTAATATCAAAATCTTTCTCCAAGGCCTGCTTTGGTACCAATACTTGATTAAATTAAAACCTAATTATAGTCTAAAGTGAATGATGTGCATTTTCTCTCCATTAGACAGACCTATTTGCATTCCATGAAAGACCATTGACATGGCAGCGTGCCATTTGATTCTGTTTAAATCAAAGATGTCCCAATGGAATTTTCTTTTTCCCTACCAGCTATATTTGTCTTTTCTAACGGGTGCCCAGGGCCTAAGGGTTTAGCCAGACCTCATTACCTGAGGTAGACAGTGCATGAAACCATTTAATTGGCAGTAGCCAGTCCACTGAGCCAGTCCTTTGCTTTGCTTCACGCCAGCCTCCACTGATGCTGTTTACCAGACATTTTGCTCAGGTTTTCTTTCCAAGTGAGAGAGGCATTTTTCAGTACCTGAAACCCACCATTAACTATCTTCCCCTTCAGGTGTTCTCTTACTTATTCCCAGGTATTTTGTTGAACAGAAACCCACTAAAGCATAGCAGCCTTCATAACAATTAGTGAAATGTAATTACCTTCAACAAAGGAAGGCTGTTTTTAAGTTGCAACCAGAACAATCGTGGTGTTTTAGCTGAAAACAACAGAATGGTATTTTGCTATTTATTGCAGGTACATTTTCAAGGGGCTTCTTGTTTTAAAGCATGAATCCCTAATGAGTTGGTATTGATACAGAAAATTTCATGTGTGGCATAAAAAGCAGCACTGTTGTCTGCTTTGACAGAAATAATTTTAATTTCAAAGCGTATGGAAGTGGCTTGGTCATTCATAATCACGAGAAAGCAAACAAAGACAGAAAAGCAAAGCCCTGATCACTCTGTGAGCCTTCCACATTCAATCTTTGAATTTCTGAAAGCAGTATGAAGCACAGAACATAAATGAATATGAGATTTAAGAGTCCACAAAAGTTTACAGTTGTCATCAGGCATTTCCTGCTTCCTTCCTTGCTCCTGGAGCAGAACAGTTCTGTCTCTTCTGTGCTTTGGACTTCTGCTTACCACCACTGCAGAAGAGACAACACAGCCTAGCCCTTCTCCAGCCTTGGATCCAAAACTCCTGAACCCAGAGACAGTTCTTGAGGTGTTCCCAGCACAAGTTTCCTTTAGGCTAGCCGAGATCCTTCTGGGTTCCTGCACATTTTTTACCATTTCTTAGAAGCCACACCTTTTCAAACCCCTTTGTCCTTTTCCCCCTGTGTATCCTCACAAAGTGCAAACAGTGGGGGTCTCCTCCCAGCCTCAGTATAAGGGGCCATGTTAGACTGTAAATTTGGACCAAGCCTGATGATTTCCCTATAAGCCACAATCTGAACATTTTAAAAATTTTTCCTATTTTCCCTGTGGATTACACCACCTGCAGAGTTTACTCAAAGAGGCCATTGCAAAGGCTGGTGACCCACCTACTGCACCACATTTAACACAGTGATTTGCTGATGCACTTTGGTAATAAGTATTTAGATAGTAGTATTCCTTATCACCTCTCTCAATTAATGTTATAAACAATCTTTACACTAAGTTATGCATTTCAAAATTAATATAATAGGAAACTACTTATTTGTCTCATTTCCTCCATGTAGGCCATAAAACTCATATAAAATCTATATTGAAAGACCAATCAGATTCTCAGCTAATGACTTTTTTCCTTTGTACAAGTCACTGGAATTTTTTTGAATTGTATCTGCTTAGCCTGTAATGGAAAACATTTATTTGAGAGAATTAAATATTCTTCTTTTAAACCATACCTTTAAATCTCTATTTGTTCTGCTGCTTTTCTGAAAGAAAATCTATTAAGTCTTCTATGATTACCAGTGAGAACATAATGCAAATCTTCTTACTACCTGTTGCAATTCTATTTGTTGTGCATCTGAAGTGCTGCACACCATTTTCTGTCAGCAATTCTCTGATGCAGGAAAGAATTACTGTCCCCATTTTAGGTATGGAAAACCAAATCCCAGAAAGGGCAGGTTAGATATCAGTTAGATTCAAGCTCATGCATTGCTCAGGAACAGAGTGGGGATCCCCTTAAAGCACTGCCTGCCACAGAACAGCTGATTTCCATTAACAGCTTCATGCCAATCATCTAATCACCTGTCACGCTTTCCTTCGCTGTATTATAGCTTTCTCACATCAAGGAACAAGATTATTTGTGGGTTTCCAAGTTAATTTTGCTTTTTCTATAAATCTAAACTATGACTAAATTATCACAGGTCTTAGCTGGGATTGGGTGTGGAGCAGGGTGAGCCCTTTGAGGTGTCACAAAGATACAGGAATTGAGTGAGAAGCTGGACATAGATCACTCCTGGCAGCAGAAAGCCATAAGGAGTGCTTCTGTCTGTGGAGGACTAAAGTCCACTTGGCAGGAGAGGAAGTTTACAGTTTTCTGAGGGCTGAGCTGCTGAGTGGAATGGGAAGGGAGAAAGGCAGACGTGAGCCCCTCATGGAGCTCTGCCACTTTGACTGCAGCAGACTTGATGTGGCCTTGATCCATCAGTGTGGGAATCTGTTTCCTGGGCACTGCTGAGACATCTACTGCTGTCTGCAGTGTATCCAGAGCTCAGCTGAATATGTGACACCTCAGCAGAGAGGCAGGGATGCGTGACTGCTGTGTGAGATACGTGCCATGCCCTCCATAACATTCCCTTCTTTCATTTCCACTGTAATGGCTGACCTTTTGGGGGTTAAAGAGCCCTATTTTCTCTGTTCATCTCTCCTCCTGTCCTTTATCCAAGGTTATCTATGGAAATAATTCTGCCTTCTTGCTTACACAACTTTTGCTGTAGTGTCCAGTCTTTCCTGAGCGTTGCCATGGCCAGACCCAGCTTACATGGGTGAGCAGTCCTAACACACAAAGGACACTTTAAGCCTGCTTTGTCACTCAGGCTCTTTTCCTGGCTGCTGCTAGGATTAATATAAATATGCCCTTGAGAAGCTAGAAAATAGCCATGCCTGGTATGATTCAAAGAATACATAATTTTCTCTTATTCACTGGCCAGGGTTATGAACAAACGGCTGTATGTAGAGAAGAAATTATATTATGCTCATTAAAAATAATTTCACAGGGAAGGGATGATCCACTTCTACCAAATTGGGCTATGAGTGAAATAATAAAACATACAGCCTATTCTTTATCTATTCAGTGTAATTTCTGTTATATTGCTGGAACATTTTTGATACTGCACACATATCTTGACAAAAACCTCTATCTTACAAGCCTGCTCAGCATTTACTCATAACAAAGGAAGTAAAGGCAGCATTTTCCTCTAGTCTACACCTGGGCATGTTCCCCACAGGAATCACCAAATATGATTCTTTCGCTAATTTAAACTACAATTGATATAAAAAACCCTGGACTACTAATTCTGAAGGTAGCGTTTATTTAAACATTATCTGCCCAGAATGACCAGTTAGTCTTGACTTTTAAACTCTCATATTAAGCTTAAAGTATTGTATATTTAGTTATTTATCTGACTCATTAATCTCTCTTACATTTTGATAGCTGATTTGATATTCAGTGTATCAGCGATAACTGTCTTGTTATAGCTAAATGAAATATGCATTCAGAAAAGTTCATTAATAACATTATCATTAATTGGTTCTTACCTGAATCTCAGTGCTGCAGGGACTCTTGAAATTAAATGACAGATTGCAGCTAGCTTTTTAAAAGTAGAATTTTCACAACCTCCCCACACTGCAAATGAAGTCTAATGGGCCAAATCCTGTTCTCCTACTGATCCTAGAAAAAAAAGAAAAAAAAGTTATATTGCTCAGTCTCAACTTACTTTACACCAAGATGTCAAGGTTCAGTGTCGGAATTCAAAATGTCCCTCAGACATTTTTGGATGTTCCAGGTCCAGATCAGAAGCATTTGAGACCCTGGCAGGCAGCTGGAAATAGCTGTGATTTTGGGTTTGAACCATGGAACGATTTACCAACATTATAGGAAGAACAAGAAGTCACAAAAGTTTAGATATTAGAGTAGTCACAAAGTAGAGGGAAGAATTTTTGAGTGCTGTACAGGGGGGGTTTAGTTTTATACATGGGGTCAGAGGTTTTGAGATGGAGGAATTTGGACCTGCCCTGTCCTCCCTCTTTCTTCTTCCTTACCTCCATGTTCTTGGTGATGTTGGCACTCACAGATTGGTTCAGAGTAGAAAAGCACCATTTAATATAGGTAATGGGCATTGGGGAAAAACTATAAACATGTAACACGTAATGTACCATATAAAAGACAGCACAGCCCTGGGCGGGGAGAGAAGAAGCAGTCAGGAGTCAGAGAGGATGTCAGGGTGTGTGTGTGCCTCTGCCTGAGCTGCTGAGCAAACCGCAGCAGCCAGAGAAGAAAATCTTTTAGATAACTTGCAATAAACAACCATGAGACCGAACAACAGAGACTGCTGAGCCTTTCTTTGAAAGCTCAGGTTGGAGGAGAGATTTTTCCACCACACGGAACCACCCCTGACCTAGAGGTGAGCTCCAGCAGTTCAGAATTGATCCCAGTTTGCTTTTCAGTGTTTAATGTAAAATCACATCTTAATCTTTGGAGGGAAGAGCATACCCAGAGACTGATCTCACTTTGCCAAGGTGCACCCTGAAACACGGAGCAGAGGCTGAGCTGAGGCTGACTAGCAGCAGGTATCTCACACACCTGGAGCCCTCTGGAAGTCACATCCCCCTCGGTGTCTGCAGGGCTCCTCCAGCGCAGTCCTGGCCCTGCACGGCAGCTGGATCAGCACAGAGGAGGTTTTGGGAATGCACAGGTGTGTCTGGGATGGCCCTGCACACACCCTGCACGGGCAGGGCCCTTCACACCCGCAGCTGCAGGACTGCAGAGCTGCCAGTTCAGCACGAACAGTGCAACCCTTGGAACAGCAGCTGCCCTGGGACCCAGAAATGCTCCCTCTCACACTGCTCACCCTGCCAGGATTGGTTCTGAGCATCTCAGTAAAACACTTCCTAAAAGAACAGGCAAAAAAACCACAGGAGTCATGCTAAGTCCCTTGAATAATAAATTTATTCACTTCTGCCTGCACTGAATGAGTCCTCAAATCACAATGGCTTTTGGACTCCCAGCCTCCCCACCAGAATGCAAAAGATTAAGCAGCACTTCCTCATACACAAAGCTGTATCCCATATGATTAAAAGCAAATTAGATTCTTCATCCAACTTGTAGGATTAAGTATCTCCTAGAGAGATGAGGCCTACAACATACTTATTATTAATAATTTTCTCGTAAGAGAGTCCACACTGGGATTGACTATAGGTGCAAAGAACTATTCTGTCTTGGTCAGCATATTAATTGACTTTTTGACTTCTCTCATGCAATGTAAAACAGCTTGCAGGCTGTAGCAAGGGCAGGGAATTTAACCACCCATCTGGTGCTGAAGTCCTGCATGGCAGACACCTGCATTTGGAGCAGCCATTTCAGAGTGCAGCAGTCATTTGCAAAATTTCAGCAAAGGAGATTTGTTCAAAAACTGGTTAGTGCTGGTAAAGAGGTGTGTTTGTGAGGCCAAATGCATGGATGTAAGAGGGGAAGGAGATTCTTATAACTATTTTAATCCTGCAGGAATTCTCTACAGGGCTTCAGCACAGATTTTTTTTCCTTTACTTGGCAGATTTTATTCTGCCAAGATGACACCTGAAACAGCATTTCAACAAAAAAAAAAAACAAACAAAACAAAAAAAAATACAACAAAACCAGACAAACCCACCAATCCAAAACAACAAAAATCAAACCCCCAGAACTAACCAGCCAACAAAAATAAAAAAATAATTTAAAAAAAGGCACACTAAACACTTCTGTCCCTTCTAAAGCCCAGTCTTAGATCTAGAAAAGTCAAACCACTTACTATGTAGGTAAATGACAAAGATTAGCCAGCTTTTCCAAATAAGAAACAGTTCACTGAGATAGAAACAAAATGCAATTGAAAGCCCCAAACATATAAGGTACTGCACAATATGCTCTTTTAGACCTGTGAGCAAATCTAGTCCTGGGGTACAATATATAAAAATGCCTCACACACAAGCACTATTATTTCTAATGAAAAAACAATAACAATAAAAAGCCTTTCCTCCAATAAAATTACCAGTAAAAAATATCATTAATGGCAGGCTTTCTAACAAATTCTGTTGCCCTCCTGCTGTCCTTTGCACCTGCTTACTGTCTGGAGTAGCCTGCCTCCTGCCTTGTCCAGCTGTTTTAAACGATCCTTCATTCAACAATGCTTTCTAATGACAGCAGTGCTGGGAGGCTGATTCTCCACGATGGATGCTCAGTGTGAAACTGCCCCTCTTTCTCCTTATGGCACATAAAGGAAGCCTGACTCACCTGTTTGCTCCAACTCCTCATTTATTTGCAGCTCTTTGCAGCCCCACATCATCCCACATCGGTAGTAAACACAGTGCAGTTCATCACAGAAGCATTCTGCCGAAACAACTTTGGATCAAATTATTTTAGTGATTCCTACCTTGTCCTTGCTACCACAATGAATGTAATTGAAGAAAGAAAAACATGGTTTCTCAGGCTTTGTTGCTCCCTGGGTACCACAAAAAATTAATTGGCCAGGCAGTGCTCACAGCCCAGGTTGTACCAGGCGAACAGGAAACCTGCTCACATGGGTTTAACACAGAGCACGTACAAACCAGGAGGGTGAAGGGAACAGTGGGATTCACCTTGTTGAACACAGCCAGTTTCTTTAAAAGGAGCATAAGGGCAGGCTCAGAACTCAGCAGCTGGGTCTGAAAAAAGGGGTTTGGTGAATGTTGCAGCTACCCTTGAGCGTGGTCCCTGGGGGTTTGTGCCATTTCCACGCTGGCTGTAGGCAGCAGATAGCCCTGCCCTCAGTGCAGCAGGTGCCCATCCACCTCCTGGGCAGCGCTGCTTTGGTTGCGGCCACAGCCAGCCAGGCACTGGGCACCCTGCCACTGACAGAGTGCACCAGCAAATGGCCTTTTTAGCATAAACAATGCTTCCAGCCTTCTCTGATTCTGCTCTGCCCTAATCCACATTTACTGGTTCAAGGGATTAATTCCTCTCATTTTTCCTGCCACTCTTTGCACAACTGCAGCTGCCTTTAGTGATATGCAACGAATTGCATGAAAATAAAGAATGAGTGTATGAAAAGGATATGAAAACTATGACAGAACAAGACCCACATTACAGGTGTCTCTTCCTCATTCCTGACTACCAGGCACAGACTGCCTTTGTTTCCCACACCTTGCTGATATGGCACAATCCCAAACTCATTTGAGATGACAGGAATCCTTCTGTAGACTTCAGCACATTTCAGAGCAGAGGTAAGGCAGGAAAAATAATCAGCTACAAAACAACATTTCCACTATTTAACAAGGAACCCTTCAAATCCCACTTTTAGCCAGTTTTTAGCAGAATTCAAGGACAAACAAGCTGTCCTGTACAGCCCTTTCCTCCTGAGACCAATTCTTAAGTTTCTAAGCTTCATTATATTTGTGGCAGACCACTCAAGATTTGATCTTAGATGTAGTTTAGGCTAAGAAGAGACATGAAATATATCAACAACATACTTACTCCTGTGCTAAAAGGTGAGTTTGGCCTCCTTGTCCACTAAGTTTAAAAGCTTTCCTGACAAATTTTCTAGTACATTTCCCTCTTAAAAAGACTGCTGCTTTTTAAGCAGTCAAGGAACACAAGGAACACTCAAGGAAAACAAGCAATTATGCACTCTTATAATACTTGAAAGATGTAAAGCTAATCAAACATTATCATAGTATTTTCATGAAAGATCAGCTGACTTTGTGCATGTGCAATTTAAGTGCTCTAGAAAGTCTTCAGGAAAGATTCAGCTGCAAGAAAGCATAAATTACTCTGTATTCCAACAGACTTTTCAGGTATTGTTTTGGGAGTTAAAAAGCAAAAACTCTGGTGCATCTTTTGATCAGATGTCATCCAATTTTATGGTGATGGTCAGCTAAAAGCACAGATAATTGATTAATGACCTGTGGACCAGGAGTCACCTGGAAGTCCATTTTCAAAAGCATCCTTAGGACATCATTTTCCTAGATCACCAGACCCACATACCAATGTTGAATTTTCACACCACAGTGACGAAAGTCTCTTCCTTTTTACCTTCTTTACCAACAATCCAAACACCTTTCTTTATCATTCAGCAAAGTCTGAATGTACAGGTGTGTAAGAGACAGAAAACAGCCCAGCTAGGGGACATCACTGCATCCACCTTAAGCATGTGTCAGATACACACCTGTGACATGAGAGGGACATTAGGTGCTCAGGTGGGCACACTGGCATACAAATGTCCTTGTCGTGGAGGATGCTCACACTTGAACAGCTCTTGGATGGCCTCTGATTTTTTTTTTTCTTTTCTGTAACTTCTACTTTTTTTTTTTCCCTCTGAGGAAAGGGGTTTCTCCGTTATTTGAAACAGAGAACCAAGCCACAGATCCGTAGCCAAACTCCTATTTTAAATGTTCCAGTGATTAAGAATCTCTGGATTTGAAGCTTTGGTTTGACTCATCACAAAGTCATACTTACTTGACCATGGCTTATTGAAGCTCATGGGTTTTTACAGTCCTCCAGTTTTCAAAACTGGTTCATGGTTAAAATAATGTGGGTTTACTAATTTATTTAAATTAAATATTACTTTATTTACTAGTTTAGCTTATTACTTTATTTAAAATAAATAATACTATTCAGATTAAATAGATAATTTAAATGTGAGTTTCTTATGTCTCTGATTTTGGAGACGTGTTACCAACATGACAGGCAGGATATAATCTTATTCAGTGTTGTTTTAAAAGCTAGGAAATTTTTTATCAGAAATAACCATCAATAAAAAACCCCAACATTACAAATCATACACTGATGATGTTGAATTCCCCAGCTCTATTTCAGCTCTTGCCTGCTGCAGTATTTTCTTTCTGTAATACTACTGTGCATCTATTAGTTTTAGCAGTTAATAGGTGTAATTTCAATATCATTTAAATGTGCATATCAAAATATTACTTGTGGGAAGAATAGAATTTTTTTGCCTCACAGAAATGTGATGATAAAAAAAAATAACATTGTCTTGATTGTATCCCTTTTATAAACACAGCAGGATTGGGAAAGCATTCCAGGATATATATCTGTCACTGCAGCTGGTATCACCCTATAACTGAGCTAGTTAAAATCGCTCTCTAATCAGAAAGGATAATGGATTTCTTCTGCTGGCACTGGAAGGTGATTGTGAAAGTGACAGATGTCAAAAACATCATTCTTTCTGAACCTCTCTTCACAGCCGAGATTAAATAGAATGGCTTAATTGCACTTCAGACCCATATAGACTCCCTGGAAGCAGGTAGGATTTTAAGACTACAAGAATGTAGAATGTTAAGTTTAAGCTTTGGTAGCTAGAGTGAGACAAAATGCAGCTTCATTTTCTACCTTCTGGGGAGATTTGAAAAGCCCTATAATTTAACCAGGAGAATCTACACACAGAGCTAAAAAATATGGCTTGAATAAAGGTCAGGCAGACACACGACCTAACATTAAGGTCCTCCAAGTTTGATGCTGCCCAAAAACTCTAAGCAGTGTACAAAGACAAAAGCAGGGTACAAACAGGTACGATTCTTACCCTGAATGGGGGGAAGAGCAACAGCCTGGCTCTGCCCATCACCTGCATCATGGACAGCAGCCCAGGCTGCTGCCTTCCTCCTGCTTGTGCACAGCCAGCTAAGAGATTTGAAGGAAAGAAAATTAAGGTCTATAAAGTTAGTTCCAAGGCAGTCTGAGCAGACAAAGGATCAGTTTAGTGCCTTTTTTTCTCAGCTGCAGTCCTGCAGTCTGGGAAATTCCTATTGGCACCCCAGTCACACAGAAAGATATTTCAAGTGCATATAGCACAAGTTCAGTGTTCCTTTTTTACAGGCAACATTTACCTACAGGGTTTGGCTAGCCTGTAAACTAGCATTTAAGAATATCCTCAAGGGCTCTCTCATCAACAAAAGGAAAAAAAAAAAACCATAAACTTGTAGCTTGCTTGGTTTCTACACTCCCTATCAGAGGAAACAAGCTGCTGCAGTCACACAAAAGGTAAATAGGTATTGCACTATATCATGGCACCATTAGCTAACACTGAGTTTTAAAATTCTAAAACATGATCATCCTGAAAGGAAAAAAGAGGAAAGACAAGAAGAACCCATGTTCTCTGAACCAGTAAGTCTTGAATTTCTACAGAATAATGGGAGAAAAGGATTTGAATTAAGTCTTTCACCCAGAATCTACATTCAGGCTTTGAGGTAACAAGGAAAGAAAACATTTCTGCAGATGGATTGGAGTAAGGGGAGGAGAAAATATGAGAAGTCAGCACAAGAAAACAAATACCTTGCACTCAGCCATCAAGCTTACATCCGGTCTTCAGCCAAATAACTTTATTTTATTTTTCAATTACAGGATAAGCTCATTTATGAATGGCATGAGCCTTGCTTTGCACAGTTTTTCGCATAATAGAAAACTAACTAGAGAAAAGTGGCAGATGCAGTTTTTATCAATAAAGCTCTGCTTAGAGGAGTTGAAAATCTTTTCCTTTCATGCTTTCAAGTTCTTATTGTATACAATTGTTTTCCTCAGGGGATTATACCTGATCCCATGAAGCTTTCCCTGCCAAGACAGTCCAGCCTCTTTGTGGAATAAGAGCAGACATTGATTGGCAGGGACCACAAGGGAGGCTGCGGCAGCTCTGGGCCCCTCTCTCCCAGCAGGGTTTTGCTGCTCAGCCTGTAAGGGTCACCTGAGCATGGCTTAAAGGATCTGGAAAGAGGAGGATATCTGAAGGCCAAATATTTTAAAAATGCAAGCCCTTTGCCATTTCTTTATGAACCTCTCCCATCAAATAAAGTAGATTCAACATTGTTTGTTTCTAAATGTGCTGGAAATGAAAATAACTGCAGTTATTGAAACTGTGGGAGGTACAATGGATATTTCAGCTGTAACGGGATGAGAATGCCCATTCAAAAGTTTCCTTCAAGCTCTTTATAGCAGACAAATCCTCAAAAGAAAACATACTTTGTTAACTTTCATTTGAATACATCCTGCTCCAGCCAGACAGGCCACTTAAAACGACACAGAGGTAGTAAGTTGTTCTCCTGATTGGTTAGCTGGAGTTTAACAGCTTGAGCTTATCAGGAAAGTGATATGAACAAAAGTGTTGGGCACATCATCGTTCAGGCAATACCTCCTTCCACTCTTCATGAACCTCTGAGGTGAAGCCTTTAATTATTCTTTGCAGTAAAAGATGTGTGATGAAAACACTGGGAGATGGACAAAGGCCACCCAGAAGGGACCTTGCTCAACAAGCCTTGCATACTGTATCCCACAAGAAACCCTCTTAACATGAATTATTTCAATAGCTGAGGTGGTGCATGGGTCCGTGTTTTTCCAAGACAGTGTTTCCTTCAAAAAGTCCCTTATGAGGAAGAAACAACAGGAGATCTTGTCCTCAAGATACTTCCAATATCTAGCAACTGAAAGATGATGAGAAGCACAGATTTCCTGTTCTTTTCTTCTGAGAAATGGCACCCCAAGGCATTAAAATGCCCATGGAAATACGGAGGGCCAGCTTTTCACAGGCACTCACAACACACAGTGCTGAATGGAGAAATGCTCAGTTCCTGTTTTCTGGCCAATCCATTTAGGCTGCTGACTTTTGGCTCTGAATCCCCTCCAGAGCTCAATGGCTTGTTCCCAATAACATGCACATGCCACTAAGCCCAGCATTGTCAAACAGCTAAAAGCTGATCAGAAGCATTTGTAGGTTTAGATATTTGCTTGATGCTACAGTCAACCTTAGAATAATTGCCTCTGAAGGAATAGAAGTAAATAACACACATCCAGTCTGGCCAAAAGCATACTATCAGTGCCAAAATCTCCACAATGTACAAGACTGTACAACAGGCAAGGACAATCCCTCAAAGGCAACTGTGATTGTTGCATGAAAGAGTAACAAAGCTCAATTAACTAATTAAATTGTCTGCCAAGAGACTAAGGAATTCACAGTACAAACATATACAAAAGTAGGCTAAATGAAAAGTGAAGAGGTCTGGTGAGATAAAGTGGCCTCACAAGAAACCAAATACTACAGGTATTCATTGGTAAGGCAGCCCCTACACTGAAGGGTGAAGGGGCACCATAGGTCATGAAAGGGCTAGAGAGACAGGCACTTAGGGCAGCTCAGTGATGGTGTTCAGTTAACACTGAAATAAAGCACAATATGGAAGACACAGTCAGGTATGAGCTCTCAGTTGTGTTGGGCATGAAATCAGAGATAACACATACCTCAGACCCTCTTAGAGTAGGATGTTGTCATAGGAGATTCTGTGTATGACACTGCAATTTTGGACTTAGGGTAGAGAATCCAATATGACAAAATTTAACACTCTATGTAAAGCTTCCTGATTTAATCTCACCTCCTTTGTTTCCCTGGTTTGCTTTCCAAAATGCAGCTATAGCCCCTAATGACACCAGATGGATTGAAAAAAAGGAAATAATTCCTGACCAACCTGACAGCTTCTATTATGACATGGCTAGAGCAGAGAAGGAAGGGAGACCTGTGGGTATTGCTTGCCTTGGCTTATGCAAAGCTTTTGACATAGAGTCCCATAATATCTCCACAAATAACCCATGAAATATGGACTAGAGAAAGGGACAGAGAGGTGGGCTGGAAATGAGCTGCTCTGCCTGGCTCAGAGCTGTGACCAGTGACACAAAGTCCACCCAGAGGCCGCTCACTGGTGGTGTTTGCATGGCTGAGGGCAGAGCTGGGCCCACACTGTTTAACATCTCTATCACTGACCTGTGTGGTGGGACACAGGGCACCTTCTCCAGTGTGCACACGATGCGTGAACACCAGCTCTGCTGCACGGAGAAGCACGAGGACAGGCTGGAGAGAGAAAAAAAGGGCCAACAGGAGTCTCACGAAGCTCAGCAGTGGAGAGGGAAAAGTCCTGCCCCTGGGGAGCAATAATCTCCCCAGAATAATCTGGGGATCAGCTGCCTGAAAAGCAGGTTTTTCAAAAAAGCCCAGGGGCTCCTACTGGACACCAAGGTGACCACAAGTCAGCAGTGCCTCTCTGCAGCAAAGAAGGCAACAGCCTCCTGAGCAGTGGAGCACATACCTGGGGCTCTGTGCTCGCTGCTGAGCTCCCCAGGACAGGAGATGGGGAGACACAGGAGCAGATCCAGTAAAAGGCCACAGAGATGATAAGGCCTTGCAGCATCTGACCGGTAAGGAGAGCCTAAGAAGATTGTGGTGGTTTAATCTGGAAAAGACAAGGGTTGGGGGGGATGTAGTGGGGGGGTTGGGGCAGGGAGAACAAATAAAAATAAATACCTGATGGGAAGGATTAAGAAGATAGATCCAGGTTCCCTTTAGTAATATCCAGTAAGAAGTGGCAGGACAGAAGGCAATGGGACCAAACTCAACAGAAGAAAATTACATTCAGACATAAGAGAACACTTTTTGGGTGAGGGGCAAACACTGCAATAGGCTGCCCAGAGATATCATGAAGTCTCCATTCTTGGAGATAAACAAAACTATGATCACATGTGGGTAACCTGCTGCAGCCGATCTTATTTTGAGAAGAGGAGTTGAACTAGAGTCCCTGGAGGTCTCTTCCAACCTCAACTATTCAGTGAAAACATGACAACCACCATTAGAATCTATAAAAAATAGAGTTATCCATAAAGACACAACTCTCTGTGTACATTTACTAAGTATGTATTTAGTGTAGGTTTCACCTTTACCTTGAGGCACTCTGCAACTGTCCATCAAAGTAAATGTATCTCAGATATATGTACCAAAAAGGAAGCAAATCTCATGGCTGACAAGTGTAACATTAAACTAACATTAATGTCCATGATACAGGAGGTGGTGCTGTTAAACACGAAAGTTTTCAATACAGCTTTTCACTCCAGTGCACTTGCCCTGCCTTGAGCCTCACCACATGTGTGTAATGGATGTTTGTGCACGTTCACCTGCAGATCTCTGTGTACTTTAAAGAGACTATTCTCCTCTGTGGTTTACATCATTTGCTTGCTATTTTTGCTAAATCTAAGAAGCATTTGATACTTCACCTCTATCAGTAATCTCCTAGCTCACCCCTCCTAGTATAATATCTCTTCTTTGTTTCTGATTTTTCTCTTTCACCTTTTACTCTTCTCAGTGTGTGATTCCCAGTCAGTTGGTATCTCATGATAGCCATAACACATTTGAAAACAATCCAATGGTCCTAGTCCTGTCAGTTCAGTGCCAGACAGGCACTCTGTGTGCAATTTGGCAGAGGCTAATGTAGATCTTTCCAGTTGTTTTCTTCTTTTTTTTTTTCCTTCTTCTTTTTTGGGAGGGAGGCAGAGGGCATGTGAAATAGGTGATTCTGAATCAAAACCTCAGAATAAATAAGCCAGAGCCTCTTCAACGAACTTACTGAGGTTCAGAAATGCATAATTGCCTGTTGCTGCTGCTCTAATTCCAGACTTAGCAGTGCAGCAAATCAAACCATGGTAGCTCAAACATACTAAGAGATACAGAGAGACTCTAAAGTGTCATTAAGCCCCCCAGACAGTAGGTCTGTAGGTCTGGCTGGCTGTAGGTCTGCCTCATTTAGAGGGAAACTCATCCCTAAACTCCAAACTATTCTTCGGAAATAAATTGACAGGAAGAATACAAGGCTAAAGAAAAAATCTACAGGAGTCTGACCATTCTCGTGCATGCAGTGTTTGTAATAAATCCTCCAGTAGTTCGTACTCTTCATTGCGGATGTCCATAGGCTATTTGCTTGTTTTCCCAAGGTATTCAAGATATCCAAACATGATTTCTTTTCTGTAAACACTGATATGAATCGTATGGACAAAGTAAACAGCGTACTCTGCTAGTTTCCTTTTTTTACAAATGAGCCATAAAATTGTCCATTAATCAGTCTTGCTTCCCCAGGGGCTGGACTGCATTGTTGAGGTTTCCTTTTCCATTTCCGACCCATGTTTAGTTGAGGAGATTACAAAAGGAAAAAAAAAAAAAAAAGAATAGGCTTTTGAAAACTGCCTTGCTCTCCACAGCCTTTGGGCAGTGCTGTTCAGTGGTGGAGAGTTCTAAATTTAAACACTCCCTATTTTTCAGCCTCCACCTTCGAGTGAAATAATAGCCCTATCATGGTTCCTTCACCTCCCATCCAGAGAACACAGTGTTCCTATCTATTTAAATTACTCCAACAAGTTCCTTAGAACAATAAAAAGGCCCTTAAAGGTCTCCTGGGGTAAATATCTACAACCAGAGAGCTAATGAAAAGCTGAGAGAATTTACTGGGAATCTGGCATTTCAGAGCTTTGCCTCCTATTAATTCTTGAGAAAGGTGTCAGCTGTGACAGTGCCTGGATTTATCTAGGGGGCATGTCCTTTTCAAGCAGGGCAGGAAGGAGTGCACATCTATTGGACCTGTCACTCCTCCTCGTGTGCCAGCTGCGGGCACAGGGGCAGCAGCAGCTCCAGGGCACGTGGATCTCTGAAAATCCAGCCCACAGCAGCCAGGCCTGCACCAGGTTTTGAAGGTGCTCAGTGAGAATGGGGTGAAGGAGTCAATCTCAGGTGCCATAGGTTTTGTACCTGACTGTGCTGTGGTTTTTAAAATGAACAGAAAGGTCATAAGGTTTACACATGAGCACTGGAAGTGGTGTGAAACAGCACAGAATGAACAAAAGTTCCCCAATGGACATAATCATGTTACCTGTAGATCTGGCCTCTAGCTGTCATAGATTTGCCATCTAAAAGCTAAAGCTTTTGTTATTTAGGCATTAGATAATTTAATACAAATTTACCAATTCATCCTGACAAAAATTAAAACTTGGGTTCTTATATTGCCTCTTCTGCCTTGCCTGTCTTTCACTCTCTGTCACACATTTGGGGGGAGATGACATAAGCTCCTTGCGGAGGTATATTTTTAGCTGAGCAGATTATTTAGCATGCAAACCAAATACATAATCAAAGTGGTTTGGGTTTTTTTTAAAGGGAAAGTCATCTCAAGGTTGACTTAAAAGCCAAACAGCTTTATCTCACCAAAGTCTCAGTTAAGTGCTGCAGTGTGCAGCCCGATGTGCAAGACGAGTGCTTTTTCCAGAGAGGCTGTGTTGATCTATGATCTAATCTGGGCTCTTTAAATAAGCTTTTAAGTATGTAACTAAGAACTCCTTTATCTGTTATTAATATCTCCTTCTGTTATCACTGCAAGCAATTTAAATATACTGGTCATATCTGATGAATTCCTTTACATATTTCCTTTCCTCTCAAAAACATACAAGGCTTGGTAAGGAATTTTTTTCACCTCTATATTCCTTATGAGCTCAGTAGCACTCTGACAACATTAGCTTCAAACACATAAAACCCTGAAATGTCTGGACATGCATGCAATGTGACTCACTCACACCTAGTGAACAAATTCTCTCATTCAAATGCTAAAGAAGTGTGAGTTTCTTGAATCACTGCTTTTATTAGTACAAACATGTTGAACTTTACTAACATACCTTTTGACTTTATTGGCGTACCCTATTTTATACATCTTAAGAGACCTTGGCAGGCTTTCCCCAGTTAATTTAATCAAGATAGTGTTCTGGGGAGAAAATAGAATACCACACTAAATCATAAAGGGAATTTCTCCTAATCTCTCTCATTTTAGTGGTGGCTGACCTGAGAAGGTACCTGTCACATAACCTGACTTTCTCTCATGGGGGTTTATTTATTCTTGTCTAAAGCCAGCTCTTACTCCAGTTCAGTCTGAGCTGTGGGAAATGTCTGGAGTTTTCACATACTGTTAGTGAAGCCCTGTGTTCTGAATGAAACTTAAAGCAATGTTCATTATGGATATTTGCATTGGCTTCTCTGTCACCCAGGAAAACTGCTCTTAAAAAGGAGCAAAGCAAAGAAAAGCTGCTGGAAACAATTAACTGCCTTGGGAACAGTACCTGCCAAGTCAGCTCTTAACTTGTGCATCCAGTTGCCACAGAATTTGATCAGCTCTGCAGCACATTGCATCTGACTTACCCTGTTGCATCCCAGAGCTGCTGAGCCTTTTGTTGTGGACAAAAAAAAGGATATCTCAAAGGTCACATCTTCCTTTTTAAAACCTTCCAGCTCAAGGAAAGGTGTTTCTTTTCTAAACTCGCAGTCTGCTGTAATGACAGATATTTAGATTTGCAGTGAGATAAATAAATATGCAAAAGTTAAAATCAGGATCATGGTTCTGTTATTGCTTAAATAAAACTGCCTGATGAAGTATTTGATTCTGTCCTTCAGCTGTCTTATCCCCAATTGACTTAGACTTACACTCCTTTAGCAGGTATTGGGTGGCTGTGAATTTTCTGTGCCAGCTAGGAAGGCTTAAGCAAGTTTTGACTTCTTTGTTAACAAGGAAGTGCCTTTAGACAATTTTATTCACTGCCTCAATTCCTCCCTCCAGCAAACTATTGCAAAACAGGCTGACTAATATGATCCTGATGCCTTATTTATGCCAAGTCAGTGACCAAAGGCAGCTCTAAAGGCAGTTAAACTAAACAAGCAGGTGTAAAGCATGCACAATGAACCCAAGAACCTCATCCTACTATGTTTTTATATGGAGATATAAATCCAGCAAGGAATTGTCTAAAGGCTGTAACTCAGCAATATCTGGTTTTCCATTGTTTAGAGATTCAAGAACAGTAATTTCATGTTGTTCACACTGACATACTTATGCATGCACACATCCTTATACGTGCATGCACACACAGAGAACAGAAAACAAGAAAACACGGTTTCAAAAAAAACTCCAAGTATGACATCAATAAAGCAGAAGGTGCAGAGCTTGGAAATGCTAAACATCTTGTGAAAACAGGCCTGTAAATAGTGTATCACATTTTTAAGGCACATTTTTTCTCTTATTTTATAACACCAAGTCAAAATTGTATCATAAAGGTTCCTATCACAATTTCATGTACCACCAAATTGTGATATGTCAAACTCCAGACAAGAAAGAATTGGAACCATAAATTCCTTCAATACTAAGTCTGATTTTCAGAAAGATATTTCAGCTAATTCCACCTTAATACATAAACTCTAACCAGTAGAAAATATAATACATTATAGCATAGGCTTCTGAAGCAAGCCTTAGGAAAAGACCCAAGGATATAGTTAATTCTTTCTGATAGTCACCAGGAATGAGTGAATTCTGTACCAACATGTCTTGCCTCCTCTTTCTAAATCCATTTTCTAACTGTAAAATGTCTCCTTCATTGCCCTCTTGCTACCAGTAGTGACTTAATTTTTTTCCTCTCTTTTTTCCCTCTCTTTTTTTTTTTTAATTCCTTGCTTTGTTAACAACCTTTACAATGCAGAGGGTCTTGCTGGAAAAAATATGCCTGGAGCCTTCATATCATTTGCATGCCATTTTAAATACATCTACATTGCATTTTAATCAAGGAAAATGCAAACACATGGTTATAACTTTTTATTTATAGACTTCTTATAAGGCACTCAGCAAAACATACAGACAAAATATGACCTCAGGGCTGAAAAGGAAAAAGTATCAGTGAGAAGACTGTCAGCATGTCTTGAAAATCCATCTGATAATTGTCCTGCTTTACATATAGCTATTATTGTTAGAGGCTATTTAGAAATATGTAATGTTTTGATTGAATCAGCTTTGTGATAGGGAAAATCTGTCTGCAAGTACCCACAAAGTATCTCAGGCACAGAGCACAGATGACTCTCAGTTCTGGATGTCATGTGGCAGATATCTGCTGGGACAGAGATGCTCTGAGGCACAGGCAGATTCTCGACAGATCTCATATGATCCTCACCTTCAGATTTCAAAGTTCTGCTGAAAATAACACCCAAGATACCCTGACATCTATTGCATCTCCTCAGATTGCTGTGATTTAGTTCAGCCAGCTACAAATGTGCTTCCTGGAAATAAGCTGCTGGTGAGGGAGCAGGGTCACAGCAATGAAGGAAGAAAATGTTCTGCTCTGCCTCACAGCAGTGAGCCCATCACCCACCAGTCTGCCCAGCCAGCCCCTTCAGCAGCAGCAGCTCCACTCTTCCCCTCCCCACCTCCCACCCTGAAAATACAATTATTCCAGTGGCTGACTCTCCTTTGCCTTCCAAGTTAAGGGTTGGTGTGATCTGCTGAGAGGGAAAAACAGAAAACAGGAAGCTCTGAAGAGGTGGGAATGGAGTACAAATTCCAGAAACCAGGGAGTTCTTAGAATATAATCTCTATAGTTAGAGGTACAGCAACAATACTGGAGAAACTTTGTAAGGTCATGCTTTAAAAAGTGCAAACAATGTCAGAATTAATGTTATCAGAAGTGTCTTAACCCCTTTAACCATGGACATCCTGATGATTCTCAGCACTACACTGAAAGCCTCCATGAAAACCTGTGACAGAAATTAGACCTGATTGGACACCAGATTTTAACTACACCAAAACTGTTTGATTCATCCAAAAATTTAAAGCTGAAAATTTCTTCAGAATTAAAATCTTGAAACAACTTTCTCCAAGATATTTTCCAAAATGTGATATTCCCCAAATGAACTACTTTGATCTGATTTCCTTCTGAACCTCTGGAAGAAAGAGCAGACTAAAACTGAGAGGATTCTTCTCAGTTTAAAAATTATTCACGAATAAAGCTGAAGAACAGGTTTCATGTTCATGTCCATCTTGAACAATGAATGAACTGTCTCTGCTGCTCAGAAGGACTGAAGCAGGTACAAGACAGCATCATTATTACCGTTATGTTAGGTACAAAGGAGATACTCCACAAATATCTGCCTCAGTCTGACAAGCAATGCTATGAGATTTAACAGGTATTTGTAAAAAGTTTAGCCATTCCTATTTGAAAAGTCATCTTGAAGTATAATTTTTGTAGGAAATAAGAAAGGCTACAGTCTTACTAAAGGCATAGAAACTACATAAGTGAAGAAAGTGAAGAAAAAAGTGAAAACCACTGCCCTACTTCAAAAAGCACTGCTTCTAAGGCCATCACTTACTGCTCCATGGTTGATCTACCTTTTTGATTTTCCAGTCTTGAAAATACATCAGTGTTTCAGACGTGTCTTTTTCACCTGACAGAAATGTATAATCTAATTCTCTTTCAGGGCAACCAAGTAAATGAAACTGCTACTGTACTACATAAAGTTTGCTTCAGGGCTTTAAGTACAGCAATGATAAAGGGAAAAATCTCTTCAAGCCTACACTGATCTTCCAAGAAGGAAATCAAGACCTCCCTTTTTTTTTTTTCTTCCTGGAAAATATAGGATTTCTCAGGTGAACTAAAGCAGCCCTGGTGTGCCTGAGCCAAATGATATCAACCAAGGGTCTCTGTGGACTGCCCTTTGTGTCTGCCCACCCTCCAGAGCCCATTTGCATGGGGGGACAGAGAACTTGGCAGGGAGGGAGATGCAAGTTAGAGCCAGAGCAGAGCTTTTAGAGAATAGTGAGCTAAAACTGGTTTTTCTGTGCATTTCAGGTTTGGACTTTTTGTTGTTTTGGTTTCTGCTTAGGGATTTGGAGCTGTCGAGGTTTTTGAAAGGATGAAGAGAAAAACCAAAAACAACTGCTTGCCACAACTGGAAAAGGAGAGCTCTTAGAAATAAAATGTTATGAAGAATAGCTCTTAACTCATCCCCTGTATTAATGCCACATTATCCACCTTTTCTGATATTTCCCCCCATCAAGGACCAATCCAGCAATAAATATGTTCAGAGTTCATCTATAATTGATGATCACTGGAATCACTCTGCTCAAATACTTTTTTTGCAGCTCTTAGGATGTTGTTCTTTCCCAGCTGCATTATTCATTCCCAGGTAAGCTACATACACAGATATATGGAGAGTTCCTTGGACTGCTGAGGGGAAGCCTTCATTCAGGTATCATGTGACAGCAGCTGATGGTAACAATGATGAAAAGAGCCATGAAAAATAAAATACATCAATATATTCTTGAATTATCCCCTTATTTTCTACAAGTTTCAAACCACTTTTAGGTTATAAAAACTTAGAAGATACCAGGCCATTCATTTTTTTACCTGGGAATTTTTGCAGAAAGTTGCACCTCTGACTCAGTGAAAGGGTTTGGAAAAAAGGGCATATCTGGCATTCCACGTTTTCTGAATGGAATAAAAATTCATAAGAGGTGTGACATAGTTCACTTGCAAGTCAGTACTTCAAACCCAGCTGTAGTTCATAATTATGACTGAGCTTTGAAAACTCACATGAAATAGCCAGATAGGCTCCATCCTGTTCAAAGTGGATAGTCATATCAAGGATCTAAACACTACTACTGCATAATGCTTCCATATTATTAACTGTTAAAAAATGCATGGGCTGAGCAGAGAGTATAACATTGTCAGCACAAAATTTTATCAAAATACTCAATGGTTTAGGTGTTTTTCTTTAAAATCCCAGTTGTGACTGTATTTGAAGGTCAGATTTCAAAACAATTGCTTACCTCTGCTTTTAGGCGAAACTTGACAACTGAACCCGATCAAAAAAAATCAGAAATCACCAAATGAGATGCTATAAAAACATATTGTTTTAAAACCTCTCTTGAAGGCAAAGACAATCTCATGATTATTATTAATAACACTACATCAGTGTAGATCAAAGTTAAGGACAAAACTGCATTTTAAGTTGTGAAAGGTCACACTAATCTTGGTACCTGCACTTGCCAGGTTTATTTATATTTAATGCCACCCTGACTGCAATTTATAAAGGGCATCTATCTTTTTCTCATATAAAAATATGAAAATGCTTTTAAGATTTATATAGAAGAGAAAGAAAATAGAAACTTAAAACTTTGTGATTCATAAGAATAGGTTTATATTTAAAAATTAATTCTACAAGATGTAGCAAAAATAAGTTACATTTTAACAAGCATTTTTCTACAATTTTTTTGCTATGATTAGTCCAAATCCAAGAAATAACAGAACATTCTATATTATCCCTGTACAATAAACTATGTGTAGTCTGGGGTTTTGAGCAAAAAGTTTAGCTTAAGGCTTATAATAAAAATGTGGAATATCATGAACTGGGCAGGGGAAGGATTTGCAACACCAACAGATTGTTAAGTAATGGTAGAGGCAAGGAAATAAAAGAAACATGTCTGTCATCAATAATACTGTGATGACACAGGAAAGGTCACTTTTACCAGAATTTTCATTTCTTCCTCCTGGGTACGATCATGTACCTGGAGGAGCTGCAATACTGCCTGTGATCAATCATCCTTTGTCTCTTAGTGGAAAGAGAAATTCTCCAGAGTCAACAAAATCAAAAAGAAATTAATTCATGTACAGGTCAAGAATTGCGACCACCGGGTCTATAAGAAAAGTGTGAGGGACAGCTCAAGAGTCACTGAACAATTGCCTGTGCCAATACATGGAAATTATTCTGAATGTCTCATCAAGCAAAATTTCCAGTAACAACCACATAAAAGACAAACACTGGATCTTTTTCTTGTTTTTTATAGGCTTGGTGTGAGCTGGCTTTCTGTATTTCTGAAATTAGTCATTCATGATTTTTCCTGAAATTGTCTTGCTGCAAGGGTTGGGCTTTTTCACAAGTATTCTGTTACAGGTGTATACTCCTCATCTTTCAAACTGGCTCTGAGGTAAGAATTACCCAGAGAAATGTTACCAATTTTACTTTCTTTTCTTTCTGTGGCATGGCCCAGTTCAAGATTTCCAAACCTCAATGATGGGCTTTGTCACAATTTAGAATACAGCTCAAGTCAAGCATCGTGAAATAGGAAGAACAGGAAGTTAAATATGTCAACCAAAAAGGCTGAAATGTTTCTATATGTCTTGCTATCTATATTTGGTTGAAATATGCCATTTTGTTTAATATTTCAGCATGATCATATTGGCATGTTTTCCTTCACTTGATTGAAGAATTTTAAACTATAGGCAATACAGAATGTTAAATACAAGAAATTTACGTTGTCAAACACCATGAAAAAAATATATACATGGACACATATAAAACTTCTATTTCAATTTCACTTTAAGAAAAAGCCAAGCACATTTAAAGCCTGTTTCAATTATTTTGCCTACTTGTTTTCTTTCCAAATTCTGAATTATGTTGAGAAAGACAAAATGTATCCCAAATAATATTTTAAAGCCATCACTTAATGTTCTATCATGCATCACCGCATATTTCAGTTCCCAGACATTTCAGCAGTTATACAGCTGTTATTTATGGCACTTGCTACTGGTTTATACATTGATTATCAGAAAGAGAATAGGAGTTGGGCTTTTTTTCTGGATTCTCTTAAAGAATGAAAGCAGGAAAAACCCAAATATAAACAAAGAATGAAAGTGTTGCCCTGCCTTTGCTTAGTTGGGATTGTTTTCCTTCCAGGTTCTATTCTACAGACTCCCATTATAAACACATCTCTAAGGAATATTTATTAAGGTTAAACTGACAAGTGGCCTTGGCCTTCCTGTTTTTAACTATTTTAATTATTCCATTATATCTACCACCAAAATATTCTTTCCGTATTTATATACTGGTCTTATACAGCTACACAAAACTGTAAGTAGTATTCAATTATCTCTTTGTTAACAGCTTTCCACTATCAAGCACCTAAGATAATACAGCTCCAAAGACAACACAGTACAATGTTAAGCGAACTTTAATAGTAAATAAAAGATGGCAAGTGTTCTCTCTCCCCACCTGTCAAACAAAAATAAACACTAAAAGAAAAGTACAATCATTTCAGTTTAACAAAACATGAACAGTGACACTACATTTCAACATCAGCAGGCAATCATTAGCACACAGGCCAAGTTATCACAGGAGGAAGGAAAACAGATGAATCATTTAAAATAAATGGCCTGTTACTAGAAACAAACTCGTATTTGACAACAAATGGCATCATAAGATCAAACTGACATTCCCACAAGCATAGGTTATAGAAGAAAAATGGAAGAGAGATGCTCCTCATGATAATTAAGAACTGAAACAAGCATATTGTAAATATTCATTATAGAAAGACAGCTTCACTCCTTAGAAAATATTTCCAGGTTGCAAATGTGCAATTGACTTTTTTCCTTCCTTGTTATGAAGGATGAAAGACCCCAGCATCTGCTGCACCACACAATCAGTCTGTTCACAACACTGGAAAGTTGGGCACTTAAAGGTGAAAATATGCAAGAGGTTTTTTTCTCATTACTCATTTCTGCAGGTCTGTAAAACTGAAAGGATTAAAACTTTACATCCATTGATTACAAGCCTAGGGAAAGGACTGGATTGGTGCAGTTAATACTCAGCTTCTTTTTAAATAGAAAGCCACAATGACTTACTCTGCCTACAGAAATAAGAGAATCTGGCTGGAAGAAGATCTCCAAAATGTGAAGGGCAAATCTTAACACAATGAACTTTTGGGGGGATTTCTATTCCCATGGTGAGAAAACAGCAGAGGTGTTAATTGTGAACTACAGTTCAATATAAAGGCCCCACAGAGTACTTTGTACTCAGTTTTGTTTCTCATGAAAGGCCCATTTTTGCCACCTAAAAATTCAATCTCCAACCCCTCTGTTCCACTCAGAATTCATAGTTATGCCTAATCTGCTGCTTTTCTGGCTCACTTACAGGCCCTGTTGGCAGGTAGTGAATGCAAAATAATTTTAATGGTGGAACCCCTGGGAACGGGAGCAAAAGTTTGAAGCATTTACAATTTTACAATGACATACAGCCAGCTGTTAGATAAAAAAGGCCTCCAGCAGTGGAGCCCACTGGAATGGGAACTCTGGCGTGGATGTTTTCAACTCAGCAGTCTGCTAAAGACAGAAACTAGACCAGCCAAACAACAAAGGACAGGATTGGTCTGGACAGGGAAACATCGTGAGGACATATGGTACTTGTTAAACCACAACGAGAACTCCATCCCCAATTTGAGGGCCACAAACTCTCGAGGCCACAAACAAAGTGAGGGCCCACAGAGCTTGAGGGAAGGCAAAGTAAATAAAATGGTTTGCAATGGCAGCAAGCAAAGAAAAGAAACCAGTGGACAAGGAAAATTCAATATGTTGACAATTTGCACAAATACAAAATTAATTTGGATCGAGTCCAGAGCATATTTAGGGCAACACAATCAGACACTAATTCCCATCTTTTCTACTACTTACCTTCCTCTGAATAGCTCTAAGCAATGACAACCGGTGCCAAGTTTAAAGAAAATGGACTTAATTCATTTCCCTCTGAAATCAATAGAAACGTCTCCCTGTCTTCAGGGGAAGCCAGATTAATCCATTTATGAGCAAGAGGACCTGCTCATAGCAATCCTATTATAGAACAATTAGAAAAATTATAACAAACTGAAGAATAAGCACTGTGGATAAGAAATAATAGAATCCCCTGTTTTTAAATATGCGTCATTCTCCCTTTGATACAAAAATAGCCATGATGCCCTATTTTATATTCATTTCTTCCAACTCATTCAACTGATCAGTGGTTCCCAAGGTACCTCTTAACCTTGCGTTCCTCTGTTTTGGTCTTCTCCATGGAATCGTTCCCCTGATTTTTCAAGTAACACAAACATTATTTTCATTCCAGTGTCCCCCAACACATCCACAGGAACATTAAAATCAAAAACTGTGCCTGAAAAAAATCTTGTATTCATTGGTGTGTATAAATTTGTGAAGGAAGGAAGTGTCCAATAGAGCTGAACTCCCCTGAACTCCTTTGCAGAGGGTTCAATTGCACTTAGACAAGGAAGAGGATGAACATTTATCATGTGGGAATCAGCTGGGAGAGGGAGGCACCAGCAGCTCCTTGCTCTTCATCCCTGGAGGTTTTCAAGACCTGCGTGGTTGAAGCCCTGGGTAACCACGTCTGATCTCGCAGCTGACCCTGCTTGGAACTCTTGGCCAACAGACCCCCTGAGGTCCCTTTCCACCTGATTTATCTTGGGATCTTACTAACCTCACCTTCTTAATCACTATCTTCCTGCTGAGAGGAAAAACAAAGGATAGAGAAAAAGAAAATGTCAGCTAAACAGAGTTACTTCAGCTAAAAAAGAAATTTTAAAATCTGTCTCTCGTGGACATGAGAACTCCTGTAGTCCACATCCCTTCCTCAAGGAAGAACAATGATATCTATAGCATTCCTGACAGATCTACAGTTCACATTCCTCAAGATTTCCTCTGCAGAGTTATGGAGTCTTGACAACCCCTGCCAGTAATCCATTCTGATATGCACTATCCTCCTCAGGAAGATTTATCTCAACCCTGTGTCTAAATATGTTTTGATACAGTAAAACTCCATAATTTCTTGCCCCAACTGCCAGACATGGAAGGAAGATTATTCCCTTTCTCTTTGCAGCATCTTGTTCTGCATTTTTCAATGAATCTCGATCCTTTATTCAGTCTGAACAAACCCTTGTCTTAACCCAACTCAGTTATAAATCTAGGCTAGGTGGTTTCCTTCAGAACTGGTGCCGTCCCAGATCCCTACACCAAATATTATTGCAGTTGATTAGACCTGCCTAAATGTTGGACTTCCACTCCTCCTTTCTGGAGAGTATCCAGAATTTTCCAAGTCATATCTTCAGCTTTCCAAATTCTGATTTCTAATTTTAATCTAAAAAGTTCAAGTCCTTCATAAGTTTATCAGTCACTCTCTATTGCATCATCCGAGTCTTTAATGAAAATATTGACCAGAACTTCAGACTTGTGTAACTAGGAGGAAGATGTTATGTCCTGAACCCCTCTGCTAACTTTTTTCCTTCCTTTCAAATCCATTTCCTTCATTCTTCCCCTAGGGCACCTACAGAGAACAGGCAACCTACTAGAGGAGAAGGATTCAGCCAGCTCAGCAGACAGAAATATAATTTCATAGAGATAAAAGCCAAAATTCTGCCTTATTCTGAAAGGAGGCAGAAAACCTTGATAAAATTCAGTCATGTTTGAGTGCCTTCAATTTTGTGGGGCTGCCCTTTCTAACTGTGTAATGTCCATTTTGAGACAATGCCAGAGTCAAAGCCACACCCAGTAGTCTTAATGGGAAGGTTTAAGCATATATACATATACATGGAAATTATTTTGACTATAAAAACTGAAAATATTACTAATGTAATAAAACTAATGGAATAGAGATTGAATTTAGATCTGAAAACCACCCACAGCTCAAGTTAAAGGTAGGTGCTATTGACCTGGGCTCTGGTCAGCAGCCCACAGTGAAAAAGTGTCTCTAATTAATGAAAACCCAAAAACAATTTTAAAAATCACAGTGTGCTCCTCCAGTATTCCAATTTTAGCTTAGGTTTAACATGTTAATAGGTTTAGTGCAATTAAATATGGTTTTATCAATCAGCAGTTCAACTACCTTAGCCTGACACTGGAGAAAAAGAGGATCACACAGGTGGAGACCTCTAGAAACCTTTACATAAGGATTTACTTACATTACCTGTAAATATCTATCGAGGACAGAAAAACATCTTTGCTATTTTCCATCCTATTTAGCACTAAGAAGGACACAATATTCTTCTTTCCCCTCCTCAGAAACTGAGTTTGTTCTCAGCACCCCAGTCAGGATTGACTTTGCCAGAGTCCATAAAATATGTAACATTACTGCCAGGTGCATTGTTTTTCTCTGCAACAAAGGGGCTCTTCATGTTCCCTGAGTGCATCATGTGCTAAAAGACATTTGCAAAATCTCAGTGAAGGAGAAAACAGAGATTTGGGGGAAAAATACTCTTAAGACATAATTATAAAAGTGGTCAACACTAGACAAATATTCCTTTAAAAATAATTTTGAAAACTGAAATGAGGAAGATTTCTGAGGCTCTCAGACCAGGGAAGCATTTTCCACCTAGTTTAAAGAAGAACCACAGGCTTGTCCTGGCACTTTGTAGTAGCAATGCAGGCAAAATATCTCCCTTTTCACAAAGTTTTACAGCAGTTCTGGGGTGCAATAATGACAATCTCACGTCCTTGTTGCTACTCCTTACCCTTTCTTCCAGAGCATTCTAATGATGTAGCAGCAATCCAACAAGCCAAAACTAAAACTGATTTAGCTGAAAAACAAAGTAGGAGTGTTGGCCAGATTCTTTGAAGCCAAATCAATTCTTTACTTTCTCATGCAAGAGCTTGTGCTAGAATAGCAGGCATGGACACAAGGGTTAAGGGTGTATGGGTTGTATTACTAGCCAAACTCTAACTGCAGTGTCAGAATCCCAGAAGACACATTAGCATGTTTGGAGCAGTAGGTTGGTGGGAGGCAGGAATCTGTCACTGAATTTAAACCTGGTCTCACTCACACTAGCTGCACACCAACATGCTGCTCTCAGTTTTCGTCCTAGTAAGAGAAAAAAAAAGACCAATGAGTTAATGAAATGTCAGGTGAAGAATCAGCTAAACATGTCAAAATGTCACAAAAAATATTGCTCCCAGAAGAGAAAGAATCAAAAGTTCACCAGAAATGGCATATGGCTGGCAATCATTATTAATAATCAAAGAAAGGAGGAAAAAATTTTCTCCCACCCCACAGTTCAGTCAGATCCCTCTCTGGCTACCACTCTAAAATGATAAATTATAAATACTAAAAAGATTCCAAAATACATATGTCAGGTCCCTCTAGTCCAGGTTTATTTACAGTTTTTTTTCAAAGATGCAGACAATGGAGGAACCTCCCATACAGCTGAACTTCAATATTATTGAATCATTAAAAAGAACAGCAACTGACTCTTAACCATAAAGATCAAATCCTTATCTCACCTCTTCTTAAATGTCATTTTGTTATCATCCCTCTCTTCATAATTTTCTTTTTCCACATCATGTGTTTCATTATCAATTCTCTTCAGCAAGCACAGTTCTGTGATTAATTTTAGGGTGTTTTAGTTCATTTTCTTTGCCCAGCCCAGAATCACATACAGGGTGTCCTTCTATAAGAAACCAACTTAACTGGGTCAACAGACACTGGTATGACACAAGTGTGGAATCCAAACACCTAACAGGCTGTTGTATGACGACAAAAAAAATGTAACCTTCTCTCTGTGTAACCTTATTACAAGATAGAACTGATATAGAATGAAACAAGATGAACTTTAATATGCAAAAGACATTGTCTCTGCTGGATTACAGTCCTTGTATTTAGAAATCAAAATAGATTTCAAGTGGATAATGAAACTCTGAAGTTTTAGCTTTTTATAAAAGGTCAGTTTGCTATTGATGTAAATCAGCTGAATTGTGTTTCATACCATAACATTTATCTGCATCAGTGGAGGATCTGTAAACACGGGGAGAATAGACCTTAGTCTAGGAATGAGGAGCTCAAAGTTTAGCTCCCAGCTGTGCCAATACTTTTCTACAAAATCTTCAAATGCAAATCCCCAGATATCTATTTTTGTTCCATAGAAATGGAAACAAAACTTTTCTGAATAGTATATTTAAATTGTAAGCCACATGAGGCAAGACAAACACTGTTGTTATCAAAATGATAGAAACATAGTACTCATCCCTTTTTGTCCCCAACTACTAATCTGGTCTCTGTGGGCTAGTCAAATAAACTCTGTGATTCACCCTGGGATTCTGCCTGCACCAAAAGAGATTCCAAGTAAAACTCCCAAAAAAAAACTTTCTCCAAGTCATTTCCAAATCTGTGAACCTCTGCACCACAAAATACTTCAGAACCAGCATGAAAAAGGTGGCTTCTGCATTTTCCCCAGAGCTTGCTTGTCAGGTGGAGCCTCAACCAACTCTAACACAATGGATTCGTACCTCTGGAACTGCTGTTCAACAAATGCAGCTCCATTTTGCTGCCTGTCAGATCTGCTGCTTTACTGTCCAAAGCCTTTTCACCCAACATTGGAGCTCCTTCTGAGAGCCTTCACAACTTACTCTCATGTTTCCTCTTCAGTTACTTTTCTGACCACCTGTTTCCTTTACCTCTCCAAGATTGCAACTGACATAAGAAGTAGCCCTCAGGCACAATTTGCAGCTTAAATTCTCTCCAAATTCCTTAGCCAAAATAATACTGCAACTGTGGACCTTGTGATTTTATTGCTGCTGTCCCCCTTGAGTACGAGTCATTTTTAACTTCTGTTCAGAGCTCTCTCCACAAAAACAAAAGTGCAAATACTCCTCTAAGCACTGAAGAAGGAACTACTATGACAAATGTAAACACAAAAACACAGCCTACAAAAAGAAAGCCAGTGAATTCATTTTAGGTTGCTGATAGGCCAAGGAAAGCTGTTTTATTCAGTCTGAGATGAAAAAGACACTTAAAAATATGTAGATTTCCTAAAAAAAAAAAAAAAAGCAGCATTTAAAAGGGCACTTATATATATAATAAGTGCTCCTGATCTGGGGTTACAGAGATGAAGAAAATGATACCCACCTTCAAAGCTCAGGCATCCAGGTGAATTCAACAAACCAGTGGAAGATCTGACAGATCTTTCAAACAGGGTCATGAGAATGAATGCACTTGCAATCAGATGGCACAACGGTGATAACAGAGAAAGAGTCTCAAGTTTCCTGAAAGCCACTAAGCTTAAATCATATCTTCCTCCAGATAAAGGTCCGGGATAATTTGAACACCAGGTCCATGTGTTCTATGGTTTTTTTAAGAAATACAAACATCAAACTTCCAAGATTAACTCATCTTCTACTTTTTATTTCTCCCTTAGCCTGAGAGAACAAAGGCCCTGTGCTAAACCATTTACAACGCTGCATTAGAATTAGAAAGGAGCAGATTGCCAGACAGTCTTGGTAAAAAAACCAATGTGAATGTCATCTACAGGGAGCAGATTGTTAAAAATCAATCGGCCTGAACTTGTTCACACAGAAAAAAACATAACAAGAAAAACTAGGCAAGTAAATTGCAGCAAAAGATGCTTAAAATATTTGCACAGAAAAACGGGTAAAAATCTCTTAAATTATCTGCTGTGAATTGCTCTGCTCCCAAGTTTCAGCACTGCAGTATATTCTACCATTTAATCAGGAAAAAATATTCGATTTCCAAAGTAATTCTTGCATACCTCAGTAACTTTTTACTAATATGCAATGTCTGGAAATCAAGCTGAGATCTCATGACAGGACTGGTATAAATAGAGGATATTTCATTACTATAATGACTGGTTATACTGTTAGGGATAAACCAACAGTGAAACTTCATGAGTTTGCTTCCAGTTGTGCAACTTGTATAATGCACCGCATATCTGTAGGATGATAGGACAAACTTGCCCTCCTCTCATTCCTTTTAACAGGGTTAAACTCAAATTGATTTCTCAAATGTCTTGGCTTTTGTTATCCATAAAGCATCATCCTCAACTCTGGTTTTGAGAAATTGCTCAAGATTCCAAGGAGGTGAAAAAGCATCAGTCCAGTTGCAGGTGAGGCATCACACCCGGCTCATCCTTACAGATGGACTCACTAACATCAGTGACTTTACACATTTGCAGAATGATCTGGCACAATCAGGTGACATAAATCAAAAATGTTATTGCTCTTTTCCTTCAGCAATAGCAACCTAACAGCTCACTGCATACTCCTTCCCACCCTGCATACTGGGCTCCACAGCCCTCCCTCCCTCCGCTTATGGCAACTGGAGGGAGACACATCACCTTCTGCAGGGTGAAAATTTTCCATTTCAGCACTTAGGAATCAAACCCATCTTTTTTTCAACTTTTATCTAAAACTGCTTCATAAATCCATGAAACTCAGAAATCATTTCAGAATGATTGAAACTATTGCTTTAAGAGTTATTTTCTGGGAAGAAATTAAAAATTAACAGTTCCCCTCTAAATAAAGCACCCTGTATTCTCTTTCTGGCTATGCCACAAGCTTTTTTGTCTGCTTAGTTATTCAAATTCTCTTTGCCTGACTTATCTTATTGTTCAGACACTGATCATGATGCTGCTGGTCTCCAAGGGTGCTACAAAGCTGCATTGCTAATATCAGAAGTCTTAGAGACTTCTATATGGAAGATAGCATGGAAATTAAAAAATCAGGGTTTTGTACTGAGCAATAATGTCTTTTACTCCTTTGACAATAAGACAGAGAGAAGAATCAAATATACAGAGCCACATTTAATTCCACATAAACCGAGAAAACAACTGCTCTAAAGAGCATAACTCTATAAGGAGTATTGCTGGATTTCATAAACATTCAAATTCTCCTGCTGTCCAAAACTATCTTTCCATCAAGCTTTTAACCTTTGCTGTAGAAATTAAAATATTTATTTTATGAGAACTTAACATTTGGTGACAACGAGCTACAATCTCATTTTAAATTGTTTAAAAGGAGAATTGAACTTCGATTTAACCAGAAATATACATGAGAAGTGATTGCTATGTTTGTTGACAGAGGCCCCACCTAGCAGCTCTACCATCATAGCATGCAAAAATCCGCAGTAAAGGAATGATTATGCCATGCAGAGCTCTCTGAATTGCCTGTAAGAAGTCATCCAGACTATGAATATTTATGCTTCTTTTTTTTTCCAGGTTAATCACCAACAGATCACATTTTTCCCCCATAGGGTGACCCACCCCTCGTGCTGGGGTGGATGGTGCCCTCGGCTGCCCACGTTTCTCAAGGAAGGCCATGGACCAGAGCCCGACGTCAATCTCCAAAGGCACGGGGCTGCCTGCATCAATGTCAGCCTGGGGAGGCAGCAGGATGGAGCAGGGCTTGCCCACATTGCATGGTTGAGCTGATGCAGGTGCTCATAACTTATTGCAGATGGAGATATAAATTGCTGACATCTCTCCCAGGACCACAGCATTAAGTATGTGTGCACAATTCCATATGTAAGAGTTTGAAGCCGCAATGACTTCCTCAGGAGAAGCATCGTTTAGGGAACTGAACAGTGGAATTTTTCTTTCATCTGGAGGGAAAGGGCCCAAAGGAAAAGAGTGATGAGATGTTTGTTTTATAATTTTTGAATGAGCTTCTAGAAAAAGAACGCTGCAACATTTTTGTCCTAGAAAGGAGAGACTTTGTGGTCTTATAATTTTATAACTTAGCAGCCAATGGCATGAATACGGTGAGGGATCCTCACCACGGACCAAGACAATACAAGTGTTGCAGGAGAAGGAATGTGTCTCTTACTCCAAGTTTAAATGAGGGAGAAATTTGGTGGGTTCTACAGGGGCCTAAGTTAAAATGTTATCTATTTAAATTGCAACTCTGCCCTTCCAGTTTGAAATATAACAGACTTCATAAACTTCATACGTCAAACTCAGGAAGATAAAGCACCCACGGCTTCAATCTATGATTACAGGGAAGAAATTGCAGGAGATTGTGAGCATGAGAACATCTTTGTGTGACTGTGGGAATGTCTACAGACCCCCTTAACCCTCCAAATGCTAAATAGTGAAGAAAGTGTTTGGCAAAGCTGCAAACAGAGATTTTACCCAGCTTTTTGTTTGTGATTTAGAAATGTAGCCATCCTCCAAAAAATGTTACCAAATTGTCATTTCAGCTTCCCCCTGTACCTTCTCGCTGTATCCTGCCTTGTAAACCATGCTGAGCTCTCCAGACACCATCCCACATGCACTAAATCTGCTTTTCTAGGCTAGGGAGCCTCTGTAGCATCACATGCTTGGATTTCATGCAAGAGTGATGCAAGAGCAATGTAAGTTGTTCTACAGTTAACAAATATATTGGTATTTAATCCAGCAAACATCGTAAACACTTGTGCAAATATTTTAATAAGCTACTGTGTAGTCATTAAATATTGAAATCTGTTCTTAATTAAGTGCTTCGTTTGACATAATAATCCTCATTCTCAATGCAAGATTTAGCCTCGTTCCAACACAAGGGCAGCAGCATGACATGATGTGTTGGACCATCTGTGTTTACAATCACTGACTTTTCTAATGTATATATGAAAATGAGGTCAAGCCTGGAACAGGTTGCTTTATTTAGTTGGAAGATAGCTCAGGCTGTTGCTAGACACAAAATCCATGACTTTTCAGAAGTCTGACCAATTACAGAAATGAACTGTTCTGTTGAAATAACACTTCTGAAAGTTTTTCACATTTCTTGGAAAATGATGCAGTGCTGCAGAAGTACTTGAATTGATCCAATTTTTTTGCTGCTACAACTACCTGTGGCAACATATATGCTGAGAATTAGAGGAAAATACAACAACCATGGTTTTCAGGATTTTATAAATTCTAAACCATGTCCCCCTAAGGACTTTTCCCCTGCTTTTTTCAATAGAACTGTACCTTCAAGAAGAATTTAGAAGATGTACAAGTTCACTTTAAAATTACATTTCCAGGCCCATTCAAATTTTTAATATCCTCTTAGTGTTATTATTTTTAAACACTAGAATAATTACTGACAGATTAATGGAAGATGTTATTCAGCTATGCAGTCATTATCAAAAAAAAAATTATATCCCAATTTTTACTAACTTTGCATTAATAAGGATATCTCTACTGAAAGAGGCCAAACCTATGGGTGGGGGACAGGTCTGGCATGGGAAGAGAAAGAGGACAAAGACATGAGAATACTGTGGAGAAGTGTTCATGCTACTGCCTACAATGAAACAAAGCCACTCCTTATGAGCACTGCAGCCACAACCACCAGCTAGCTTGTATAGCCAGATGGCAAATAAAATTTAAAGGAAGAAACTGAAATGCATTTAGAACCTCTAAATATATTTGGCTTGAATTTTTATCACTGTGGCCTGCAAAACACTAACTTCTATAAATGTATGAATTGTTGGGATATCCAGGAGGGTGAAGAATTATCTACAGTGACTCCTAAAATTATAACTAGCAAAAGCTGCATTAAATCAAGGTAAGAATACTTAGAAAAATAATGCCAAAATGTGAAAGATTGCAGACATCATTCTTAGTCACCATTTTTCTTTTCTTCCTATGCCTTTGATCTGGAGAGAGGCAATAAAAGTAATATGAGCTATGAAAGGAAAATCATATAAAAGGAGGCATCAGAGGCCCATTAAACAAAATCAGTTACAGGGAATGAAGGACAACACATGAGCAAAGAAAGAAATTTCCATTTAAAATTTTTAGTCATGACTTTTAAAAATAATTTTAGGCTAGTTTCTTCAGAAAAATTGTGGTTTCTTAAAATATTTTTGCCATTTATAGACCTTGTTATACATTCTATCTCAATATGCTTTAATACTGCACAAAGACTTTCTCTAAGCAATTTCTAGCCCATGCAACTACTTGTTCCAAACCAGTAATTATAAAAAGTCTTTTTGCATTTCTTTGCATTGAACTTCTGACAGTGAAAGATAAAGAAGGAAATACTTCACAACTGATCCTCAAACTATTGTTTTAGAGTGACCAGGCAGGGATGAATTTGCTTAACTAACAGCACAAATAATCAAAATAATGATTTATAGGAAGGATGGTTTACAGATGGCAACCAACTGTCCCACTGGAAGAAGGCAAATATTTTCTGGTAGAAAAACCAAGAGAAAATATTTTATCCAAAAACCTCAGCTATGCTCACTAATAAGACACCTTAAAATATTAGAACAAGGAAAGCACTCATTTCTAGGTAATATTCCTACCTTTAAGTAATATAATTTGCAAATGTAAAGACAGATCTTCCTAGTACCAATACATGTTCAAGAGACTGATAAATTGGTCTGAAAAATATTTGATATCACAACTATTTCCTTCCTATGAAGGTTCAGAAATACCACGTGTATTGCTGAATATGGTTTCTGCAATTCCAGTAACTCTTGTAATTAGCAGTCTGAAACAGCAACCTTTGTCCACTTCTGTAAGAACTACATGGGAACGTGAGAAATCATGCTTGGTTACAAGAGAATTCTGAAACTTACCCAAGAGGAATTAATGGAGGACAAAAACAGGTATGGAGATTCAGATCTCATTTATTTATGATCAGCCTGCAGATCATAAATAAACATATTTTTTTAAAAAAGAAAAAAAAAAAGCAAACCAGAGAGTAAACTTTCTGATCTACAAATATTTTATCCATTAAAAAAATGTAACTCTAAAAATAAATAAATAGTAACACGCACATTGGTAATAAACTGATCACCAAAAAAAATTCATCTATAGGACAGAATGTAAAGATGCCTCCTGTTAAATTGCAGAGCTTTTCCCCCTTATTGAAAACAATATGGCGCATGGAACCACCAAGAAAATATTAATTTTAATACAAGCACTAAGTTTTTACTCTTTCATTTGCTCATTTTCATATGCTACATTTAATTACAGCAGAACTTGAACTACTTATTAGTTTCTGTTCCATATGACCAGTCTGGGAATTCCCAAGAATTGCCTGAATAAAAATATTCAGTTCAATATTCGGGTTCAGCAGAGTGCAAAGCTCATCCACACGTGGTTTCTCTTGCCTTGTGAACTGTCACAACCAGTGCAGCAGGATCAGGGGGAGCACATCATCCATCCCTTAGCAAACAGAAACCAAAGTTCCAGCTTCTGAGCAGAAATCAGGAGCTAAAAGCCACTTGCTGCTATTTCCTGCACTCTACAGCACAACACAATTATATCATAGACACAGTTAATTTCAGGCAGCCCAGGTACAGGCTGGCCATCAAATCCCATTCACACCAAGTGCTAAATTATACGAGGAGACGCCTCAGCACTTTCAATAGCATCATTAGTTGGATAAATGCTGCATAATACAAGCATTACTATTCAAATTTCCCTATAATTTCTAAAATGAAAAGTGATCACTTCAGGTACTTACTTGAGGCAAAAGTTGTTATAGTTGGCTGTTAGTATTACTAGCACCATCACTGAATATATACATATCACTTAATTTTAAAAAACGCATATGTACAGCACAAATCTGTTATTTACTTGTTCTAAAAGGTCTTTAAATTTCTCATTCAAAAGATAGTTTCCAAACACTTGGCACATCCTTTGTGATAAATATTCTGAAAAGTGGAGATCCACATCCAGAGTCTGAACTTTTACTTAATGAACTTAATGAGACTGTTGTCAAAAATGTTAATTGAAGAAGAATCTGCTTTTTATAATGCATTGTCACACAAGCATTCTCAAGGAACATTTGTGTTCCTAGGGACTGAAACTTCAGCTGCAGCAGCATGCTGCTCATGTCTGAGCCCTGAGATTGCTTCCCTATTCCTCCCCTGGGAGTCCCATGGATTTGGTTCAAGCACCATTGAATGTGATGCTGTATTAATTGCCCTGGAGGGTAGCAAGGCCTTTGAACTGTGGCTGTGAGTGATATTTTGCTATAAGACATGTGTCAGCACTTGCCTGGTTAACTCTAGGGCTGGGTTGTACAGCATGCTGGGACCAAGTATCTGGAAAACTACTTTGCATCCTAATCTTACATCTGTTTTCTATCATGCTGTGAGATTGACTGGCCATTCTATCAGAGAAGCATCATCCTGGAATAGACAGTCTAAGTAAAAATATTGCACTGTCAAAGAATATTAAGGATATGCCATCATCTCTTGTAGTTCATAAAACCAGCTGGCAGAAGGAGACTAAATTAATATAGGGGTTGATGTGCTGTCCTTTCCCCTTTGAGAGAAACAGTCTGGGCCCAGCTTGGTTCAGAAGAAAGTAAAGTTCAAACAGTTCCACAGTCCCACTTGTCTCTGTTTGTGGGTATAAATTTTCTGTCACACATGTCCTGATCACACAATCACCCATCACATAATCCATTTCCATCAGCATGAGAACATCACCAAGAGGTCACAGCAGAGCTAAAGCAAGGCAGCCATGGACACGCATGAAAGCAGGAATTGTAGGAATATGAGGAATTTTCAGCAAAGCAGAACAATTTTCATGGCTAGAGGCATGTATAGATGAATAAAGAACTTTAACTTGTGGATTTAGTCAGGATTAAGATGTCAGTTTTGACTTTTAGTGCCTAAATAATTTTTACTATTTTCTCTACCTTCTCCCTTCCTTCTCTCTCACTGCTCTTCCTTATTTCTACACCCCCAACCCCCCATTTCCCTTCACTTCCTTTCTGGTTCAGTCTATTAGGAATTTTCTGACAAAAGAGGGGACTAATCTTGCCCCTGTTATCAAGCAAAACCTCTCTCTCTTTCTACAAAAGAACATGAGCTACACTTTATTCCAATAATAATCTCTGCTAATAATAATGTTCAGTAGCAATAATTAAACTCCTTAGTCTGGAAAGCTTACCTGGTATTCAAGTGAAAAAAGTAACCATAAATTCACAAGATATGATAAAAATGGTGTCATGTATAAATCTACATATTGACTTGTAAAGCAGAAATATATTACATAATTTTTTGCAAAAATTAATAAACATCACTAGTAATTTATCTGACATGCTAAAATATCAATCAAAAGAAAAGACACAGTACTTATACTAAATAATAAAACTTTTTTTTTTTTTTTTTTTTTTTTGTTACCTCTTTAACCCACCACAGTAGAATATTCAGGAGAAAAAAGATGTTGCTATCTGAAGCTGAATGCTTAACAAGGATGTCAACTCTAAGATTAAAAATGGAATAAAAAAGCCCAAAGTATCGCCTTAGTCTTTTGATCTGGGACAAAGAGCTGTCCTTGCTGCTGTAATATGACCTAATGATAGGATAATATTGCTCCAACACCTGCAGCTTCAACCAGGGGAGAGATGTGCAACTTCTCAGGATTTTAATTGCTACGAGGATGTAATTGTGCCTCTATGAAACAGTACAAGATTTGGGAAGAATCTATAGTGGAAAGAGAAAACACCCCAGACACACTTACAGTTGATGATTAAAAAGGTAAATAATAATCCTTTCCTATGTAAAATGTCTTAATGCCTCTTTTGTTAGGGCCTAGTAAAATTATTGCAGCTGATGGAGAAAACTCCTATTAAAGCCAATGTTGCAGCAGAAGAGATAATCACCTTAAGAGGAGCAAGGGGTTCATAACAGAGGACACAGAGCCATTGTGTGTCCCCCATTAGCACAGTTCCCTGGCTGGTGAGGTATTTCCACATATCAGCACTCACCTGCTGACTGCCAGAGCCTGTCTGTGTGTAAGGATATTTTCTGTGTCCTAGGATGTTACCTTGTGTCACAGCACGTGTCACAGCTGAGAGGGCCTCAATACACAGAGCATCACCACACCATTTCAGAAAGCTTCAACCCATCCAGAGCAACACCTTACCTCATCAGAAGGCTTCAGGTGTCTGCCCATACAGAGCAACATCCCACCACTTCAGAATGCTGCAAGCAACTGCCCTGCTTGTTATTTAGCCCGACCTTTTATCCCCTCACGTTGATGCATGGCACCTGTGTGCCCTCTGCTCCCTTTGGTGGTTGCTCAGTGGCTCATTGTGTCAGTGCTGCTCACCTGCTGCTCACAGCTGTGCCCACTGGGATGAGGCTCCCACAGCCCCACCCCAATCACCACAGACTGTGTGCTTACAACCTTGTATTAGTTTCAAAGGAAAAAGAGCCTCACTAGAAGACTCTAAATGTGAACTGTCAAACAAGAAAGTTTCTGCACTAAGTAGGAGTATAGTTTGTAGGGAGTTATCAAGATAGCCCATCAGATTGACACTTGACATGTAAATTGAATAGCAAATCTGACAGCTCAAATATTAATGCATACACCTAGTTCTGTCTTACACAGTTACTCCTGGAATAGGCTTTTTGAAAGCACCCTTGATATCCATTTCAAAGCTGGCTGATTTTTAAAGCTGACGTCGTATCAACCCAGTTTATTTAGAACTAGCTGTCTGTGATTATTAGTTACTGATTCAAGTGGCAAGTCATATTTGGTATTTATATTCCTCATTAGCTTTTAATCAGATGAAAAAAAATCCTCAACTCATAGAATATATTTGATAATTTCAACTGAAAGCACTGCCATGCTTGTCGGCCAAAGGATTACACTGAACTGTCCCTCTCTTGGGTTTGCTTGCTCTGCAGGACATGTTTTCTCCCATAATCACCTGATATCCAGAGGAGAAATGAGTTAAGACTTCCCAGTCAAATACTTGCATCCATCCAAAAGAAAGAATTCTGCTGTACTGCAAACAATAGAATAGGTCCTTGTAAAGCACATTTACACCTTCATGTGCTGTAAGCTGGGGACTGCAAAAACAGAGATCCTGGCATCCTCCTGGGTGCTGAAAAAATTCATTTGCTGCTGGGATCTGCAAGAGCTCCTCACAGAACCAGTTCTGCATTTTGGAACCCAGGGCTGCAGAATAGATAGGAGCTCTCTGGTAGGGTGAGATTTCTGGGCTGCATGTGGTCTGGATACCTCTACTTCTGTTTTTAGCGTCCTTTAAAATAGGCTAAATGTTCTCTGGGAAGAATGCAAACACCACTACTCTTAAATATGCCTTGTAAATAGCAAATAGTAGGCTAAAGGAAGATACAAAATGGAGTACATAGCTATTCTGCTTAACAGAATGACTCTGTCCTTCTTTAAGAGTATTTGCATTTATCATCCAACTGGATTAAAAAAACACCCACATAACTATCACTTTATTCTCCCAGAACAGGTCTTGAGTTCTGTCTTTAAAAAAAATTTGACACTTACCTCAGACTATTCTTTCATATTTTAAATACAATTTCACAGACTCATTAACCAGTAGTCCTTTGAGAGACATAATGATAAAAATAGCTCCAACTAATCTCACTAATAACTCTAAAGTCTCTTCCAACTCAAGTCATTCCTTTGATTCTATGATGCTAATTGCATGAGACCTTTATTTTCAAGTTTCCTGATTATTTATTTCAGTTCTCTGACTCATTTCATATCCAGGCCGGACACTACTATAAAAAATATATCGCTTTTAGTTTTGGAAATAATCTCCTTTCCCAGTCCTCCATGTTATTTACCAAATTACTCCATCTGTTCCTTAAGAGAGCTTCCTATCCAAACCAAAGGAATGTAGATAGAAAGGAGAAAAATAATTTCTTGCTAATCTCATTTTCAGTTTACCATAAAAATAACTGGAAGACACATAAAGAAAAAGTGTACACGTAGAGAATGATATTTTAGGGGATCACTACATCTTCCAGACATAATCTAATGCCAGGACACAGGAAAACAGTGGAAACAAACTTTAGGAATGCTGAAACACAAACAGGCCCCTGCAAAGCTGCTGACATGGATCAAGGTCTGGCAGATCAGTGTAATCTAGCTCAGGCCAAGCACATGTCCTCAGTAATAGTTAGATACTAAATTTAATAAATTACTAAATTAGTGGTACTAACCAAAAAATTAAGTTAGTGGAACTAAAATTATGGTCACAAGATCATTTGTTTCATGTATAAGAACCTCACCCCTTCTATTAAAAAAGGTAATTACAACTCTTAAATACCACTTTTCTCAGAGAGGGGGATATAATTTCCTCTTTTCTGCAGTAAATATTGGTCATTCTAACAAATACAGTAAATATATTCACAAAATAAATGTAATTTTGATCTGCAGTAGGTACAAGTATCTACTCCTGGTTGCAGTAGATGTTAGCTCCTGGTCTTTAGATCAAAAGCTTCTGATGTTCCTAAACTAAGATTTCAATGTAGCTAGACTCCAAATATTATGCCACATCTGTTGCTTTCCTTCTCTCACACTTGCTCCTGTTTCTACCCAGTCTGTTTCCTCACTTTTTTTTCACAGGAGCTTTCTTTTGCTGCTTGAGTAAATACAAATATTCATCGGGCAGAACCAAACTGGCTGTGAATTTTCATTCCAGTCAATTCAGTTTAATCTCTCTTCAAGGAGGAAAGGTTGGTGGCAAAGTTTACATCTTACTACTGAGGAAAATGGGGGGAGGAATATCTCCACTTTTTCAGTTTTGGTTGATTGATTTCCCTTTTCCACCTTGGTCATGGGAAGGGCCCTGCCCTCCTGTCCAGACCATATGGCTGAAAAAGGGTGATAACTGCACACAGCAGAGAAGCAGCAGGCAGTGCCTAGAAGACACAAAAAGGAGAAGGTAACAGAAACAAAATGTGCCAACCAGGTTCAAGGCTCCAGGATCATTATTTAGAAGAATACAGTATCTAAGCTAAGTAGAAAATTAAAATAATTAATATGTTATAAAAGTGTTGGCAAGAATGGGGTGCACCTTTAATTATTTGGCCGGATTAGCAGATAGGAGTAGAATTCTATTAATTTTTTTTTCTCATTATATGGTAAACTTTAATAACAGTGGAAAATATTCTTAAAAAATTACTCTTTTTGTTTCAATATCTGTATTTGAAAATATGATCTGTGTGCTGCACCTCATACCAGGCTGTCTAGGGACATATTTTAGATCTCCTGTAAAAGTCTGTCTTAAAGAGGAAAAAAACCAACTTGAATTTCAGGGTTTATGTGATTTTGTCTTTACATCCAACTTATTAAGAAGTAGCACCGGATTCTGGGTTAAAGGTTCCCAGAAAGTGTCCTAATGAAAATATTCTAAGCCTGTTCTACCCCAAACTTTGCCATTGCTGAATGCCACAGACCATTAATCCCATACTCATTTATCTGCATTTTGAATATAAATACAGTTGGGACAATTGGGACCCTGACAAATATAACTGGTAAGACATTTCTCATGCATTATCCTGATTTTGCGGTGCCTGTGACTCGTAAGTACCAAACAACTCATTTTCTATCCAGTCAAGCACCATATGTCTTCCTGCTTGAGGTGGTACACAGGAGTGTTTAGGAACATTTCACAGGCCCCTAGAAATACTTTCATCTCAGCTATGATGTGTTCTGGTGGAGAGACTCTTTTCACCACAATTTCTGCTTTTTAACAGTCCATTTAAAACCAGCTACCTCGGGATCTTGGGAAGAGCCTGCAACTGTCTGCCCATCCTAATCCAGCTCAGCAAAATGCTCAAGCATGAACCTTAGGGGTCAGTCCTGAGGGCTGCTGGGCTCCCTTGGGAACCAAGGCACAGCAGAAAGCACCCATGGATCTCCTCTGGTCTGGTCCTGCCAGTCCTGAGAAACACCCAAAGGAAGCACCCACCGACTTTGCAAATGGGTGAGCTCTCCAAGGGCCCACATGAGCTGTTGGTGAAATTCACAGTGGGGGCTGGTAACTGAAGAAACACAAGAATTTATAAAGTCTACCTCATTTGTCAATTATTATTATTCTCATTTTCAAAGGTTCAGTATTGCAATGTGTTCACCTCAATACAGCACACCTGAAAAACAAGCACAATAAAATGAACAATAGCCTTTTAAAGTTAAAACTTATATGACTTTATCCTTCTGTTCATTTTGCTTTCAGCCTGAAGGAAGTACAAGAAAAAGACCATTTTCCCCAGTAGTAGCAGAAACTTCAGAGGCAACTTGATTTTACAGGGCTTCTGGGCTGGATGTGACTGCCATTCTAAACTCAAGATTTATGTGTATAAACTGCTTTAAAAGCTAATCCAGTCACTGTCATTGAAGCAAGAATGTTAGCTAATAGATTGATCTGAGCTGGAGATACATGTAATTTATAATTTTTAAAATCCCATACCTATCCAAGGTACATTGATAAGTGAGCCCACTATAAATGCTCATTAACGCAGTGTACACAAACTGCCTCTCATTAAAGGGCATGGGTTCACTCTGCCTGACACATTACTACTTTAAAGTAGAAATCTCTATGAAACAAGAATTCATACTGAATCCACCTGCAGTGATGCAGGTTAAAGTATGTGTACAATGTATGCTGTGGGCTAATGCCTCACCTATGCTGCAAGGCAAAAGCCATAAATTAGCCACTGATTAGATAGAATTAATAGAGCCTGACTGCTTTGCCTAATATATTAATTTATGGTTGATCTATTCCACAGCACTGGTACTTGGTCTGAAGCAGAGATAAGCAGGGCACAGGACATAAGCAGGGACAGAAAAAATGTTGTGCTGTATATCACGGATATATAACACCCTTCAAGGGCAGCTGCCTAGCAAAATGCAGAGTGTACCAGCATAGGAAACTTCATTATAGTCCAAGAAAACAATGGTGAAATTAATATCTGGGAAGAGGCTCTCTCATTTACCAATCAACATGTATTGATATCAGACATGGAAGTTTAACTAGTGATGATGAGACTAAAAAAGAGTTTCTTAGAAAGAATTAAAATAATGAATTAGAAAAAGTTTTGCAGTCAACCCAACAGCTTGGATACAAAATTCTCTACAGCAATGTCTTGGGAAAAGCTCAAATACCTCTTGTGCCATGTACTCCACAGCTAACAGAGTCAAATGTCTGGATCCAGGAAAGAGATTGAGGCGAGTACAGAATTCATTTTGTGAGGATCTAAGAGTAAAATTGGTACTTCAAATAGCAAGAGAAAATGTTTTTAAAATACCATTATTCTGAGTTTGGAACACTGCCTATGAAAGTTGTGATGTCCTTCACTTTGACTTTCTTTCTTACCAAAAGTACATTACTTATGATCAAATGTCAGATTGACATAACCAACTTCTGCTGATCTGCCAATATTACCAGCTTTTCTGATCTGATAAGATGTTCATTTCAAAAATACTTTATCAAAGAAAGATGAAGGTCTCCATGTCCTTTCACCGTGTTATCCTTCAATATTGTTTAATTCTAAAGGCTGCTTTGCTATCAAGATACGAAGATACCACATTTTTTAAATAGAGATGTCACTTATTTGGTGATTTTTATTTTTATTAATTTCAATCTGGATTCAAAAGAAGAATGAAAATACACAACTCACAGTAGTTCACTTTGTTATTCTTAAAACATTTTCATGTCATTAAATGGCTTGCAAATATATGTGAAAATACTGATGAAAGAACTTGACATTTTAAATTATCAATTTACTAGCTAATACACTAGAATGAAATTTTTACTAGGTTCAACTCACCAGTAAAAGGGTCACTCTGCTTCCTTAGTCAAGAGAAGAATGAATGACCCTCACCATCTCTCCATCCAGTGTAAGCCTACAGAAGAACATACTATGCCTCCAGGGTAATGTGCTAAAGCAGCTCATCATGGAGAAGAGAGCCTAAATTTATTAAAAAAAAAAAAAAAAAAAAAAAAAAGAAAGAAAAGGCATATCCTTGAAAAATGTGAAATAGAAAAATGTGAAATACAACCTCTGGGAAATCTACGTGCCTACACAGTGTGTGGTTCTGTTGCTCATAACTCAGAAGTAAAAGCCAGAGACAACAGGAAGATAAGTAATTTTAATAAAGACAGCTTTAGAAAGCTCCCATTTCCTGAGCCTTGTTTGCAGCTGGTGCCCATGAGCAGAGCTAAAGGCAATGAGTGTGCCAGCAGGAATCAGCACTAAAGCCAGTGGAGATGAGCTGCAGGCAGGATGAACCCAAGATGTGCAGCATGGTGCTGAGCTTGTTTTTAACAGCCCCACCTGTCTTTCCTCCCAGCTCTGTGTTCACCAAAACCTTTCAATAAACCACATCTCTGCCCAAGAAACTAAACCAGATTTGATGAAACCCAAACAGGAACTCTGGAGTTATTGCAGGCTCGTTTCCTTCACTCTGCTCCAGGCAGGCTCTGTCAGCAGCGCTCACCCAGCCCTGCTGGAGGATGCAAACCCTGAGCTGCTCTCCACCAGCAAGGGTGGGACCTGACCACAGCCTGCTTGTGTCCCTCTGCACCCCAAAGGCACCCCAGAGTTTGTGAGAGGAGCACACACAGAACAGACAAGCTGCAAATTAGCTGCTCTCTGCCAGCAATTTCCACAGCTCTAAGGTACCACAGCTCCTCTCTTAGCAGGAAGCAATCAACAGCCAGAGAGAAAAGCCATGAAGCATTTTCATCAGTGGCATCAGGGCTAGTAATTACTGTGACTGCTTGCTTTCGGTTTCTAAAGATAGGTGATATAATTTTCTGGAAAAGGCTGAGCATGCAGGTGTTCAGAAAATATGAATACATTTAATATACGTTCAAATAATTATAAATTTTAAGTATGTAAATGCAGTCCAACAACATTACACTTCTAGAACAAGAAGTGTCTAATAAAATATGACAAATATTTACAATGAAAACTCCTCCCAATAAAATACTGACTTTATCAGCATCTCTATTTTCTGTAAGATCATATTGATTCTAAATTAATTTTCTTGCAATCATACCAATTAATTACAGCTTCCCTTTCAAAATTACTTTCCCATGACTATTTCAGTTGATTCAAGAAAAATTTTAGGCCCGTATTTTGGAGAAATATCTTTGTACTTCTGGTTATTCATAACAATGAAAACAAATTCCCAAATACTGGAATTGAAAAAAAAAAATTAAATTCCTTGTTTTGTTAGCTCTAATATTCAGAAGCATTTATTACTGCAAAATATAGAACAGCAGGTTTAAAAAAATTAATTTTTTTTTTTAATACCAGAGTCAAAGGCACATTATTCCTCACTATGGAATTGCCAGTAAATTTTTTTTCAAAATTTCAGTGTTGCATTAAAAACATTGCACTAAAGTGCTACAGCTGTGCTGGCAGAAATCTTGTTATATTCTTTTCATATGTAAGGACTCACAACCGAAAGAGTGCTACTTCACATAAAGCAATAAAATTTGAAGGACTTCACTCTAACATTAATTTGCCATTGTATCAGAAATTAATTACTACGTAATTAGAATGACAGAAAATGCAAATGGGATTTCTTAACACTATCAACAGCTGTTTGAAATGACATTTATTTGAAAATGCTGGAAAAACAGAAATGCTGCTTCACAAACTATGTGGCATTGAACTTGTCAGCTCTCTATCAAAGCCCAGTGAAGCTCCTGCTCCTTACACAAGATGCCCTGTAAAACAAAAAACAACCCTGATTTTGCATCCTAACAGAGCTCTTTACCCCAACTCCTGCTAAGTAAGGAAGGACATGCAAGAGAATCACGTCTGAAAGAATTCCAGCACTCATGACCCCCTCCGTGCTTGGAAATTATCAGAAATATCTGCCACAGGGAAGCACAGAGCTAATGAAAACAAAAATGAATTGAACCTCAAGGATAATGATAGCTCAATGTCTAATTATCTGAGATGAATTTTTGATGACACCTCCTCCGGCCAATTAGTTTGCCAGTCACCAAATAGTGCTTTTGGCAAGGAGGGTTAAACAGAAGGCTGGAAAAATAACAAAAGAAAATAGGATTGAAAATGCCCAGTTCTTTAGCCACTTCTCTCCGTGGCAGGGGCAGGCTCTGTGGGTGCCAAGGGAGCTGAGACAGGTTTAAAGCAGGGTGAGAGAAGAGGATCACAGGACTGGGAAACCTCCCACAGCATCCAGGGCAAAACCCAGTCTGAGGGGAGAGCTGCAGCCTCTGCCTGTGCCCCACAGCATCAGTGCCACGCAGCTGCTCCTCCTGCTGTGCCTGAGGGCTGGGGACAATGCCCTGAGAGCCCTGGGGACAATGCCCTGAGAGCCCTGGGGACAATGCCCTGAGAGCCCACTGCTCCTGGGGACACCCCCAGTGGGCACTGCACGGCCCCAGCACAGCCTCAGGACTGTCCATCGTGGGATGTGCGTGTCCCTGCCACACCACCCGTGACACTGCTCTCCGACTTCGGCCAGAAAAAGATGAAAGGAAATCACTTTGGCTGCTGGTCAGCAATAAAATAAAAAGTACCTATAAAACAGTAGAAACTAGACATATGAAAGACCTTGTACTTCACATATATAAATCAGCATAGCTCCATTAAATTCCTCCCTAACAATCCCAAATGCCAGCACGATCATCAGTCAGAATCTAACTTGCACAGCCCTCCCAGGCATTCAGGAAACCATGTGGCAATAGCATTAGTTCACTCTTAGAAACCTTCTCCTTGTGCTGGCAAAAAGTGAAAAGGCAACTGCTGGAAAGGACTGATAGAACTTTCACTTACTGGGATATAGAAACTTGATTGGGGTAGAAGAGTTCTTGTGCACTAAAGAACCATTATGCTTGGGAAGCTGGAAGAAGGGAGAAAGACAGACAAACAAAAAAAAAGAGACATTTACTCTTGAATTTTCTTCTTCTTTTTTTGAATTTTACAAGCTTTCAAAAGCAAAGGCCAGGTTTTGATGTAGAGCCAGATAGACAATCTTTTTAACCAGAGCCAGCATTCACCATAATGAAAAAATATCCAGCAGAACCTTGTATCTTGTCATTTTCAATAATCCTACTACATCCTACCAGAATTATTTTTTCCTAGACTATAAATTTGTTCTCACCCAGTAACCCACCACCTGCTGATCCCCACTTTTTCTGAAGCCTGTCACAGACAGATTAAGTTACAATTTCTTTTCCCTATTCCATGAAGCAGTAGTACTTTTTCCCACCTGCACAACGCATTTCTCATTCACTCTGAGAAGCTACTGAGACATCTGGTACCTCACAGAGATATTTATTTTAGACTTTTCTCCAGTAGATAAGAGCAGTCCAGCAAAGGCCATGAATATAAGAGATAAAGCTGAGAACACATTAAAACAAGCCAACAGAGCATCGGAGTATAACCTGTGCTGGAAACACAGATCAGCTGTGTTAGATTTAGACTTGCTTGACTTCCAGTGAATTTCTGCAATAACATCAGGTACTTATGTTGACATTTCATAGTGTTTGAGATGCTAGTCACACTTTGTACACTAGGCATAACCAGAGCGTTCACCATGGAGCTGGGTGCTCATTTGAGAAGCCGAGGTGAGCCAGTGGAGCCAGTGCCAACTTATGACCTTTAGAAGTTACTGAACAAGGACTGCAACACCAAAATAGCTCCAGTGATTGCCTCTTTTATTTGGAACTGACTGAACTGACTGCAGCCACCACCTGCGTTCCAAGAAATCATTGCTGCTCTGTATTATGTCTTTTTCATCAGCCATCTAATGCTTCACAGGCTGCCCGTGTAGGTTGGCCGTCTAATACAAAATAATATAGTAGTTTAGGTTGGAAGAGGCTCTGAAGGCAAACATCTTCCTCAAAGCAGAACTAACTTCAGTGTTAGGCTGTAACTATAAGTGTTGCAAGGCTTAGTGCAGGTGGGTTAAGAGCAGCTCCAAGGATGGTGGTTGAACAGCCTGTCAAGGCTCTGCCCCAGTGTTTGACCACCCTCACTATAAAAAACAAACATTTCTTATGGCTATCCCTTAAGAAATACCCTAGTGAAAACAAGACCTAAAGAAGAGCAGCAAATTATGTCAAAAGTTTTGAAAAATTTAATGATATATAGTAAAGACTCAGCTTGCAAATGATGGCAGTAGAATGACTCCAGGGTTAGTTTATGTTTGCCCTGCTGGCACTGAGCAAATTCATGCTCGAGTGTTTACTGAACAGCACTAATGTGGGGTCACCATTCTCCCATTCTCAGCTGAGCCATCCCACATTTCTCTTCAATGCACTTGCAACTCAAAATATTCTTCTTATATTCTCACCTTTAAGCTTCTACAGTTTTCCACATTTCAGAAATTATTTTCCTTCTTCCGGACATGGCCATACACTAACTTTCCTCAGGCAGCAGCCAAACCCTGGATACCACTGATATGTTTATAATCTAGCCTTACACCAACAAGAAAAAGCAAATTAACTATTTGAAAGAGCAGTTATTTGATACAACTTGATTTGGTTGTGTTTATTTCCAAAGAATGCCTTGAGTAGGGTTGATCCAAACCAGTGACAAGCACTGCTTTCTTCTGTATACCCAAACTAAGGCTAAATTAACAAACTCTTTCAGTTTGTAATCAGGTTATAAAAATAAAGTGCGTCAAACAGAAACCAACCTGTTTGTTTTGCAGAGTAATGCATATGCTCTATCCAGACCTTAATTAGACCACATAGTAAGAGACTTTTATAGATGGATTTTTATAGACACTTTTCCAGACATGCTGTGCTCTTGATATTCCACCCCCAAGCCCAAATCCACACCTTGCTAAATAACTTTTATAGGTCTAATTAAACAGGCTGGTGATTCAGTAGTATTCCTATTAAAACAACAGTACCTGGGCACTGGCATTCCTACTACAGGATCCTTTCTTTCTTTCAAGGAGGATTCCATAAAAAGAGCTGCTGGTAAGATCTCAGAGCGTTTCTATCTTGCATAATCTGATGACATCTTACAACACCACACCTAGCTCTGTGTGAGCTGGATTATCAGCACAGCACCAAGGAACACCATTGCCTCTCCTGCCAGGAGCACTGAGGCAGCAGCGGCGTGGCTCTGCACCAAGGTAATTATGTGCCTTTCTGCAGCACTCCTCCTTCTTCTGGAACTAGAAGAGAGCAAGTATTATTCATCAGAGACACCCCCTGAGATCTTTTATGTCTAATATCGTTGAAAGAGAAGATAAACCTCCATCATTGAAATGTTGCCTAGAATTTAATAGGAATCTATAAAAATTACCCTCCAAAATAGAAGAATTCAATTGAGAATGTTTTATTTCATTTTATTCTAGTATTATTAAATTTAAGGAACTATTCCATAGAAGGCATGCAGGCCCATAAAAGTTGATAACAGAGCTCATGTTATTGGAATTGAGGCCACAATTCCCTAGGATGACTCAGAAATCTCAGAGACTGGTTATGACATTCTATTTAGCTCCGCAGGCATTTTCTGTGAAGAATGAAATGTTGAAAAGCCCTCAGAAATTATTACAAAAAGCTGTTCATGCTCCAGGATTACCACCTTTCTAAGAACTCCCTTCAGTTGCAAATTTGCCTCTCCCATGGGAGTGTATGTCTGCTGAGCTCTCCGCTGGCACTGTCCGGGTCTCTCTGGGGCTCCTGGAAGGAGAGGTGCTGCTGTCAGTCAGAACCTTGGGAATGCACATTGTAAATCTGATCCCATTCCCAGGCTGTTCATGCACTCACCACAAGGGGATTTTTCTGAGCTCTGTAAAAATACAAAGTTACATGCCGAATTTTATTCTCTCTTATATATGGTCGTTTTAATGTTTACATGTGTGATTTCCTTACTACTTTAATGGAATAATTTCAATGCAATGAGAGCCTGAAGAAGGCTTCCTTTCATGTTTCCAGCAACATTTTTAAATATAAATTCATCATCATGCTTATCCCTGTAATAATTTTTTTCCTGCATCAATTTTATCAGTACTTTTTATACCAGAAGTTGAAATAGTTTGAATAAAATATTCTTACCCAAAACTACTTCTGCATTTTAAAATGAAATCTTGCAATTCTAATTTTAATTTAAAAATACCTGTTTTACAGTGGGTGAAGCAATAAGGTATTTCTTCACTACCTTTCTGTCTAGAAATTATTTGGCACTAAGAAAACAAAGCTGAATCGATGATTTTTGGCATTAGTCACCCATTCCCTAATACTGAGCCAAGAAACAAATATGTTTAGAAATAAACAAATTTCCTGCAAAATCCAATGCTAATCCATATTTACAGTTAGCAACCCACATTAAAGGGTGGTCTGCAACAACCCCAAGATCATGAAACAACCTCTCCATTACAGTTCTGTGAGAGAGCTCCAGCCAACACAGGGTTAAGCACTGTGGCAGCAAAACACTTCCTACCTGGGCAATCCGTGCCACTAAAATAACAATTCCTCTTGTTTCCACCCTGCTTATAGGGAGCCAGCAGGCCTTTTGCTCACGATTATTTACTTCTTTGATCTTCCTCGCCTTGACCCTCCCTGCACTTCCTTTTACAAGCTCTCCAGCTCTCTGGCCAAGGTGTGCATATCAACACCATCTGTCTGCAGGCAAGGAAACTCTGCTCCCTGCTCCCCTGAACACAAGCCTGCTGTGCTAGCCACGAGCCACTGACAACATCTCCAGCTCAGCACTTCACAAGAGTTCCACTCCAACGCCATCCCTCACATTTCCTCACAGAAGAGGAGAAGGAAAAAGCCTAAGCCCTCCACAGGATCTACCGTTTTATGAACGGCGAATTCCAGGCTCAAATATGTGTTACCACCACGAGCTCTGCCTGCCAAGCCAAGCTCTGTTTCTGATAAGCAGGCAGCAATGCAATGCAAGGACAAACTAAAGATCTTCTGAGTTGCTTTTTCAGTCCTGCTTTATGCACAGCACAGCCATCATGGGAAAGGCTGTGCATCTCAGGAACATTGTTGGCAAACCTTGTCTGCTGTTACTATGTTCTCCCAAAATATTTAGCCAACTGAGCAATAATAACCTCTATTTATCATCTCCACAACTGGTGAGCAATTCCTGCTTTACAGCTGTAGATTTATGACAAAGTAATATTAGAAGCAGCATTCTTAAGCCAGAGCCTCTGCTTTGTTAGTTGATTTCCAGAAGCACATGTTTGTGTGTCTAAATTTTGTAGGCAGGACTGCCCTGACAAATTAAAGCTAAGGAAATTTTATGTATGTATCTCCCGCTTCTTGGAATTGAAATAATATTAGCACTTCATGAAATGCTAAATGAGAACTCACTGTGAGCCTTTTGAGTGCAGCTCTTTCTTCAGCTGGCTACCTTTGGCTATGCAGCTCCAGCTTATGTTCAGGAACCACCCTTCGTTAAGCTGCTTTCACTAATTAACCAAACTATTCCATTGCTTGATGTGTCATATCTGCTCAAGTCAAGCTCATCTCCATGCAGGGATGCACTCATCACACCCACACACCCCAATCCACAAGGACTCGTCTGCTCTCAGGAGCCCAAAGGGTCCAAGGCTGAAGCCTGGGGAACTCATTGTGCCCAAGCCAGGTGTGTTTGCATCCCAGAGACTGCACAGGGGCTGTGTCTGCATCCCAGAGACTGCACAGGGGCTGTGCCTGCATCCCAGAGACTGCACAGGGGCTGTGTCTGCATCCCAGAGTCTGAACAGGGGCTGTGTCTGCATCCCAGAGTCTGCACAGGGGCTGTGTCTGCATCCCAGAGACTGCACAGGGGCTGTGCCTGCATCCCAGAGACTGCACAGGGGCTGTGTCTGCATCCCAGAGTCTGCACAGGGGCTGTGTCTGCATCCCAGAGACTGCACAGGGGCTGTGTCTGCATCCCAGAGACTGCACAGGGGCTGTGCCTGCATCCCAGAGTCTGCACAGGGGCTGTGTCTGCATCCCAGAGTCTGCACAGGGGCTGTGCCTGCATCCAGCCCTCAGCCTGGGACTGCTGGCAGGGATCTTTGGGTTAACACTCTGAATCCATCAGAAGAAGATATTTGTTAAGAAAATGAACAAACAAAATATTACAGCGACAACTTGCAATATACTGGCTCAATGTGGATCTTGAGGACTGTGTTTTTTAAAGAGAAACAATAAATTCAGAGCTTTTCTCCTCCATGGCAAATTGTCCATGACACAGGAGCATGCTGCACTTAGGCACTAGCTTGGTGTGATTCCAGTCAATAAATTTTGCAGAGCAAAGGTCAGCACAGGACTCAAAATTAATCTTCTGCTCAAATATACCCATAACCATTCCTCTGCCTGTACATATGTAATAGTAAGCAAAGTAGGACAGAAAATTCCAGACCAGTATAAAACCTAACTACACAAGTTGGGTTTCTGAAATCTGATAACCACTAGAAATGCAAATAAACTTCCTCAACCTTAGAATTTTCAAATAAATTGTGTTCAAATTTGCCATTTATATTCTTCTAAAGCTAGAAAGCTGATACTATACATGTTTTATAATCATCCTGAAAAAATACAGACTTGTGCTTAAGATGTGTGAGCCAATGTATCCTAAATTAAAAAAAAAGAAAGACATAAAAAGGCTCCACATTAATAATCCTGAAGACAGATATTACTTCATTACAGTGGACAGAATCAAACACAACAGACTCACATAAAAATGCTATAAAAAGATACTTTTTATTAAGAGCCTAGTCATTGACAGTGAATTTGAATGCTAGCTATGCACAGGTCATATCAATACATTTTAATGTCATGTTTTACACTAGATCTCTGTGGTGTTTCTTACTAATTACTGAGGTTCTTGCTAATTCTTTAAGCATAAAAACACCAGCAGGCACCAAATTAAATTATCAGCCAACAGGTTTAAAACAAACAAAAGGAAGTACTCTTTCACACAATGCATAACTTAATTGTTGAATTCCTTGCCACAGGATGTTGTGTGTGCCAAAGCCATTGGCCAGTTTAAAAAAAAAAAAAAAAAAAAGCACAGAACAAAAAGCTAAAAAACCCCCTCATAATTTAGACAACGGATTTGCACCCAGGCTATTATATAAATAAAACAAATATTACCTGCAGCTCTGGAATTGCCAAAACCACAGAATATAGGAATACAGAAGACCAACTGGGGAGAAGTGTCATTCCACTCTTTATTTAGCTTGCTCCCCAACTCCTGCCAAAAAATCCCCAAAACTTCTCTTAGAGGGTACCACTGGAGGAAGAGTTTATTGGCCCAGTAGGATTTTGGCTAACCTCATATGGCAATTATGGCAAGGATCTTTTTTCCTACTCACTAACTCTAGAGAACTAAAAAAAGTTCCCCCATCATATTCTTCAGATAAGACTTTTGACAAACCCTAGCAAAAGTTTCTGAACTGGCTTTCCTAGCTGCGTTTTTGTGCCTCTATTATAAGGCAAATGCATCCCAACTTGCAACTGTGCAGTCTGTTCTTTTCAGAGCAGACAACATTTGGAAAATCATAGCTTATTAAAAATACTTGTTTGTAGTTTCTGCCTCAATTTAAGTATAACCAGGCTGTATATCTACTCTGGTCACAGGAGCACAAATGTCCCCTGCAGCTGGTTATTATTGGGATGCTGAGCTGCAGGAAGCTGCTGATACAACACCAGGGATGGATGGGGCTGTGCTGCCTCCAGCCCTGCATGTGAATGAATGAGCACCACCCTGGGCTGCAGGCACCACACACCCCCTGCCACAGGGAGGGATTCATCCCATTCAGAGAAAGGTTTCTTCGGTAAGGAAGCACACAAATAACACCTCCTGACCAATATTCTGTATTCTGTGCTATCTTGCAGATTGTTTCCCTCCTCCAAAGCAGCTCTCCACATGCCTGCACTGCTGCCACATTTATTGTGGCAATTGGGGGTTCAGGACGTGATTGGCTCTTGGCTCGTTGGTAATTTTTGCAGCAGCAGATGCTGCCATCATTCTTTTTCATAGCTTCACCTTTCTCGTTTTATCTGCAAAGAGGACTGTCAAATTTATCTTCTGTTTAGATCATCAGTAATAGAAATCAGATGCTTTTGGAAAAAAAAACAGATTTTTGAGCTATGTGAAGCTTGAACATGCTTCTAGCTTGCTTTTTTTATTTTTGTTGCTGAAAACTATGAGTACGCACATGAGCTATATCAAATCATGAAGTAGCATAACTCAAATTCTCTGCATTTTTTCATATTTTCTTTCCTTTTTTTACAGAATTTTCAAAGCTAGTTATGTTAAACTGCTATGTGGAAGCTCTCCTTCAGAATTAATACAAAGTAAAACAAATACATTTGAATTTACTTCTGTTTCTAACCTAAATTAAAGCCCCTTTAATTATGAATGAGAGTTGGAAGATGGAACTGATGCCAGTTATGCAATCTACATTTAATTCCAATGGATTAAGTTTCAGTTTAACTTTCCTAATGCACATATATCAAGAAGTCATAGCTGTTTTTGAAAAAGTAATGTACTTTAATAAGTACATTGGGTAACAGTAAATTTCTCCCCAGATTGTTTTTCCAGAAATAATCTGTGCTACAAAATATATTTAATCTGCTACTGGAACAGAAAACTGGTGTATTAGTTTATAGCCTTTTTGTCAGAGACAGGTACTTCAAAATCATGCAACAGCTTAGCAAAACAAATAATTTCATTTTTAACTAACAAAAGGTTGGTGGAAAGTAAATGGGAAGTAGCTAATTAGGGCCAGGAAGGTCTGAATGGAAGAAGCCCTTCACTAAAGTGTTGAATAAAAGCTGGAGGATTTTTTGAGAGAGCTGCTGCTAACTCTACTGACTATCAGTATGATGTATTGTGTGATTCACAGCCATGTAGAAACTCTAGCTGAACAAACATTTGAAGAAGTTATTTGTTTCTGAAACAGTTCCAGGTTGCATTACAGTAGGAAAATATATCTATTGTATAAGGTAGAGTAAAAGCATCTTCATTTATTTTCACATTTAATTAATTTTTCTATTAATGTTCTGAAACACCCTAAAATATTGGCCCTTCTGGGGCTGATACGGTTGCTAGGTGTTCCTGTTTGCAGGTGAGAAGGAATTCTACTTGCAAGAGAAGATCAAATCCTTATGGACTGGGGATACACTGCAAAAAAATCCACTAGAGATAAAATAAAAAAAGGTTGCATAAATAAATATGTCATATTTCATGTGCTTAAAAGCTAACAGAGGAAAAACCTAGGTTAGGAAGAGCATGCTATGAGGAACAATGAACCACACCAGTTCAACCAAGCTCAAACAAGGCTGTTTTAGACAGTTTATCCCCAGTCTGCTGCTTTGTATCTTTAGCATATGGGATTGCAAACCAATCAAGTTGGGTGTAATTTAGTTCTGATTCACTCGCCCAAGCCATGCTTGCCTTTCCAGGGAAAATTTTGCCTGCATTTAAAACACTGATTCATGATTCACTTAAACATTTCACTGATTGAGTGATTTGTCTTGTGTGAAGAGCTTTAAGTAATACAATTGGGATTCAGGTAGTTTTCAGTCAAACCAAGAAAACCTCATGAATACAGCTTTAACTGCATGTTTCTGTCCACAGTGAATAGATGGATTCTTCATTCTTCCAGCACAGTTAAGAAGAGAATAGTACAAGTTTTAAAAACTTGCCAATGAATGATAGTGTCTACATTCCCAGAGGAAAATCATTATCTAGTCCACATGTTGCAAACTATATGGGCATTTTTAAAGCCAGATGGTCTTCCTGTGATTTAAAACAGTAGAAGTCTCTCAAGAAGAGGCTACAACTCATCCAAAGACACATTCAGGGTATGATTTGAACTTTCCTAAAACTGTAAGTAAGAAAATTAACAGAGTTTAAAGAGGGGAAAAAAAAACAATTAAAAAAAAAAAAAAAAAGAACTTGAAGGAAGAGCAGTGTATCCAAACATGCAGAGTAACACATCAACAAGTCAATGAGATTCTGATTAACAGTCAGAGATGAGGCACCATCACACAAATCTAATGGAAGTTCACAGGCTGGAGACAATTTCATCAACTCCTGTCCTCAAGAAGAAATTGTCCAGCCTGTCAGCCATAGCACTGTATCTGTAGAAACTAAACAACCTCAGGCTGTCTTTCCTGGACTTGTCTGTGTCAGTGGTGACACATTTGGAAGCTCAGCGGTCAATCAGTTCACTTTGGGTGGCATGAAGTAAGATAATAAAATTCATTGGAGCTAAACAAATCTGAAATATGTGAAATCTGAAAGATGTTTGGTTTAAAAAAGTAGGAAAAATAAGACTATCCTATTCTTCTGGATTTCAATATTTTGTCTTCCCCAATGGCATTATTACCTCATTTCTGCCAGCCTGCTGATCCAGCTATATCCCCAGAACCAGTTTTGAGCAAAAACAACAGCAAGAGGAGAATCTGTACAAATTAGTTCATGTCTCTGCATATGTGCATACAACCAAGACCCTAAGGCTAGACAAAGGGCTATTTTTAGTTAGTTTCCTTAATAAGAACAAAATCTGAAAAGTTTTCCTACTTACCTGTAGGGTCTGTAATTGCTTGTCAGCTCATGCAGATGTGACCTCCTTAGCAAGGTTTTGGTTTACCACAATGCCTGGATGCTGTCAGACATTTCAGCTGATTTTTAGGGGTCCTATGAATGTCAGCTTCTCAGGGAAGGACCTGAGAGAAAGAAAAATCTCACACATACTTGTAGGACACAAAAAGCCTCCAAAAATTCTTCAGTACCAGGAAAAAACACCTAAAAGACTTGCTGTATTTAAGTGGGCAGCTACAGCACAGCTTGCTCACATGGTCAAATGTAGAGTCTGCAACATTTTACCGTGTACACATCTTTTAGTCATGCTTTGTATGTATGTTATTACTATACTTTAAACACTGCATGAGAATTTGGCATCCATTAAAATGAGCAGAGCATTAAAGAGGTTGGAACCCACTGGTCTTTGGGGAAGCATCTCTTTATGACACTCCTCTGCAAATGGCCAACTATTGCATTATGGAGCCTTTCTTGAATTCCTGCCAGTGACACTGGATCCTGTAATGGGTTTGTAATGAGGCTAAAATCATCACCTCCAAACTAAATGGGGAGAAGACAAAGGAACTGGGACTTGGTGAGAGGAAACAGAGTGAGGACAATGTCATTTAGAAGGTCAGAAGACCGTGCTCTCAGAGTGAACAGCAAAAACCATCCGCCCCCATGCTAAAGTACTGAGAAGGGCCTCAGGAAGGAGCAGAACCACAGCATCAGGAATTCAGAGGGAACACAGCCTGCCCTCCCATTCAGAGCATGCTTTCCACAAAACAGCCCTCAGAAAAGGTTAGGAAGGAAAAAATGGTTTACATTATAGTTATGATGATGATTATTGTTCACCTATTTCACCATCACACTTCAAATAGGAAAAGAGAACTTCTAAGAGGAAAGAAATTTTCAGCAAATATAAGCTCAATGATGGCTGTCAAACATACTCTTCAGAAGCAGTTTTGTTTCTATAAGACAGGTTTTCAGCTAATATTGTATCAATCTGTTAGAATTTACACAAAACCAACCTTTTCTTTGTTAAGAATCATCTTCTCCAGCTGCTTTCTCTTGCATCTGAGGTTATGCTCTTCTGTTCCCATCCTTATGCTCAGGAGACTCTGTAGAGGAGAGGGTAAAGTTTTCATGCAGCAAGAGAGTTTAAATCTCTTCTCACAGGAAATACCTAAGTATTTTTTCAAGAACCATAAACCAGAACTAGATTAAAAAGCAGGATGAAGACATTCATCACAAACATGTACAATGGTGGTCAACAGTCACTTGAGACAAAGCCACAGAGAAATCATAATGGAAAGAAATATTGTATACTGACAAAAAATCATTGCACAGGAATGTTAGGTGTGCTAGTGCAGTGAAGAAAAAGAATTTGAGAAAGAACATAGTTCTTAAAGTCACGTTTCCACTTATGCCACTGTTTCTGTGGATGGCTGTTTGCAAGTTCTTTAACCCCTCTCCACATCTTTAGTCCTTGATTTGTACAGGGTGGAGACAACACTGAGTGCCCTGGCATTGCACTGGGATCTCTGCAATATCACATTTAAGCACTTCCTTTTACCTCCAACTTTTCTCATATCATCATTCTCTACAAAAAGTCACCTCAAACAGTTTTATTTGAAAAACAAGAAAAAAACAACTGTTTCAAGTGATTACATTTATAATTTTAATAATGTAAGAGGTTTACAGTAAGACACCATGCAACCAAGAATTCATTACTTTTCCTTTCAGATTTTAATAAAAGTACAGTATGAATTAAACTACATGAAATTTGTCAAGATAAATTAATTTAGTATATGTTGTGATGCAGTATATTCTGCCTTTAATTGTGTTTGCTGCTTACTGAGTATAGCAATTCAGAAAGCCCAACAATATATTTTCACAGCTATTAAAAACAAGAACATGACAGTATCATATCATTTTCCACATTTTTTTCTCAGAGATTTTCTTTACTTATTTTTTGATAAAATTTGAAGTTAGGTTATTGCATTAAAAGAAACAACTCACAAAACAAATTGTGAAAACAATGAAAGGCTCAGGGGATTTCTCATATACCTCTTCTAACACAACTCTAGTCAGCAGCATGCAGGAATAATCCCAGGATGAGCAGCTTTCCGAAGCTGTTGCAAGAAAATGGTGAGATTTAATTTGGCTCTATTTAATTCTTATTATAAATGAAAAACAGGGTCCCAGGGAAGTCAGTAAAAATTTTGTCTCTGACATCAGAGTGCTCAGAGTGCTCAGATATCACTGAGCACTACTTTTAGATCACTGAACTGAGCCCAGGATGTCTTCATTGGACATTCCAGGCTGATGCTGGTCTTACACAGATCCTGGTTGCTCATCTGCTGAAGCCCCAGCCTAACAGATCTGACAAAATTCCTAACAAAAAAATACACATAAGTTATATATCCTTATATACATTTAAAAGGATTCATCCTTTCACTTCAGCTATGCTGGCAAGTGTACCAAAGATAACATCCCCTAATATTGCACTGGTTTTGCACAGCCTGGTTTTTGGTAGAAGAGGGGCCACAGAGATGGCTCCTGTGAAAAGCTCCTGGAGGCTTCCACCACGTCCAGCAGAGCCAATCTCTGATGGCTCTGAAGTTGGACATGCTGCTGACCAAAACTGGGCCAATGACAGAGGTTGGTAATGCCTCTGTGATGGCATATTTAAGAAGAAAATCAAAACAAAGTCACAGGTTTTGCTCCTGGTTAGAAAGGAGGAGGAGGTGAGAACATCCATGGGGAACAACATGGAGACACCAAGGTCAGTGAGAAGGAGGGGCTGGAGGTGCTCCGGGGGCCAGAGCCAGGATTCTTCTGCAGCCATGGTGGGACCATGGTGAAGCAGCTGTGCCACTTCATGGGGATCCAGAGATCCACCCACAGCCCCTGGGATCCACGGGGGATGCCGAGATCCACCCACAGCCCACAGAGATCCACAGGGGATGCAGAGATCCACCCACAGCCTGTGGGGATCCACAGGGGATGCAGAGATCCACCCACAGCCCCTGGGGGAGATGCCCATACTGGAGCAGGTGGATGCTGGAGGAGGCTGTGATCTAGTGGGAGGCCTGATGGAGGGAGAGGCCCTGCTCCAGGCCGGAGCAGCCTGTCCTTGCAGGAATGGCCCCCGTGGGAAGCCAGGCTCGCTGCAGCAGTGGTGGGAGGATTTCACACTGCAGCAGGAGCTGTGGGTGTTGCTGGTGAGAGCCAGGGCAGATCATGGAGAGCTGTCTCCATGCTGCACGTGTACCAAAGTCCCCATGGGAGGGACCCCCCGGCCTCACAGGGCAAGGGCTCCTCTGCCGAGCAGGGAAGAAAATCTGGGTGATGAACTGACCAAAACCCCCACACCCTGTCTCCCTGCACTGTCATGGAAGGGCAGGGGGAAAAAGGTGTTTTAAGGGCTTATTTCACTTCTCCTTATCCTTCTCGGATTCTGTTAGTAATAAATTCACTTTGCAACCCTAAGTTCAACCTGCTTTGCCCTTGAAGTGTTTCTCCCAGCCCCTATCTCAACTCATGAAGTTTTGTTAGCTTTTTTTCCTCTCCTCTGCCCAGCTGTGGCAGGGGAGGGTGAGCAAGGAAGTCTTGTGGGTGGCCTGGCGTTGGGCCAGTGTCAAACCATGAGAAATACACAGGTGAAAATCATACAAATCTCCTTTCCAAAACGCTTTTCAGCATAAACTTCTTGCAAGATTAGGTTGCAAAAAGCAAGATTCTCTTTTGGAAGTTCCGTACCTTCCTGAAAATAATATTTGATTCTAGAAAAATAACAATCAAAAAGTCTTATGAAGGCTTATCTCCTAGTGAACTTGTGGGGAGATATCCTTGTCTGCTTTTACTGGAGCAGTATGATGTTTTAGATTTCTCACACTTTAATGGAAACTCTGTTCTGTGCATATCTGGAATCCAGACAAAATTTACTTTCTGTTTTATGCTAGAAATGATGCTGCATTGAAATTCCTGGGGGAGTCCATCAAGAAAATAATCTTATTATCAGGGAGGAAGCCCAAGTTAGGAAGAATGGTGCAATAGTCTTCCAAAGTCAATTAATACTTGCTACGCAGAATGATGCAGTTCTATTTTAAAAAAATAGAACTTCAAGTGTATTATGAGATTTTTCACAAGAAGCTGAGAATAATACTAGTAGCACATATAATCTTAATATTAAAATAAAAATTTTAGCACAATTTGCTGCAACAAGTTTCTAAATAGAATAATCATACAGCATTTTCTCAACTGTTCATAAGGCATTAGCTTGTGTTTACTTATAGGCCACACAGGTCAGAAAGACTCATTGAGGTACAATTAGAAATTTCACCACTTTGAGAGAAAAACACAGCATTTCAGCTTTTGCAAGCAGCACACACAAATCTAGAGATCCTGACTCAGGCTCTCTGCTCCCTGCAGTTATCTTTATGCTCCACCACCAGCCCCCCTCCTCCCATCACCCAGCTGAAGAGGCCACTCCATCATTACTGGGCAGGAGAGCACCGTGTTCCCCTTGTCCCTGTGACCAAATCCAGCAGCAGAGACCCTCACCCAGAGCAAATGCCACGTGCAGCACCCGTGAACATCCCTGCTGAGCTCTCCCAGCACTTGCTGATAGCTGATGGAAAAGTGACTGGGCTGGTACAAACAGAGAAAATCTTCCTTGCTTCTCAGGGAAGAGACCAACACCCAGACAGACACTTATCCTTGCATCTCAACACAAACGCTAAAATTGTACACACCAATCTCCAGGTTTAAGAGAAAGATCCTGAGGTTTTCGTCAGTAATAAATATCCATACAGCAAGAAAGGAGGGAGGAATATTGCTACACACAGATAAGGTATGTCATACTGAATTAAAGGTTGGTCATAGCAAGATCATATGTCAAACTGCCAGAAAAGGGGAACATGAACAAACAAAAGTATGTGATTCAGAGCAAATCAACTTTCTCCGATATACTGGGATCCCACAGAGGGGTGAGCACTGAAATAACTGCACTTCCTTGCACAGATGCAAGGAAAAGGTATGTCAGGAAGTACTTGCACTATAACAACAAAAATAACTTTTAGCATTTATTTATTTTGGAGAATCCCCAAGTTCTGCTCCTGGCTTGGGAAACAGTAGCCCCAGTACATATTGGTTTATGAGAGGAAAGAGAGGAGAGAATACCGTATCAAATTGATACTTCAGGGAGATTTGAAGGAGAATGAACACATATTTGGAAATGGGCCAGGACACTGGGGCTACTATGCCCTGCCCTACAAAAAGAGCCATTGGATTGTTAATAACCATAAGCAATCAGGCTCTTCGTTTTATGTCTCATCAGCAAGACTACACTATTCATTTAACTCACACTTGCTTTTAAGTTCTCTCAGCTTCTATTTCTGGTGGGTTTAATTCTGTCTTAACAATAAAGAGCATTCCTTTACTTATTGTTTACTGGAAATCTGTGGCTGATTCATCCAGCACTGCACTGATGAAACTGTAAATGAAGAAATCCTGCACTGACAGAAAAAAACAGATCAAGCATTTTAATGTATTCTCAGGTTTCCTTAAGCTAAAAACCTTATTTTGTTCAGTGTCTTGGTAAGCTGTAAGAAACTTTTCCAGTTCAAGGTGTTGCTCAATCTTCTCTCTCCATTCTTAAACTGCTAATAGGCATGGTATTAAACTAACAGTAAAACCAGCATTTAATTAAGTGCTTCAGGACAGAAAGTTATAATCTAGCAAGATAAAAATAAGGTGTAAGTAGTTTTAACAGAAAACAAAGTCGGGAAGCAGCCAAGAAAAAGCAGCCCAGTTGTATGTGCTGTAGGCTTCAAATTTGTTTATTTTTTCTATAGTCCCTATTTCATCAGCAGAGTTGTATTGAAAATACAAATCTTCAGAAGTGCCTGAAGATTAATTTTGTGGTACTCAGAAGCCTTCCTGTTTCAGCCTTTCTTTAGAAACACATCCATTACATCGTCCAACTCTTACCAAGTAATATTTTCCAAGGGGACATCAATAAGCTCCTTTGCCAGGTGTGTTTCCACTGTTCCGGGAAGGAAACCTGCATTTTCAAGTATGCAGCTTGAACAACAACCTTCAGAGAGCCTTCTACAAGCGTTCTGTAAAACTCTAGTTTTCAAGACACCTCTAGTTAGATATACTAAAAGTTCTTCTTGCAAAGAGCACACAGGTTCCTGCAGTGTAGCTGACAGACAGAAACACACACAGTTACACAAATGGCATCAGCAAATCACAAGCTTGTTTTAAAAGTGTTGGTGTTAACCAAGTAAAACCTAGGCTCCTAGATCCCATGTTAAACACAAACAAAAAACGGTTTAGTGAAGACTCCCTTTGAAATAAGGTTTCTGCTCTTTACAGTTCTGCAATTTCCTTGATTGATGCATGTCTGTTCATCTCACTTGGTAATACAGGGAGCTTCCAGGTCATGCTATACTTTCCAAAGTGTCTGTCTATCACCTTCTTTGTTAGCTCTGGAAGAGGAATAAAGCATGCAGTGACCAGCAAGACTAGAAGACTGAGCAATGCCACTTTAAAATCTATATCTTTAAAGGTAATATGAGGTTTCCTACTATTAAAAAAAAAAGTATTTGTCGACTATAAATTTATTTGAATGCGGTTGAGTAATATTAGCAGTTTCATATCCATCCTGCCCCAATCTCTATCAAATCAGTAGTGCTATAAAAAGGTTAGAGAGATAGGGTGATACTGGTTTTAGAGCTGAAGAACCCAGCTACACTCTTCTGTGGGGGAGACGAGCCTAATTCACAGCCACCATTTCCTCTGCCATTATGGGGGTACTATATATGAATCTCCAAAAAACCCACAATCCTGCAAGACAGGGTGTATGAGCAGCAGTAGGGCCAACCAAGGACAATGTTTCTTTTCTACTCACATCAAAATTAAATGGAAAGTCCACTTAACGTAGCAAATTACACAAGTTTAGCAAAGAACACAACTAAAAGGAGACTCTAAAAGCAAGTCAAAGCTGGGCAAACATCCTGTCAGGGCAGCACCACTGGAAATAGAAAGATTTAGGGGGAAAAAAACATTATAAGAACATTTTTATGCAATTCTTTACACATCATTACCTTCCTCTTGGTGTAAGTTGTACTCTGCTGAGCACATCCAGATTTTGCATGATTTTGTAAGTTAAATAGCCCTGTGTGAATGCAGGACAGGATAAAAACCACCTGGAATTGGTGGGTATTGCAAGTACACACCAAGCTGCCACAATTGAGCAGTAGATCTCTAAAACTGAGCATGCTGCAAGAGCACTTTAGTTTTATCCATACTAATTAAAGGGAGAAGAAGGTGATGCTGTTTCTGTAGACACAGGCCCCTAGCACATCCCAAGCATAGGAAAAGTAGATGGTATCCAAAGCAGCTTTAAAACTGATATGTGCTGTAAAAAAAAAAAAAAAAAAAAAAAACCTTTCTGATTGCATCTAAGTGGGCAAGCATTGCAAATTATCTGGAGCAACAACTTCACTCCTGTTATCACCATTCTGAGCTATTTATACTTACACTGATTGTTATCCTACACTCCTTGCTGAGAAGCATTTTGAGAGCCTGTTAGCCACCATTCCTCATCTCTTCAAGAGCTAGGTCAGATTCTGAATATAAATAAACAGCCCCTTTGTGCCTGAACTTGAAAGAGAAATCAGTCATTTGTATATGATCTGTGTTAAGGAAAAATGTAATTTTTCCCTTTGACAATGTGTGTATGGTTGTTAAGCTATCTTGATTGCCAAGAGAAATTTGTTTTCCACGGAGGCTTCCGAAGCTTAAAATGTCACTGCTTTTACCCCTCCCCTTCCTTTTTTTTAATTTCTTTTTCAACTAATTTACAAATAAAGTTGACTGTCTTCTAAGTAAATAAAGAAAAGAAAATAAGATTACTGAAAATTAAAAGAAAAATGTGGCACAATCCTGTACTAAGAGGCCATTTTATTTTGTCTTCTCTAGAAAGATAGTTTGCAGATTCTGGCAAAGATCCCATTTCCAGTAATGAAAATCCCCAAGGACTTCTGGTACCTAAGATCTCCTGTTCCTGGATCCCAACCACATTGCTAGGATTAAACTGCGTAGGACAGAAAAGACTTTGGTTATTTGTATTTAGTATTGCAAGAGAAAAAGAGCACAGAAAATATTTGTATATTAAGAGCTGGATAAAATTGTCACCGGTGTACCTGAAGTGACCTTGTGAGCTTTAACATAAGTTCAAAGACATTTATCCTCCCTACATTCTGCATTGTTACTCTGATCTGAGAAGGGATGGGTACAGTACATGCAGCACAGGCTTTGCCTGTGCAAAGCAATGGAATAAGGCAGATTACACAGAGCACAGAAATTAGTCAGACACTGAAATCATCCCTAGGTAGGACTGTCTGCATACAATCACCTCTGTACAAATACCTGCAACAGCCTTTGTTACACATAAGAGTGAAGCCTGTAGCCTTATCTTGTTTAATCTGTGCCTCACAGTGTGTAATTTCTCAGGCACATTCTCCCCATGCAGTTGCCAAGCAGCACTGTGTGCACTGCTCCCTGCCCCTGGAAGGATGAGGCTTTCCCAGTTGAACCTTGGTGTTCCAACCATGCTGACTTCCCTGTGGCTCCAACCCACTCCTGGAAAACCATTACCCCAAACTGCTTCATTTGCAGTGATGGAGAATAAAGAGTGTGTGAAGAATTGCCTGCTTGGAACTCTTCCTGAGCACTTTTCCAGACGGGGAGAGCTGTCTATCCAAGTCCTTAGTGAAGGACTCACATGGGGCACCAGTTATCAGTTTTCTGGCCCCACATTGGGCCTCTTCGTAACAGGGGAAGCCCTCCTGGAGCAGATCTGTGTCAGGAATGAGAGACGCATTGGACCTTTTCAGTCTTCAGCTTCTTGTTTATTGTAATCTTATCAAAACTTCAGCACACCGTCTGCACCAGACTCTGCGTGCAGGAAAAACAGCACCAAAATGGCCCCAGATGTACAGTTTCAAGGTCTTTTAAGGCTGAACTAAAACTAAACTACCCAAATAAGAAATGACACCTGGATTATTTTCCCTTTTAACCCAATAACTGATCCCTTGAATCCCGCAATGTGGACTTTTCTGTCCAATTACAAAACATCACCCAAACCCAGGAAGAAGGAAGAAGATAAAGAACAACCTGCCTCCACCCTAAAACTTCCATCTTGCTTTATATTTATTTCTATAATCTAAAAACCCCAAAATCTAAGTTTTCCACCCTGTGATATTACAGACTTCTAACCAACTACACATCCGTAATCCCAGTGCTATTAATCAATTTTGGAAGTCTTCTCCACAGCCTCAGGTCAAATTCAGTGCTCTCTTGGAAATCTGTGCCTTTCAGCACTGAAAGTTTAAAATTCTCAGCATCCAAGATTCCAACACTTAGGACACTGCCCTTTATTTTAACCACAACTCTACTCACTAACAATATAATCTTCCTTTCAGCATGAGGTACACTAAAGTCTTTTAACATGGGGTATGCTATAAAGCCACTATATTAAGCATGCTGGTGACACTACAATTGAAGTGTATATCAGCTCAATCATTCAAAAATCAATGTGCATATTCTTCTTAAGCTCTAATGTCATGTCATCAATGCACTCTTTAGTTTGCAGTTATTGATACTAAATTCCAGCATGATTACAAAACCACATTTTTCACTTTATTGCATTTTGAATATTGAAGGGCTTTCCCCTTTATTAAATTACACTATAGTACAAGAGTCTGAGAATCTTCTGATGCATGACCAAGTGCATAGTTCCATCTGTTTTGTTTTTCTCATTCATGACAGAGATGATTTTGTTTTAACCAGTACATGTATTTCACTTTAATTCCACTTTATGTCTGTCAGGTTACATCATTTGTGATGTGTGGATACTCTGCTGCAGAGGTTTGCAAAACCATTTAAGTTTAAAGTAAAACCAGCTTTCTGCATAGCTCAGGTGCTCAGAAATGAGATCTGGCTACTCAAGTTACCAGTTTAAATCGAGCACATGGCACAAAGCCATATCAAACCTGGCAAGACCAGGCTAGCTAAAAATCACTCCTGTTTGAAGGCTGCTGGTAGCCCATATAAAATGAACAAATTTCCTATCTGTGCCTCAGAAATGCAGGTGTTTACACAGCCAAAGCTGCTAGCACAATTGGTGGATTGTCAGCAGTCTTAGCCCAAATTCCAGGTGTCTGACTTTGAGCTCAAACACTGCACAGTAGACCAGGAGAAACTCTGCTCAGTGTCTCAGAGTTACAAGTGTGAGTTTATTGTTTGTATTAGAGAACTTAAAAGGCTGTGTAAATGAGAGCAAAACCCCGTGGCATAGGGTGCTGTACAAGACTCAGAGGTGCTTGAAGCAGAGAGGATTGAAAACTAACTGAAAGTTAATTTAGAAGTCTAATCATCTTCACATTACTTTCAGGAGACACCTGTGGAACACAAGTCAGATTGCAGGAGGCTGAATATCCACCTGGAAGTACCCACATGTCTCAATGAAGCATCCATGGACTGAGCATATACATGGGCCACAACAAATGGACAAACCCTGAGCTTACTTGTTTTACAAAAAATCTAACCTCAAGTTTTCCACATTTAAAAAAAAAGATAATAATTTGGAAAAAAAAAAAAAAAAAGAAAATACACCTTAACATTCTACAAATATTCCTCCCTGTCAAGTGAGATGGATTTAAAGTTTCAAAGCTATGGAGAGTCATTGGCAGACTGTTGTACTGCCTCTGGTGACCTCATTGGTGTGATATACTTTGATTCCAAAACTGCCACACAGCAAAAGGATCAAACTGCAAAAAATCCAGGAAAATTTACTAAAACTATCACATTAATATATTTTTTTGAAATTCACTTATTTCCTCATGAACATTCCACTATATTAAAAACTGGTCATTAGGTGATTATAATGTAATTATGCCAATGTTCATCAGGTCTGCTGATATTTTCCACCCAACCAGCACCTCCAGAAGCATGCTAGATGGGGAGCTAAAAAACCACTGCTATGTCAAGACAGGGAGAAGATGTTTCATTGGTCACTTGCCCTACCTCACCACAGAATAGCAGGTAATTCAAGGGCTTCTGTTAATGACTGATTATCTACAACACACAATCTCAATACACAGGCTAAGAATTATTAGGCTTTGTTTTTTTTTCAGGGAAAAGCCAAACAGACGAAACACAAAACCAAAACCCTTCTGGGTCTCTGTTTTAAGGCTTAAACAGACATCACTGCAGTTTCTTGTCTGCACAAAGGGTGACTGGGTAGGAAAGCAGGCAAGAATAAATCATTGTCATGCACAAAAAACTACCTTCAGTTATTTGCAGAATCTAAGCTGAAGCAGTGAAATTCTCATTTCTTCTCCTTTCCTGCCCAGCTGAATGTTTTTATTTGCATGACACTTTGAGGAATTCCCTTGCAACAGCAGGTACCTTCCATCTGTGCTGCTGCAGCTACACACATGTATGTGTCTGAGTGCACATGTAAATCTATATTTTTTTCAATAATGCTGAAAGTAGAAATTGATATAATCATTCTTCTTTCCCTCTAGAGGACTATTATTGGGCAACATACCTTTACACCTCTTCAGAAAGGGCAATTTTGCAGATGAAGGGCAATAAGAACATCCCACAGCAGCACAGAGAGAATCTGTGCAAGGCAGAGACTGGATTCATGTTCACCTCTGGTTCAGAGAATAAACTATAAAACCATAAGTGTGTGAGCTCTTAAGTTGGCAGTGCAATGTACCCTTTCTCCCACTTTAAGCTACATTGAGATTAGAGCAGTTTAGCCTGAGATGAGATTTCTCAGTAGGACAACACAAATTAAATATACCAATGCCCCCCACTCCCTCGCTGCTTCTTTCAGCATTTTTGCCCTCCTCATTGGAGGAGAAGCTGCTCTCTCTATAGCACAGCAACTCTTCACACTATCAGTACAGTTGGGCACAGCCATGTAAGAATCAAGTATTAAAATGAATTACTGAAGATGTTACAGACTGTGTCTAGCAATATCCAAGGGTCTTAATGCTCTAGCTTTGTAACACATTCCCTCCCCACACAAAGATAACATTGTTTAGAGCCCTGCACAAAGATAAACATTGCATCAAAATCCATATGGGCTGGGTTTTTTTACCAGTATAACAAAGAGTAGATCTTGTTCCATTAGCCCTGATATTGAAGGTCATTTTCCCAAGTATTTGCTCAGGGATTGTGCTTCCCAGGCATCATTGCAATTTGCTGAAATCATCAGAGGTTGTTGAAACTTGAGCACAGGATGAAGAAAACAACAAAAGCCAATTTGCTTTAAGAACAATTCTCTAACAGAAATGTAATTTTTTTTTTTGTTTGGGGTTTTATGCAACTCTATTTAATATTTTGTAGCTATCATATGCATGAGCAACATAAATTCAGCATCAGGGTTATTACCCAGGAGATGCAGGTGGGTTGCTTTCCTAAAGCAACCACTTCCAACCCGTTAGTCCTTCCTGTAACTCTATAAATAATTAAGTGAATATGCTGTTTCACAGGAACAGCTCACTCTTATCAAGTGCCAGCTAGAAAAGTCTCCACATCTTACTGCACACCAGAGCATGTGCTACAAACCAGATTGCTTTGATTTTCTCCATGTGTGGAAATGTTTGTCTCAAACATCCAAACAAAGTAACATACACTAAAACTGTAAGTATTGGCTACCTCCACTTGTAAACTCATTTTACAGCTGCAAATTAAAGGGATTTAAAGGCTTTTTACACAGATGCTAATAAATTCCATTCTCAAAATCATTTTTCCTCTCTTTCCTTTGCAGAACTTTCCCATGTGCTTTCACATGATCCACCTGTTCTCATTATGTGTACCTTTGTCCTGTGATAAAGCATTCCTTCGTCACTGAATAATTAAGTGTCACATTTCTCTCATTCCTCTGGACTAATCAGTAAATTCCTTATACCAACAAGCCAAATTGCAGCAAATGGATCACACAGTGTAAGACACACTTCAATATTCTGAACAATATCTGACCGCAACAAATTAAGAAATTTCCTTTCAGCATAAATTTGCATATGCAAAAGTATGAAACATCATATCTGTAACAAAAAAGCATGAGCTTTTCCTAGCTGTGCAATGAGTATGATCCATGAGGTGCAATAAAAACAGTTAAAAACACAAACATTTGAAGCACTGAATGTTCAGAATTTTGTTCGCTCTTAGGAACAGTTAGATAAAATGGTTTGTGACTGAGACAGTTTTAAGAACAGCAAATGATGAAAATATCCATCAACTGAGGATGTTGGCTCCTGCTCTGTTGCATAAGGCCCATATAGCAGGATGAATTCCAGCATGAGTAAGTGCATAAAAATGATTGGCAGAATGAACACTTTGTTTTCCAAAACAATTACTCCTCGTTCCCTATTGTAACTTTTCTCTTAAGCACAGCTCAAGGTAGCAATAAGCTCCCATCTCCCTTTTAGAGAAGTATTATTCAGGATTCAGAATTATGTGTTTTCATGGTCCTGTGGGTTTAACTGGAATAATATAACTGCACTCTGGTCTGTGGGGCAAGGAGGGAGGGCACCATCACAGCACAGTGTCCCCAGGACCTCTGTGCTGGGAGCACCCCTGCACATGTCCTTCAAGGAGTATTTTCACACACAGAGGTGTGCTGCTGCTGCTGGCTGTAAGAAAATTGAGCAGGGGTCTGGCCAGCTGGGCACATATGGAGCCTGCACAAGAAGATCCATCCCAAAGAACAGCCTGCAGATACAGAGGGGCCCACATGGATCAGTTGTGGTTATTTGTGTCACCGACCCTGGATCGCATTCCCTTTAATGGTGAAGAGTGCAGAGATCAGCCAACCCCTAAAGGAGGCACTAACAAGGCTTGGCTTTGTGGATATGCTGCTCTTCTCCCATGTTCACCTGAGCTATGCATCTGCACCATGTCTGCTTTCGGTGCTGTACTGAACATGTGCAACATCAGCATGCCAAATAAAAAAATTTAAAAAAAAAATGAATCCTCAAAGCTGTAGAGAGAAAATTAATCTTTGGGCACCTGTCCAGTTTCTAGGGTCACTGATAGATTTCTGGCAGTGCACCCCTGCTGGGGGAGAGCCCATCTCTGCAGCACTGAGCTCCCCTGGCCCCAGAGCCACCCAGAGCAGGAGCTGGGGGCGCGGGCGGGTTTGTGTTCCTGCTGAGCCCAGCTCAGACAAGAAGCCACCAGTGGGGTCTGACCCATCACTGCTTGCTAAGGGCAAGTGCAACCCCTGCACAAGGAAAAGCAGAACCTCTGCAGGCACAACCCCATTAAGAGCAGGAGATAAAGGGACACGTCGTAAATACAGATTTCATTTTTTGAAATAGGTAGAGGTGATGCATTCACACTTGAGCGAGCACATGAAAGACATCAGCAGTGCACAGACATTTTCCAAGTGCTCTGCACAGGAGTTTGCCTAGAGAAGATAAATGTATTTGCATAAGCAGTTTTAATTTGCACTGCTTTAATTGTTGGATGCAGTATTTCAGAGGCAGAAACTGTTTCAGTTTCAGAAGTTCTAACCACAAAACACCTCCACGCCCCGTGTGACCCTTGTGATCAGAGGGGTTACAGTGGCACAGGAGAGATCAGAAATGCAGACAGAACATATTTTCTAAGTCTCATTAAGCAAGAACAAATTCTGAAGGCAAGCAAGAACAGCCTTTTCCAAAAATGCAACAGAAAAGGAAAGCAATGGGTGCAGTCTCAATCACACGTTTATAAATGCAAACATCCTCACATTATCTTGATTGCCAACTAAATGATGAGTGTTACACAGTGAGACCTATATTTGCTGGAACAGGAAATCAGCAAAACAGTTTTCTGTCAGACATTACATCTGCTAGTGCCTCAGGACACTCAGACTGGCTGATGCTGGTGAGGCTGATGTGTGACAGTCACAGGCAAATTACATTTTTTTTCCTGGCTGGTTTATTTTGTTTTAATTGTGTTAAGTGCATAAATAAATAGCTTAAATGTTTTCTATCCAAGCAAATAGAGAAGTTTTCCTAAAAAATGAAAAAACTGACAGCAATGGATTTCTCTAACTGGTGGGTGTATCTCCATGGAAGCTTGCATTTTAATTGCCATTGAGTGACAATTATGTCACGTGGCTCTATATAGTCACATATGTTTACCCTCAAAAACTACTGAGAAATCTGAGCAAACCTCCCTTAACTAAATCAATTGGAAATCCTAAGAATAAATATAATTGCTTTGGTAAATTATGTCTAACCTTTAAATTTTAACCATTTTCATTACTTTACTTAATTGTGGTTTGGGAGGGAGTGGTTAGTCAACTACTGCTTTACCTCTAGTCCAAGTCAAGGACTCAACAGCTGGGATGCTGCACTATTGCCTCTTGCTAAAAGGTGATTCCCTAATCACATTTTCTGGCATAAATTCTTGGATTATGAAGAATCTGAGTGATTGCAGTGCTCCAGCAAGCCTGAGCAAGAAATCAGGCAGCTGTTAAGCTTGAAGGTGATCTGGGAGCTGAAGTTAAGTGTGTGACACCCACTGCACTGTGAGAGGCAGAGACTGCAGATAACTTCAGTCCAAATCACTCTGGATCCACCACTTTGTCCTCTGGATAAGTAAGGTTTCAGCCCCCACAAAAAGAAGTACAAAATAAATACAGATTTAGAGAAAGATTTGTCATTAGGTGGAAGATTGATGTAGTTCCATTTATCTTTTATCTGTGCTGTGAAATCAGCAAGAAACCAGCAAGTTTATCCAAGTATTTCAAATATTTTCACTTTACAAACAACCTGTGTATTTCATAAATACTAACATCATAATCCCTTCTTAATCTGGCAAGGGGTGGATGTTTTAATCTTTTGGTGTGCTGAAAGGTAATATTATTGGAGAGTTATTTGCCCATTCCCTGGTGATGGAGTCTGCAGCATTCAGAATTTAACTATGGAAGTGGAATTTTTGCCTTTCAGGGTTTATTTACAGATTTTGCCAGATGAATGTGTAACCTGTGAACCATAATTAGGGATTTCCAGCTGTTAGCAGAAAGCCTGGAATGCACAGCTTGCAAGCTTTGAACGTATTTAAAAACTAGTACTCATAATCCTAAAATATTATTAAACTGGCAGGTATGGAATAGCAAATATTTTATGTATATTAACCCTTTAGTCACTAAAATTATAGCACATGTATATTATAAAATATACATGCAGATCTTTGAGTCTCTGTGGTACATTTAAGCACAGTTTAATTCAAGTGCTGCCGGCTCAGAATTGCATTTCCATTTTGGCCACTGGGCAAAACCAGAAATCCCTGATTTTTGTTTAGATTGATTGGAAATGGTTTTATGGAGCCTGGGAGAGATAACCTTGTTCCTTTATTTAGGTATTAGCTAAAAAAGCCTGTGCATAGAAGAGGAAACAATCACCTTCACATGTTCCTCCTTGTACTCCATTAATTATCTGTTTTCTAGGAAACTAATTCAGATTATTTCTTAGCCTACTCATTATAAGAGTTAATCCTCAACAGCTTTAGTTTTAAATGCAAATTAGAGAGTTTAACATTACCCTAGAACAATATTTTTAAGAATACACTAACATTTCAATTTTTTTAAGAGAAATTTCCTCAAAAAAAAAAAGCCCAAACATGTAACAAAAAAAAAAAAAAAAAAAAAAAAAAAAAAAAGTTTAGGACAAGTCAGTTGTGAAGTTTAGGTTAAGTCAGTTGTTTCTGGAAAGTCAGTTCTGAATTATGAGACTTTTTGAGAATAAACACATATTAGCATATGCAAAAATGTTCTGATATTTTGGTTCATGATGAGCTCATGTCCTATTTGACATAAAATCCCTTAACTATACCTTTACCACTCCTCACAGAAAGGGTCACTGAAGGGCCCATTTTTTAAAAACCACCTACAAAATCTGAAGTTCAGAGAGATTTGAGTACCACACTTCAGCATTAGTTAAGAGGGTTTTTTGTCTACAATTTCAGAGATCACACAGCTTTTCCAAACTATCCAGTCTAAATAACCCTTCAGCTAGGGAAAAGTATATCCTTGGAATAAATAAGAGGAAAATGTAAACAGCTTCAGATTAAATAAAACAAAAACATAAACATCATTTTGTTAGGAGGCAAGTCTGAATAGTTTCCATCACGTTAAACCATGATAGCTTCACTCCAAAATACAGCCACAGTCCTGATTAATATTTATTCTGAAACCATACACATATGTTCCTGGTTTTGGCCACTTAAGTTTGAGCTATCTAGTTTATTATTTTTTCTTATATGATTTCTAGTCAATAGTTCCAAAGAGACATAAAACAAAAACAATCAAGAGCTCTTTATAAAAAATATAGACATGTGTAACCTTCTATAAATAATTTTCCCCCCCTCAAGTTACTAAGTACAGTAATTCAAGCTTTGGCTGTCTGCCTAAAGCTACAGTTTCCTAAAGTTTGAATTCAAACTTTCATCTATAAAATTGATTGTGCCATTAAAATAAAAGTGACATAGTTACCAACTACTCTCTATAATTAGATACTGTTAGGTGCTTCCTGCTACTTGAAAAACATTCTTCATTTAATATACAGTAAGAGGTAGTGTTGACTAATGAGCTGCTCCATTACTAACTTTTACCAGTTAGTAGTAAGTTTTATCAGAGCTGCAAACACTTTTAAATAGCCAGCTCTTTGTTTTGGGAGCTGAGCTGAAATGTTCCAAATACAGTAAAACTCTGGAGCCCGTTGCAATATGGATTCTTTTTTCACCTCCTATAGAGGGTGAAAGAGACAACCTAGACACAAATGGCCACTTGTTCTCATTACTGATCCCTAGAAAGAATGCAGAAATTAATCTAAGCATCCTGGCTATGTTCCAGCTTGGATAAATACATCCTCTCTACCCTAAACAGCCCCTATTTCTCTCCATTCTTTCATTTGATTTTAATAAATTACTTATTTCCCTAGGAATAAAACATTCCTTAGCGCTGCTGATAAAGAATGACTCTGAGGATGGTTGCAGAAGGAGCCGTCCCTGCGCAGGGTCAGGTCTGGGGAGACACCATCCCACCCAGCTGAGTTGCCTCTCTATTAAAATTCCTGAGTAAACATAAAAAATAGGCCAGAACTGGGAAGACCAAATTTGAAACAAAACATTGCACCTCTCCGGTTAGGAAAGGGTTCACTGCCCTCCAAAACCACAGATCAAGTTCGCAGTTCCCATCAGACCTTGAACTTCTTTGAGTTAAGGCGGTGACTGCAAGTGCTTTGTCACACAGGAGAGGTGCCACCAGTCCATGTCCCATCACAGCTTCCCTCACCCCTCAGGCCTCCCAGCCAAGCTGCTTGTCAGGGGGCTGTTTCAGCCAAAGAAAATCTGATTAGCACAAACAGCTTAATAACAGCTCTCTGCTCGCCCTAATCCAGGCCCACACTGACTGGAGCCAGGCTAGGGAGGGTGCCACAAGCTGCTGCACACCAAAGGACAGGGTGTTCCTCAGGGTGACAAAACTCCTGGAGGCTTGTCCTTTCTCTCAGCCTATCTGCAGCCCAAGAAGGATCTGTGTCTCCAGCAATGCTGGGCTTTAGCCAAAAACAGGTAAAGCGGGATGCTCTGCCATCGCACAGCCATAAAGGAGAGTTTGTGTGGTTGTGTTTGCACTGAGGTGACCTAGCCACACATAAGGGCACAGAAAAAATGAAACATGGGTGTATAAGATCAATGTACTATTTGAAGAGATTTGACTTCTATCAAACTGGCCTTTCAGAAACTCCCTGCAAATTCTGTTGGCTCAAACTGGAGATTTCCTCTGTTGCCATATCCTATCAATGCTATTAATAAGGAGGGAAGGGAAGTGACTGCCAAAAGTGAACAGGAAAAAAATAATTCATGTAACATCCAGTATGCAATAGGGATGCAGTGCAAGTAGTTATCACCCTTTTCTAAAGTCTATCCACACTTTCAAAAAGCAAATTGTACACCACAATCCAAATCTTTCTGTTTCCTGTATTCTATGAGCTGAACAATCCTGGCTCCACGATTTTAGGAGAGACAGAGCCCCTGAGAGAGACTGAGAGGTACAAGTGTCAGCAGGGTGCAACAGAACAGAGAGGAGAGGAGCTGTCACTGCTGCTTTTCCTTACTGAAGTGGTACTGACACTTTCCTGCCTCTCCAAACCCTGGCATGCACCACCAAGATTCCTTGCAATTTGGAGCTGCACTTCCAGCTTGTCAAGTGGCCAGTGTCTCACATGCGCTCAAATATTCAAAAAAGCTCACAACATGCAGAGTGTTGTCACTCCAAACAAGGCAGCACCCTGGGTTTGTCAGCATTAACTTCATTTAAGCATCAGTTCAAGGCTGGAAATGGTTAAAGCTTTTCCTAGCAAAAGAAGCTTGAATACTGAAAGTGGATCACAAGTTTGGAAAAAAGATTACAAAATAAAAAAGTTAAGCAGAGAATTAAAAAGACTCACTCCTGAGTCCCTTCCATTAAGCCTCCATTTTCCTTTTTTTTTTTCTTCAAAACAAACTCCAAAACCATTCACAAGTCTAGTTGCTACTTTAACCAGCAACAGTTCTGATAGGTCACATTTGCCTTTTCTTTGTGAGCCTGGCTTCTCTCTTTTTTGTTTCAGTATAAGTGAAACATTTGGTGAATTATGCTGGAACCAATTCGAGGCAAATCAAACATTTAGGACCTCTCTGGAAGGGAAGACAGATAAAGAGAAGAGGGGAGTCAACTTTCAAGACTGTTATATAAAAAAACCAACTTTATGAATCCAGCACCGTAGGAAATGTTCACTGCATGCACATCCTGTCCCTGACTCGGCTTAAGCTCTCTGCAGGGACCAGACACAGCACATAAATAATATAGATGACAGAACTGGCATGTACAGTCTTTGTCTGAACTATATTCCCTACTCCCTTCTTGTCAGCTCAGAGGCTTGCAACAAGTGGTCGCTTCATCCATCACCCTCTTTTATATAGCCACAAGGCCAGGTCCAGCAAACCAGAAAATACCTCATCTATTTCTCTTAACCATGACAGCAGCATCCCAGTTTAAGTAAAGATCTTTCTATTCTATATACTTTATCTTTGCATCAATTTTCTATTGTTTCAGTCAAAACACAGCACTGATTTTTTTTTTTTTTTTCCCCCCTATTTCTCTGTATAGCTTTATCCAGGCCCAGGCCTTGATTTGCAGTACCAGATATCATCTCTACATAGATACTTAATCCAGTCTCTGAACTGGGATAGCAGTTCAGTTCCTTAACCCTTTGCTACAGAGGACATTATCTATGCTATCCTAGAAAGAAATACTCCTATGAAGCCATAAAATCCTGGGAGCTGCTTCCTAACTTTCCCCCTCACTTTCCCTCAGGGCACCTGAGAGGTTCTGCCCATCTGGGCTATTTATTGGCTCTCACCTTCAGAAAAGCTGAGCACCCAGCTATCCCTAACTCCAGTTAACCCCACCACATTCCTGAGGGAAAGCAGTGGCACAACCTCTGCTGCACGAGCAGGAGGCACAGAGAGATGGAGAACTTGTTTTAAACATTCCCAAGATCTGTGCCAGAGGCAGGATTTCAGTGCTCCCTTCGCAGGGCTTTTATCTCTTCCAAAACCAGGCAGCACAGCAGCAGGGGAACTTACTTGCCCCCTTCCCCATCACCCCCCTGCTTTCCCAATTTTGATAGATAGGAGGGTCACATATGAACACTTTTCTAGAAAGCCTTTATTTTGTAGGCAGGAGAAATAAATGGTTCTGTGTCACTAAAGGAAGATGCACCTACCAGTCCAGCAGTTCTGTGAATACAGTAATTTCCTATAACCTGTGTCCCTCACTTCAGCTAAAGGTTCCCCAGCCATGGAAAACCTGGGAATGCAGATAAATACCACTCCAGCCTCTCTAGATATCTCTTCTTTGCCAGTTTATAATTTATCAGTTTATCATTTCACAAATAGCAGATCAAACACGCAAGAATCTCATTTTATATAAAATTTTCCAGCATCCATACAGACTTATAAGGAAATTTATGGATTTCCAGACATCCTGTAGATATGGCAAGTTATCTTAAAATAAATGTCCTGTCCCAACTGAGACTATTTATCATTGTACTGAAAAACGTTCTGTTACAGACTTACATTTGTAGTAGGCTAAGCACTCCCATCAATAGCCCCATAAGCAGTTTTCACACTTGTACTATCCAATTTAGGTGGAAGTGTTGGTTTCATCTCAATTATTTTCTGTAATCCTCTATTTAATCCTTCCATTCAGTTTTTGCTGTAATTTATTCTATTCAAACTCTACCTTTCCTGTACAAGATATTACTTTCCAGCAGGGACATTTGCAGTGCACTGTTTTCTCCCTGTATCACACCAGACCCTTTCTAGACTATAAAAATTCCCCAGCAATTTTTCATATTATTTTAAGAAATGAAAGTAAGAAACCTAAGGAAATTGTCCTGTGGGTACCAAACCAAGTAAAGCAAGTTTCCTATCCATTTGTCTCCTCTTTTAGCAGTTCTTCCTCTCCTCCACACCCTTTGTGTACCACTCCTGCCTTCTCTCTCCGTTCCCAGAGAAATTTCACCCAGAATGATTTGTAGCTGCTGCTGTCAAACTGGAGTTCCACATGTGCTGAGTGCCCAGCTGGCTGCTGCTCTCTGGAATGGCTCAGATGCAAAGTTAAAATCATTCTGCTTCAAGGGAGGGGGACGTGCAGCAGCCTCTTCTGAGCACTGCTTAACACCTTTGAAACCAACATCCCTCCGTCAAATGTGGCCAAAAATGTCCCTTAAGGTCCAAAGCTCCTGAGAACTGAAGGAGGGCAGACTGACAGCAGGGCTGCAAGTATTTGATCTAAAATCACATCACAGCCCCAGTAAGCATCCAGCCATTAGCTGTCTCTAAAGTCAAGGCAACGAGACAGGTCCAATGACATTCCAATACTGTCAAAGACACAGATTTTAAAAGCTTGTGGTCAATCAAAACTGATTACCCAGATTACAGTAAAGTCAGTGGATCTGGTTACTGCTCTGCCTGGGGGTGCCTCTCGCTTCTAGAAGCACAAAGAGCTGGTGCCATGGGGCAGCTCCACGTTTAACTCCTTTTGAAGCTCAGAAAACTGTCTCATCTCCCACTGCATCTTGGAGACTGCAGATCTTTTCCACAAGCACACTTTGCCACCCCCAACTAACTGTACTGACAAACACATTCCAGTTGACATTATAATCCTGCTGCTGGGAAAGGGGAGGGGCAAGATTGTTTTAAAGAAAATCCCTCTTTAAGCTTCACTTAAAGGACTCAAAATCAGTTCTGAGGTGGTTTTTTTATGTCTCTTTTAATTTCTTTCATCTGAAAAAATTGCTTGCGATGAACTGAGAGGTGCAAGAACTCCAAGGAAGGTAACTTATCTTCTGCACTAACCACTACAAGCAGCCCCAGAGCCTCAGTTACCTTTCATGTAAATAATAATGATTAAAAGTCAGCCTTATCAAATCAAGGTCATTGCACTAATGATGCTTTCACTCCATCCAGATCTTGACAGCCACCACAATGCAGCCAGGCTGTTTAAGTAGGGTATGATCTGATATTAATCAAATGCCTTCTAATCTTTCTACACATTTACTTTGCTCTTTTTGCCTGCACATCTTCCAGTCACATGCACCTCACTAAGGTTTTCTGAGGCAGAAATTGAAGCGAGATAGCAAAACACAGAGCAGTTTTCAGGTAAAGCAGCAGGACTGAGAGGCATCAATTTGGAGAAAAGGCAGAGGACAGTATAGTATGAGGGAGAGAAGAAAAATGAGCATATGATTCCTTAAAAACAAAAGAAAAAATAAATACAAAGGAGAAAAAGGTATAAGTAATGAGAGAAGAAACTTAATTTTTTTCTTTTTTTGCCTCCACAGAGGTAGAGAAAGGTGGAACAAAGATGGGACACTGATACGTCTGGTAAAGTTTTCTGGGGCTTCCTTCTCTCAATTTCTGAGCACCACTTTGGAAAAATTTTGCATTTAAAACTTTTCCTTTGTTAGACTCTAACAAAGAGTGAAGCATTCCCAGACCAATGGGGATGTAAACTTCTCTGAAGTAATTGAGATTTTGTTAGGGCTTGCAATGCTGCCAACAGAGGAGACTTATACAAAGGGACAGCTTACACTCTTAATTCCCCTGCTAAGCAGAACCCTTAATGCTGTTGCCATGCACAACAGGGACAGGTACCTCTGTGCTTAATCCATTGGTTTTATTCTCCCAAAAGGAATCCTCTACTCCTTGATAGAACACTAATCTTCCATAATCTTACAAGATCAGGTTACCTGTTTATGCCCAGAAACTGTCTCTGTCCTTATCCTCGCTTTCTTTCATGTTTTCTCCCTTTCTGAACAAATGCATTGTTTTGTGTCTGAGCAGGAGCTTACAAGGAATTTTCTCTGTTGAGTGGTATTGACCCAAAGGCACATCATACACATTTCACTCAAAGGCTGAGCAACATTTAGCATCACTTAAGGAAGGATGACAATAAAATCTGTCACCCATGGCCAAAAAAAACCAAAAAGAAGACAAACTCTAAATAAAATAAAATTACAAAGAGACAGGATCAGCACCTGGAGGGGATCAGCACCTTATATTCACCTGGAGGGTATTTTAAAAAGCACAGCAAGTTTTGAACTGATGGAGAGGAATGGAACAGAAAATGCAAAGAAAGAAAAATTCCTTGTAGTGCTAATTTCCCTGACTGCTTTGCACATGTTTGGAGGAAGATACAGGACAAAACCATTTCAAGATCACAGCATTTGATGCAATAATGTAGCTCATTTTGTCACCACTACAGATGGCAGGCTGTAATGAGCCCACGTTAATGACTACTATAGATATTCTATACACAGATACGTAATGCTGCGAGTGCCAGTGAGGAAAACAAATGCTCAGAGCCTTGGCCTCATTTCAGATTTTGTTACAAGCAAGAAGAACAGACCTGCTTTGCTCAAAGGTGGACATAGATTAGTATGTCAAGAGAATTTGTTCCAATTTTTAAATAAAATGAAGGTTTAATAATAGCTTTGCAGCAAATGATTTTCTCACAGATAAAACCAGGTGAAACCCAGATTTTTTTTTTTTTTCCCTGAGCTGTCACATTCATTTTTGGAAACAATCTGTTCAAAAATAGAGGACAAACCTAGACAACAAAGAGCTGAAACTCAGCAACATCCCTGCCTGGATTACCTTCAAGCTGTCAGAGGTGCCCTTTCAGCACATAAACCCCCACAGAGGCTCACACAAACCCACACTGCAGCTACTACGGACAGAACCTGAGCACACCCCTAGATCCTCCTGTCTCACCAGGAGCTGCACCCAGCCAGCCCAGGTGTAGCTGCTCCCCCAGGAGCTGCTGCTGATGCTCTTGTTGAGATTTCCCAGCCCAGCCCAGCCCCACTCTCTTCTTTCACTGACCACAGCCAGTGGTGACCACTGTCACCCTTCTGCTCTGCTCCTCCAGCTCAGACCAGCACTGAAGGTCCCAGTTTAAGCTCAAAAGGACGCCCAAGGGAGGGGTGGAGGTCTCAGGCTACCCAAATCTGAAGAATTAAGGCTTATTGGTACACTCAGGACATATAAAAACCTGTGAAGGTTAAAAAGGGAAAAAAAAAAAAAAAGAAAAAACCAACAGACAAACAAACCAAATCCAGCCAAATAAACAACAGTGTGACAGATATCACTTGCAGTCTTTCCAGAGAAGTTATTCCAAAATTCCAACCTCTAGTCCAGGGAAGATAGAAAACAGCAAACAGACATTGTGTGGGTACTAGGAATTTACTATTCCTTTTGGAAAAAAATGTTCTCATTTCCAACAACAGTCAGGTGAGACATGCTGGCACAATGCCTCTGACTCAGCAACAGGCAAAGGATGAGCAATTATGCATTTCTCTGTAAAGCTGGAGTTATATTTTCAGCCTACAGGTCATATCAAAGCAGACACCACTTCTTCCCAAAGTGGGAGGTGTGTGAAAGCCACCCCTTGCTGGCTGGACACAGATCTCCAAGAGATCTATCACATAGAAAAATCAAATGAAATGTAGGTTGACAGCTATGCTTTGTGGGATGAAAGCAATTCTAAAGGACAAGAATTGGTCACACCAATATCTGGCATTTGGGATTAGTAAATGAAGAGCGATCATTTGAATAAACTACCAGATGGGAAACACACTTGTCGTGAAGGTCCCCTTAATTGGCTCCAGCTTGAGACTAATCTGAAAAAATGGGTTTGGACACAGCAGCAACCTGACCAACAAGAATCAACAGCAGAGACTCAGATACAGCCCTGGAAACAGCTAAATTAATGTGATGCAGGATTATAAGGGTGTCTGATGTCATAAAATTATAATGGAGGAATTATTGACCTTGTATAATTTCTGACTGAAGTGGTCATAAAATTCTTATCGTTTGTCACAGCGCAGGAGCAAAATTAAAACAATGTGAGAATACAAACTGTCTGAGAAGATTTGTGTTACTATGAAAGTGCATTGCCTTGCTATTAAAGGCATCTACCTCCCACTGTAAATATTTTTACAGAACCATATTCTCCTTTATCAAGGTACAAACTAGGAATGTGCCTTACCTCATTTTCAATATCCTTACACTGATGTCAGCATTTTAATGTCAGTGGAAATACTTCCAATTCACTGCTTAACCATAAGAAAACCTGATGCTTTAACTCTCCAGGAACGATATCTAAACATTTCCAGCATGGGCAAACAGGCAAGTTGTTTCCAGCACTACAGGAACAAATAACCAATTTTATGTTCTTCTTCCAGCTGCCACAACTTACCCCCAAAAGACTGATGGACAAACTTCTTACACACTACCTGAAATTCTCTTGAGGGAACCACTTTTTTTTAATCCTAACATCACATCACTGTGTTTCAAAGACAACATTGTTCATAGAACACTCTTTTTCTGTTTAAAAAAAAAAAAAAAATCTCAAGAACCTGAAACCCCACCTTCTGCCTGAAATATTCCCCCAAATATTTATAGTCCCTCCTGCATAATAGGTTTTCTATAAGAGACCCATGTTATGCACAAAAACCCCTACACTAATTGGTTTTTATTATCTTAATAATCTTAACATTTCCTCATCTAATAATGGTTAATTTTATGTGCTCCTGTAATGTACTCCTAAATTACTAGTTTATAAAATAAACAAACAAAAAAACCCAGTACTGATTTCAGGTTTCCACACATTGCATTAATTACCTGAAAATGTCTCCAGGACTTCCTAGAGCATATTTTCACAATCTCCTTATTATCCCTGTACAGACATCTTAAACTTACTGTAGCTACTCTGAGTTCATCATGCTTGTAATTTACACAAACCTTGTAATTGATATTTGGAAGCAGAGTAAATCTGGAAGTGAAAATATTAGACTGCCTCCTGCTTTTAGCTCCCAGGTCTTCCATGTGAACAGATGTACTGAGAAGTGGTGCCATAAAGAGATGCAGACCTGCTCTAGCTTGAGTCAGGAGAAGGAAATAAGTAAGCCAAATAATTTTCCTCTCTGTGCACAGGTTTCCTTCAGGTTCTTGTTTGCTGGTTTGGCCAGATTTACTTGTGAGCCCAGCAGTGAGCAAAAATAAAGGAAAAACAAATAAATAAGATAGGAGAATAAAACAATCTTTAAAAATGCCTTCCTATCAGAGCAGAAAGATTATTGTAATCATTACCAAGAGAGCATGCAAAGAAAATAGTAAACCACAACCCAGAAGGTATAACTAGAAAATTCAGATATCATAAATTATTTCTTTCCTCTCTGTCCCACCACCAGGGAGATAGAAGGCCAGAAGCCTAATCTTGAGCTTTCTAAATAAAAGCACACAGAAAATCATACTGCTCAATCTAGTCTGGACATGGACAATACCTATTAGGAAGCATAATATAATGAGCAAGGTAATTATAATATATCACAGTGCAGCAGGGGGCTGAGGCTCTTCCACAGCCCATTTCTCTAGTGGTACCAGAGTCCAGTGTTCTCTGACCAGGTTCATTTAGACATTCTATATTTAGAGGGTGGAATTTTTCATATCAAATTTACTTATTTAAGGATAGCTGATGTTGCAGCGGATTTCTTATTTAGCACACTGGTCTGGCTAATTCAGGGAGACATTCTTTTAAAGAATTTAGGGTATTTAGCCAAAAAGAGCCCACTCCATGGACTCTGTGCTGAGGCAAACTCAGTTCATTGCTGCAGCTGGGGTCAATCGTGTCCTGTATTATTCCTGAGGCTCACATCAGCCTGGCCACTCTCATTTCTTTCATTTCCAGGGTGTACCAGCAGTCCCACCAGGACACACACAGTACCACTGCCTTCTGGGCAGGTCAAAAAGGAGGCTGGACAGCTTCCACCCTCTCTCTTTCATTAAAGAAACTAAATTCTCTTGCTTGAAAAGCCACCTGTGTCTGCTTCAAAGACAGATCCACAATCTCAACACTACAGAGAGTTTATCACTCATTACAGTAAATAGTTCATACAACCAAAACTCAGTGTGTGCCCACTGCAGACCCAGAAAGATGCTCCTGGACATCAGGTATCCTTCAGTCAATGCTGTGGCTTGGGTCTGAAATATTTTTTCACACCCAGGAAGAATCCACCTTGGTAAAGAAACTTTTTCGGGGCTATGACTTTTAGACTTTGTGGGGCTGAGGCTAACAGAGTTTTGATCTAGCTATGTTAGCCACAAAGATGTGATCTGAGAGCAGCAGCAGTACAGACTTATGCACCACCAGAGAATTCGACCAAAGCTTTTGTGCACACCTGAGGGTCACGAGCAAAAACCTTCCACTAAAAGCATCTCTGTGCAGCAGCAGAAAGCTGCAGGGGCTCTCTCCACCACACCTTTCCCGGTGTCTCTCTTGCCTCCAGCTGCCCCCAGAGAGCCACTCGCTGTGTTCCAGGGTGAAAAGCCATGGATGAAGGCAGGCAAGGCTGCCAGGTACCGCCGGCATTCCGAGGGGATGCGATCACCACCCTGGCACCATTAATGCAGCTGCTCCCTGGAGTGCTGCTGCACACAACAGCTCTGCTCAGAGGAGAAAGGTACTCGGCTGCAAATTTCAACAAATATCTATTTACACTTTGAAGTCAGTGACAGAACAGTTAGGAGAAAGCTCTGTAAACAATTTATTTTGTAACTCAAACTAAAACACTCGGCAGGCTGGGTTTACCAGTGTCAGGGGCAGGGCCTGCCCTGCAGCAGCTCCAAGCCAGGTGGGAATGCTCTAATTGTCCTCACCCAGGTCTCGAGCAGTGCCAGGCTCCATGAAAGGCTTCTTTTTGTCATTAGGAGTCCCTTGGACTATGACCCCAGAAAAATCCTGACAAAGCTTAAATTGTACCACTTACAAGGTAGAATGCAAGACGTAACTCCTTGTTTCCCCTAATTTTATTAGCTAGGACGATGTTGTAGTTTCTTGGTTTGATAATTTCCCAGAAAAAGACTGATTTAGGAAACTGTACTAGTCTGCATAAAGGAAAATTATGTTTCTTCTTAGAATATGTGCAGGGATCATAGGAAGAAAGGAAAAAAAAAAGAAAAATAATAAAGATTAAATAGATCAATTTAGAGCAGAATGAAATAAATGTATGCACATTAACATGGCCTGAATAGAAACATTTTTGATCAGTAGCATGCAAACACTTGAGCATAGGCATGCTATACCGATAAAAAGAAATACTGAAATAAAGTTCATTTCTATTTCTAGTATATTCCGATTCTTTAATCAACCACTCCTTTGAGGCACTTTACTCCAGAATGCAAGAAAAATAAAATAATGAAGAAATTACTAAATCACAGGACCTTAGAAAGCAGCAACTGCATGCTGGAGAGTCTGTGCCAGCCAAGGCACATAAATACTAACAGTTGTTCTTTTCCCACCCGCTGGATTGGTTTCCATATGCTGGATTTCCTTCTCATTCCCACCCTCCTTCATATTTCTTCATGCTGTTATTAGTCTCTTAACTGTTGAGGACTTTCCAACTTCTTTGAAAAAGTCACCTTTTTGTATCTCCTCCCTTTGTTTAGGTCTCACTTTAATTAACTCTTCCTACCTTTGTGACTTGCATGCACTTGGGTTAACTCCTCTATTTCAGAAAATGTGATTCCATAATCACCCTTGTCTGTGGAAAAGCTCCCTAGAGTTTATCAGCCATGACGTTGCACCAAACCAGTTACCTGTAAGACCACAGAATTTAACAGGAGAGACTGAGTTCTGCTTTTTATGTGGTTGGATTATTTGGGTATAGTCCTGTTGTTTTGTTCATTTTTTTAAATTACAGCTGCATGAGGACACAGCAGCCTATGAAATGCGACAGAATGACCTGGAAAACCTGTTAAAACGTTCACACTGTCTACTAAATAATATAAAGCTGCTTATAGCACCTCCTTTCTTATAATATCTGAGCATCTTATGATCAATATTATGCCTGTACCTGCAGCATGGCATAGAGCAAGCAAATATCCCTGTTTACAGCTGGAGAGCTACAGCTCTCTGTGCACTAAGGAGGATGCAGCTGCTCTTAGGAATGCAGGGCAGGCTCTTTGTTGCTCTGGGGTTTGTGGCAGTGGATCAGTGACCCTAATTCCGGGTCTGTGACCCCCTGGCAGTCAGCCTCTGTTCTCCTGGGGCTCCCAAGGCACTGGGACAGGTCCCTGGAGAGCAGCGCACAGGGAGTGCTGCCTGGGGAAGCTGCTCCCTGAGCAGCCCTCACCTGCTTTGCTGGGGAGAAAAGGCTACAGGAACCTGCTGGCTCTATTCTGTTCCAGCTGGACCTTCTGATAAACATCTCATTTCAACTGCATTTGTCATCACAGAAACAGAACCCCACAGAGCATTTCCTGCAGATTTTGGTTGAGTTGAGAAAAGAAAGATGTGATGAGAGCTGATTCTGAGAAGGGCTACATGATGGTACCTTCTCATGAGAAAACAGTGATTGCACAGGATCTTTATGAATGCCCAGATATAAGAAGTGTAACACCCCTCAGACACTGAAGGAACCCTGACATATTTGTGCAGAAAAATGTTGGATCATACTCCATAAGGAATGAGGCTTTACTGATATCAGTACCCAAATAATTGCATGATTGCAATTGCTGTCTGAACAAGCAAAGCCTAAAAAATATTAATTCAGAATAATTCAAAATTAAAATTCCAGCTCACGAGAATCTGACAAAATAAAAAGTTTTGCTTAGGGTCAAAGTATTTTGTGTCAAGCTGAAAATAAGTTTTCTTTTTTTTTTTTTTCCCAAGACATTTAAGAGAACACATTTTCTTGTTCACATCTAAATTCACAAAAAAAGTGGCATTTTAAAATTGCCTGAAACCATTTGCCTATTTTGACCTCAACTCAGTAATTATTCTCATTGAACTCCCTTTATCAGCAAAATCCCACTCGTCTTTATTTTTCATACAGCTCTATTTCACAGTATTTGAAAAGCATCAGTTCTGAAAAGTGCATTCACTTGCACCTCACTGGTCATTTTATCCTATAGACTGAGACAAAAAATATTCTCAGAACAAAGTATGTGGGGGAAAAAACTTCCCAGTTCAACCTTCTCAATTACCAAACAGGAAAACAGAATGATCTCTTAGGATGAGCTTTTCAGTGTGCATTCTTCATCTAGTGCCACCAGTGAGGTGTTTGATCACACAGGCAGACGTTAAAGCCTGCAAAATCTCTCATCTTTATCTCTTGCCTTGTTTTTCTTCCCTCTGCTCACAATAGCAGCCTCCCCAGCGTGGGATAATTCCTCATAAAGATCTGTCCTGCTCTCTGTGTCCTGGGTTGTTTCTCTCTTTTTTCACACTACGAGCATCCCTTGAGTGGAATAATGTCCTGTAAAAGCTTAATAGTGCATGGGCTACATGTTGTCTATTTGTGTTTTAAATGCCTTCCCGAGTGTGGTAAAATACCCAGTAAAAATCTGTCCTGACTTTATGTTCTGCATTGCTGTTTTCTGAAGCCAGTGAATTCTGCCACTGAGCAGCGTCAGTGAATGTCAGTGTCATACAAACAGCTACTAATACCATGAAAACAGATTCTATCCTGAAATGTTTCTCCTTAATTTCTAGGTTAAGAATAGCTGGTATTCTGCATAAACCAAAATCACCATATTAGTGATAAATACCTGAACTGGTAGAGGACTGAGAGAGAGGTGCACAAATACTTTGGGGATACACTTTTTAACAATGTACATAGCCAAATCTCATACCTACTCTCATCTCAGTTTCTTAAAATGATAATAAGCAAAAATTAAACACCCAGTTGTGCTTACTGCACCCAGGGAGCAGGGGACAAAAGCAGAGGGTTGGATCTGTGATTTCCACTGCTATCTCCCCCAGCCTGCTGTTCAGGGCACAGAAGCACGAGTGCTGGGTCTGTACACAGCTGGCTCTCCCTAATCCAGAGCAGCAGGAAGGCTGGCAGAAGTAGATAATGCAAAAGCATGAACAGCACCGGTGCTGCATTCTGCAGAACACGGCACTGAGACCCCAGACAAGCTCAGGTGCACCAAAGCTGCTTAGCCCCTGCTCAGCCAGTTCTCCTATCGTGTCCATTCTGCTTTGCCTTGCCCCATTCTCTCTATCAGCACTATGCATGCTTATTTTCCTTTTAGCTAAAAACCTTTCATCACCCACAAGCATAAAAAAGTCCCAGCAACGCTGGAGCTTGATGATCATTTTCAGTTACATGTTGCTGCTTTATATATTTTCTGTGGCAAATCAGCATTTAGTCAGAAGTAATTTTCTGGTCTAAACTAACAAGCAATGAGTGTGACAAATACTGCTGTTAGTGATTCTGCATTTTAAGGTAATTTTAGAGTGCATGAGCTCTGTGGGAATTGCCAACCACATTTTACTTCTCACATATATATAACTTCAAGTCTTGGTGATAAAGTCCCATTAAAGATATCCTACCCTCTTGACTGGGGTTTTTATCTTTGCTAATGTATTGCTAGTGATTCTGATGCAATGTGGGTGTCTTTGGATGGATTTAATTGGGTGGAAACCTTTGAAATATGCCACAGGCTAATTCACTTTGAGGGTTAAAACAATGAATCTGTGCAGAAAATAACATATCAGTGGGTAAAAAGATGAATTAATGGCAATACTGGAATACCATCTCTACAGCAACCAGAATGGCTGAATTAATGACATCCTGAGTTTTTTATGGGTTGAGAATTACAGCTGTGATGACACCACGAGCAGCTCAGCCCCCTCTTTATTGTACCTTTGTAGACTCGGTAATCCTTTGGCCCCTGGAGAATTTGTTCTCTCGAGATGATCAGGCAAGGTTATTCCATTTCCATGATCATCTCCTCCCTTAACCCTTTCTCTCCCTCCTTCTTGTCTTTCTCTCAGGTTCACACACAGGTCATCCACCAAATTTATACCTGGACACATGCAAATGAGGAGACTGGAATCAAGGGTAAAAAGCTCTCATTCTTGGAAAAAAAAAAAAAAAAGTTTCATGGAATAAATAAATTGGCATAAAAACTTCTTTCTAAGAAATGCTAAGAAATGAGGGACTGAACTCTCCTGTCTTGGTAAAAAGCTGGAATGGCTCACTTTTTAACCAGGTGAAGAATATCAGAATGACACTGGAGTAACAGTGGAAAGACAGCACCGTGTGTTTTTATTTCTTTAATCTACTGACATTGTTCAACAGAGGCCTCCTTGTGTGCATCTGACACTGGGATATTTATCTTAATGTTCTTTTTTCTGCAGCAAGGATTTCAGAGAAAAAAAATCCTTCAGCTACAACATTATCTTCAGTTTCCTAAGTGCTTCCTTGATTGATACAAGTGCCATCTTACATCACAGAACCAGGGAGACATTTCTACCAATGTGTCTAGTTCTTGAAAGTGCAGGATGAGGCTGCTGAAGACTACAGACATCTGCTAATGTTATCTGTCACTTCAGTGAGGAACTTTAGATTGTTGGTTCTATGAATATTTGTTCAAATGCTGCAAAAAACCCAAAAAAAGCTCAGGAATCTAAAAGGATAAGATTACCTTGAGGGATCAAATGGGTAAATGTTCATTTACCATAGCTTTTAAATCTATTTTTTTCAGTCTGTTGGAGAAGGCAAGGGCTTTGCAATGGGGTAACAGGACATGAGATTCTAAGCTAGTTTAGTTCTGGGGAGTATTTTTCCATTTAGAAAAGGAAATCCATAATGTACTCAGAAATTTGTGCAACCACTTTTGACCAGCACAGAATCACAATCTGAGCTGAACAGAGCTGTAGACAGAATCACCATTCAGCTTCCAGTCCCTGAAATAAGCTAACAAGAAAAAAAGAAAGACATGAAAAAAGCAGCAGAGGCAATGGTGAAAGGAAATGAGAAGAGAGGCACCTTCACCTTTAAAGCTAAATTACTTTCTACTACATTCAAACCCTTTCCACTACACATATAATGATGACTTGGCTGTGGATATTTCTATCTCATACACATTTCCTATAAATGAGAATTAGGCCATTTCAATCATAATCTGCTCCCATAACAACTACTCAGGCAAAAGAGCTATTAAAATCAATGGGAGATTTTGGACCACTTAGAGAATGCAGAACAAAATCTATTATTGTTAGCATTTTCCTAAACTTATGTTGTTACCAGTACTGAAAGGAGTCTTTTACTGTGCAGGGTTTCACAGGGGATAATCTCACCTGTAAAGGGCTGCTGTGTTTGGAACAGAGCAAAATTAGAGGCAAAAGAAATAAATACCCAGAACTTCAGGGTGGGAGCACCAGGCTTGGCCTGGCTGCAGGGTTTTTCAGGTCCATTTGTGCTGTCACCATCCTCTCTGTACCTGAATCCTCCTTTGCTTTAGGCTGGGTTTGCCTTCTTCAGAGTGGAAACAGTGTGTGTCTACACTACAAACAGGCACGAGTTTGGAGCATGCACAGACATACCCGAGGCAGCACATACAGGAAAGGAAGATCTAGTGCCAATAACACAAAGAGAGCCATAGAGAAATGCAACAACTAGAAATTAGTAATTCACTTATTTCAGATGAAAACTAAAATGCATATTTTTTTAATAGAGAAGGCAATTAATTCACTGCAGGACATTACCATGATTTTGTTTCTCAGTCACTCAGGTCTTTGAACTGTTGAATTTGTTTCCAGGACTTGTCCCCACGTACAGATCTTTTCAGATGCAATATCACTCAGACTGAAGTGGCAATCTGGATGCCAAAATTCCTAGTTCTGGTCCTGACTTACATGTCACATTACTGGGTATGCATTAAAGAAAATTTTCTCTTACTTCAGAAACTAGGAATTTCTTAATTAATTCCTGAGTGAAGTTTCAGAAACCAAGTAAATCAGCATTGTGGATAGACGGTGCCTGACATTTTGTATAACTGTTTGAATTCAGGGTGTTTACACTGAAAACCACCTTAGTAAATCCTCTCATCAGTTACCTACACCCATACAAGGAAATATCTCATTTACCTTTGCAAATAGATATACGCAAGATTGAAAATCACATTAGAATTGAGAGCAACAAGGCTCAACAGAGAGAGAATATGCGAATTGTCACTCATTTGAGGTAGGGGGAAACCACCATGCCCTGCTATTATAAATCCTGCCTGCGTCCCAGCAATGAAATGATACACCCTGAGCAGAAATGTGAGTTGCTGTGGAGGTGCCCCAGGTCAGCACGCCATGAAGAGCTCATTGTGGGCACAGTGAGTGGGGCAGGAGCCGGAATCTGCCGAGGCTGCAGGTGAGGGGCAGCCCTGGCACCCCCAGCTAACAAAGGTGTGGCTGCCCTGAGCCCCCAGCCCCTACAAACACTGCCCCGCATTCATTGCCCAGCCGTCGTAAATGGGACCCTCAAATCCAGCTTTTCTTCCAGGTCTAAAAGTTGAGTTATTGGCACTCCTTGGGGGAACAGGCTACTAAGCTTTTGCATCAGAGAAATCCAGAGTGTTTTGTGTGCTGTTTTCTGAGCAGAGAGTTTGTCTAATGAATGAGATGTGACGTGAGTTCCTAGGGCTCAGGAGAAAGCTGAGGGAGGATTTCTCCATCTCTCTGAAGCCTTAACCCTGCCCAGGCTATTGCACACCAGTGTGTAACAAACACCCAGACCCACCAATCCATCACCAAACCTTCTGCAAAGCATTAGGAGCCAAAAGCAAGGGAAAGGGCAGGACGACTCAATTTTGAATTCCAAGAATTTTTAAAGAAAATAAAGGTTGACACTCAAAGCTTTTGCCAGCACAGCAGTGTCTGTTGGGGTTCCAAGTGTCTGTGCTGAGAGAAGCCCATGCAAACACAATGTAAGATGTCCCCAGGGCTATGGCTTGTTTCAATTTCAGAACTATGCACAAAATAAACCGGCAAATGCACTTTTTTGCTGGTGTAAAGAAAGTCCAGACTATGTCTGTTTGCGTGTGCAGGCATGTCAGTATTGCTAAAAAACATTGAAGGTGTTTGAAACTATTTTCAAATACCACACCGTGAACCTTTGCCACAGCCAGGTCATGGCAGGGACTGAATCAGGACACAGATTAAAGAAAAAAAATAGGTTCTCTGCTGCAAACTGCTATTTCTTTGTCACTTATTTGCATACAGAAACGTAGAGCAGAACATGTGGGTGCCACCCTAATATAAATGTTACTTATAAGCTGTAATAACATCATGATTTCCATATGTAATGCCCCATGCATAAGTACTGAAGAGTTTCTCCACAAATTCCCAGGCCTGCCCTTGCCAGCCAAGCCAGGCTCTTTCCTCCTCATGCAAATACTGTAGAGAAAGGGTGTGAGCAGAGCAGGGAGCTGCAGGATAAACATTCCCCAGGCCAAACTGGAGCTTCGTGAACATCTGTGACCAGGCTGGCTGTGTGCCTGCAGTGTCATCCTCTCTGCTATTCGGTGGAGACGCGCACCCTGCCAGAGAATGCAGGACCTGCTCTTGGGTCTCTCTCCAGAGCAATTACAATTGACAAGGATGAAGAGTTCAGAGAATTCATGGATAACTCAAATGAGGGAAGTCATCAGATGTGGGAAAAGGCTTATTTTTCGACTAGAACAGAGAGAAAGCAGGCTGTAAAAAATCAGAGCAGTGTAAGCTTTTTGAAGAAAAAGGAGGGAGCCAAAGCTGGCATTGCTGCTGCCTCAGGTATTGAACTTCTCTCTAATTACCAGAGAAATTGTTTAATCAAATGCCATCACTCACATTCATGCATTAGGTATTTCTAGAGGAGTGAAATGCCCCCCTTTTCTGGACAGTATAAAAATCAGATTGTATCTTCATGATAACAGAAATGTCTAAGATCTCTCCAAAACAGCAGATGGATGACTAAAAACTAAGAAAATCATTTATTAAAACAAAGCTCCATCAAAAGCATAGTGTTCAGAGCCAAGTGTGATCAGCACTTTAAAAAGCCATAAGCATCATTGACTGCATGTGTTCAGAAAGTTTCCAGTGCCTCAGATTCACTCAAGGTTCATGTTAGAGATTTTACTGTGGCTAATAGTTTTAGGATTTAGCAAGCTGCATTCTGGTATGGAGCTGAAAAAGAAACAAATCACATCACTGTGTGAAATACTCTGAAACCAAATCCTTTGAGTACTGACCATCATCTGAACTCACTCACCACATAGTTCTTCAGCAAGTAGCCTTTGTTACTAGAGCCACAGTTAAATAGTGTTCCTATTTGTCATTTACACTTCATAGATACAGAGGAGTATAGATAAAAATCTTTTAGTACTGTATGGCACCCAACCACCCTCCACTGGCAGTAATTAAATCCTTCTGTAAAAGTGCTACAAATATTTCCCAAAAGCAGGAACAGATGTTTTTTTGCAACCAAGCATGGACAAAAATATAACAAGCTCCATAAACCAAAGGCACGGGCACTTCAGAGAAATCCTTTTCTATAATTTTGCTACCATGCTGTCTCAATTCGCCAGCAATATTACAGAGATAAAACACGACCATTTTCTAGTATTATTATTCTTGTCTTTTAGTAATACAATAAGTGTCAAGGGAACTGTGGATTAAAAAAAAATAATAAACATAATAATGAGGCACAACGCTTACAAATTTACAGTCCTATTTCCAAACCATAATAAATTAGCACAATCCCTGAGACTTAGTTACGATTCACAAATCACATCCTCATGTGGCTTTTATAAACTATGATTGTCTAATTAATATTGCTACTTATAAACATCTCCTGGTTAGACAGTACCCTTTTTTTTTTGTAGGTATTGAAATTCAATTACAGCACATGAGCTGCTCTAAGCAGGGCCCAAGCTGTGAGACAACCTGTTTGAGGGGTGACATTTTGCATTTTCCTGGATTGGGCCTGCTGCAAAGACAACCTTTCCTTCAAAATGCCTCACTAAGCCACCCTGAAGAACTGCTTTGCGATGAAGTAAACTTCCTCTCCAGTTCCAGAGTGTGCACATCCACACGGGTGTCAAGCTGGCAGTGGGGTCAGATGAAGAGAGCTGTTTGATCTGCAAGGATGGAAATTGATGGCAGAGGTGTTGTGCTCTATCAAGCACTGCTCTAGCAACTGGAGAGCAAGATCTTCAATGGAGCTGGCTTTAATCCAGTGAAATGCATTTAAACAAAAAGAAAATACAGAGATTGCATTTGTAAGAATGCTCAGCCCCCCACCCCTAACTGGGGCAATATTTTTAAAGAACAGCTCAGATCAGAGATAGGCACCTGTAAAAACAAAGGGTTCTGCTTGGTGTCAAGAATTTATGAAAACTGGGCCACTCGTACTAAATGTCTTAACAGCAGCTACAAAACCTGACACATAAATTACCCAGAAAATATAGTGCCTGCATAGGTTCTTTACTGAAAAGCATGATGACACCAGCTACCACTTATTTAAACTAGTGCATTTCATTATGTGCCACCCTGGTACATATCTTATTAGCGCTTATTTATTATCAGTGTTAAGGAGGTTAACTGCGCTGTTATTTCCTCTGCTACTGGGCTTTATTGCATGTCTGAGGCACAGAGTTCTCACTAAGCTCAGGCAGCAAAAGGAAATAACAGAGGCTGTGGCTTAAAAACAAATATCCTCTAAAGACTATAGCAATTAGGTAGGGAAAAACAAAGCTAATTTCTTCTGAGGAGTATCAAGTGAGAGAACCTAGAGCACCCACTCTGACAGGACCTAGATGAATAATCTACAAAGGTCATTTATCTGAGAAATTGAATTTTTTTTTTTTTTTTTTTCTGTTGCAGGGTATCTGTGAGTTTCACTTGCTTGGCAAATTGCCAGTATTATTTGATTTAACATTATGGGTTGATTTCTCTCAGCTGCTGTGGAAAGTCATTTCTCATTGCACAAGCAACATTAATTAGTTGCTGCCTGGTCAGAAAAGTTACCTTGTACTCGTGCTGATCTGTCATTGCGTGACCTCAAAAGCACTTCCACTACTGATACTCACAGGCAGTTGGAACATACACGTGTTTAAAAGCTTTCCCATCACACCTTTAAACAATTGCCAATGTGATTACACGGGAAAGTTATATCAATAGGGGGCCATCTCTCAGAAGAAAATTATACAGAAAAAAAGTGTTGCACTAGTGTTAGCATTTTTGTATTATCCATCCACTTAACAGGAGCTCTGGTACAAGAAATCAACATAGAAATTAAGCAACCTGCATGCAAGTAAAGATGCATTAAACAGATCAAAAACATTTGGAAAATATGGAGAAGAACTACATATTAATCAAGCAGCAAACTAACAGCTGCAAATTTTTTTGCATTTCCAAACAATTAATGACAAGTGCTACATTTTAAATTCCTTTATGTATTGTTGAAATTAGATTAAATCACATAGATTTTTGCAAAAATCTATGTCTTGAACAGATAGCACAGTCTCATCTGTTCAGAAAATAAAGCACACATTCATGACACAAAATGATGCTTTACCCTCTCACACTCTGAAGCAATTCACCTGAGCAGACAAAACCAAGAAGAAATCCCTCCCTTCCCTAGGAGCTGGAGTTCCCTCAGTGTGTGAGAGAAGTCAAACCTGGTGTTCTTAAGGGAGAGAAAAACCCCAGTTCTAAAGAGGAAAAAGCTTTGCTGGGTGTTATGAGACAGAGACCTTGCAGAGACATGTGACACTGAAATGGGGAGCAGCCACCTCACTGCTGCTTGTGGCTCCTGGCTACACAGAAAATTCCCTTTACAGGGAGACTGGGAAGCCCAAGGTGCAGAACAGCCAGCAGCTGATACAACGACTACTTCAGCTGTTGACTTTCACCTAACACAACATTTGGGAATATACTGTTGGATTTACTACTACACACTCAGAAAGCACTTTTTAGCTTCGCCTCTCTCAGCTTGATTCCCTCAAATACATGGAAACATCTATCCGTGGATACATTTTGTATGCAGGCCTGTAAAACAGCTCTTCACTTTCAACAGTGCTCTCATCAAATCCTGGGAGGAATAAAGACAGGAGCAGGTCTCCCCAGGCTGACGGAGAGGTGCCCACTGCTGGGACAGACCCAGGGGAGGGAGACAGGCAGCTCCAGAGGGGTCGGGGGGCCAGTGCTCCTCCATAGCAGCCCATGGACCCATTCAGCAAAAAGAGCTGGAACAAGGGAAGGAAAGCATCCCCATCACCTTCAGGCAGCACCCCAGCACTTTGCTGAACCATTTGACCCCAAGCACTGAGTGTTGGCTGTGGGAATCCAGGGCTTCCCTCTGGCTGCCCTGGCAGGTCTGGGACCCCGGCAGAGGGTCAGGAACCCCCCTGGACAGAGCCCCCAGAGACACTGTCTGTGATCTCTGTCCATGGAAAAGAGTTTTCAATCTTACAGGATGAATTACAAGCTCTGAGTGTTTGATATAAATAATAATTAAGTGTGGCACAGGTGCAAAAGTAAATTTTTAGGTTTCTAGATTAGGGGTTCAGAGGGGACAATATGGACGAAATTGGGTGTGTCTTGTCCTTTTTCTCCTTCTTCATGCCCTCCATGTTTCACTGTAGTGTTGGCATTTTTCTGTTGGTTTAGGCTGGGGACACGCTGTTTAACATAGATGATAGATATTGGCACATTATTGTAAATATAGCACAGGTAGTTTCTGGTATTTAATGTTTGTAACATCCCACTGAGGGCAGAGCCCCACACGCTGCCCTGCAGGACAGAGCTGCGGCAGGGCAGCAGAACATGTTAGAGATAAACAGAATAAACAACCTTGAAACCAGAACAGACGAATTATGGCTTCTTCTCTGGCAATGGGACAGAAAGACAGAGACTTTTACAATCTCGGAATCATCAATACCTGCAGATTCCGACAGTTGGTCATTGCATCTCTGGGTTCAGACATAGGAGCACACATTTGTCCTCCAAGAAGGTTTTTGTTCCTTTTCCTCTCTAAAGCCCCTGTTGCTCTGCTTCCCCTTGCCTTTATGCAGCTCTCAGCAGGGCACTGCATTTGTGCCTCCTTCCTCTGCCATTTTCATTTGGCATCTGCAGGGCTGGTGGACTCAGCGTTCCATCGACAGCCAGGTCACCACCTGAGCTGAAGACACCAGTGCTGCTTTTCTCTTTCATCTGCATATGCCAGAGGAGATAGAGACAAAAAATATTGCACAGACCATTTGGGCAATCCCTCCAGGAGGGATAAGATTGCTCTCGATTGCAGGTTTATTGGCTCTTTAATTAATACCTATAGGATCAATTTTCAAGAATCCCCCACAGCCTCACTTGGGATGTTATTTGAAAGGCTAAAGGCAGTTCAGAATATTTTTCTTAATATTCAAATTACTTTTTTCCTTTTTATGTTCATTCTACAGCTCCTAATTATATCGTGGCTTCTACGGTGTGGCTGAATCCTTGTTTTCCTTCTATATACATCAATTACATTATTTTGCATTAATTTTCTACTTAGCTGCTATCCTGCTAAGAATGTAATTTTAGCAGAACACCTTATGTTTACCTCTATACAGCAGTCCTTCCAGACCAATTTATTTCCCTGCAATCAGTACTTTTTGGGCCACTGATATCTTTACAAGACATCCCAAGCACAAGTACGTGAGGATGCATACAGAGTGATTGAGGCCCCAGGATATCACTGTGAGAGACTGAGGGCTGCTAGTCTAGGAAAAACCCACAGCATTAAAACCCCAAGGAGTTAAAACAAGACCCAGTCTCTGGTTTATTTGCTCCAGGACATGTTCTAATCAATGCAGCCCCAAACTGTGCTGGCCTTTCTTCCGGTTATATCACGTTGCAGATCAAAGCTAATTTTATGGGAGCAATCAATCCTAAGTCTTTTTACTACATCATTTCTTGCTATATCCCTGCCAATTTGGAGCATGCTGTAGAAAGGTTTTATTCTCATACATCTTAGTTTGCATTTTCCCATAGTGTATTACATTTTATTTTCAGCTCAAGAGTTACATCTACCTGTGGAAATAACAGCTTTATCTTGATAAATCAGATTTTGACCATAGACAAGAGTGAAGTGGCTGAATTACACAAAACCACTCAAGAAATAAAGCAATCTCATAATAATATGAGACAAACGTAAAGATGCTGCATAGATATGAGTATCTGTGATACCTTTGCTTTCTACAATTACTATGGAAATTGAGTTTTAGAAGATCTTTCTCTCAATGCTTGGGAAAGCAAATCTTAGCTTCCTATACATGATAATTCCCACAGGAATGTGATTATGAGGGTTATGTTCATCTAGTTAAGAAGCAAAAATAATACACTCTGTGGCAAACTGTGCCATAGAGCCTTGCAGAGCAGTTGGGAGTCAATTCCTTTGAATGCAGGACCTATTTTGAGGTGAATAAACAACTTAATAGAGACTGCTAGGGATAGCAATAGTTAACTAAAGTGCAAGCAAAATTAATGAAATATTTAATAAACTCATTTTAAAATATGAATGACACTTAAAAATCATAAGAGGCTGTATATAAACACTGAAAAGCAAGAAAGTACATAGGAAATACACTTTTCCTGTAGTTTTACATATTTGATTTTGTGAGAGGTTTAGTTGGGTTGCACTATCAAGTGAGAATACTTGTGAGGTATGAAAGGATAAGACTGGGGAATAATAATGTGATCAACTTGATTTGGATGAGAAGAGCAGGGTGAAACAGATGAGGGAAAAATCCTACTAAGAATTCTGGACAGCCCCACAGGGAGATTTCTCACCACAGGGGATGCCCAGCCTGGTGCCCTCATGCCAAGGAGCACTGAGATGCTCAGCAGCTTGTGTCACATCCCCGGCATTGCAGGGACCTTGCAACTCTCTCCCTGTGACTTTGTCTCCTACCTGGGATACAGGAGCAGGGCTGGACCCACCCTGGGTGAAGGAGCTCAAACTTATGTCACAGCTGGGACAGCCACAACACACAGAGCATCACCACACCATTTCAGAAAGCTTCATCCCATACACAGTAACCCCTTACCTCTTCAGAAGGCTTCAGGTGTCTGCCCATACAGAGCAACATCCCACCACTTCAGAAGGCTGCAAGCAACTGCCCTGCTTGTTATTTAGCCCAGCCTTTTATCCCCTCATGTTGATGCATGGCACCTGTGTGCCCTCTGCTCCCTTTGGTGGTTGCTCAGTGTCCCTGGGCACTCCATGGCTCATTGTGTCAGTGCTGCTCACCTGCTGCTCACAGCTGTGCCCGTGGGGATGAGGCTCAGCCCATCCCAGTCACCACAAACTGTGCGCCTACAAACTTATATTTAAATACAGGGCCCAGGTTTCAAGTATTTTTCTTTTCAGAGTGCCTATGTTCTGTTTACCTCAGCCAGCAGGTTGCTTGCTTCATTGGCTGCTTGCTGCAGACAACTGCTATACAGTAGCTGAATCCTCTTTCATACCCCCACAAAGCCCCCCTAACCAATCTGGAATAATAGAAATGAAAAAACAAATCTGGAAGCAAATTGTTCTGCTGGATTCAAGGCTTCTCTTTCAGCAGGAGCAGCCCAGCTGTATCCCAACTCCCAGCCTATGGACAGTGTGATCCTGTTACCATTTTTCTCCTTCCCTGTTCAAAATGGACACTGGATACAGTGAAGGTGTCTCTCAAGACATTATGGATACTATGTGCTGTAATGGAATACTATGCCTGTAGCATCTCAAAGGGAACATAAGATATCCCTTGCTTGCCATTCTTACGTGACCAGTGTTAAATAATGTATGGACAAATGGGTGGATTACCACACGACAGGGAAAATATCTTTTTTATGACTTCCAGTGTTACCTCAGTGAAATGCTCATAGACTTTGTTTATTCAGGTGCCTTTAGAAGATGTCTGAATTCTCCTATCTAGAAAAGAATGCCCCTGTGTCCTCTGGAATAGAAGCTCCCAAACTGGGGTAATCTAGTCCTTAATGGGCTTGTGCCTATGTTCAGGATGTCTCCTGCAGGTTTGTGTCTTGCCAGCCTCACAGGAGCACTTTGCATTGCCATACTGGCGATTCCAGGTTGGATTTTCATTTCCCCTTCCCCATGTTAGATGAAGGTGCCAAATCTGCTTCGAGATAAGAATCAAAACCACATTCTCAGCTCATTCAGTCTTCAAAGACAAGTGTACCCCACTGTGAGGCCAAATTGGCAGGGGCTGTAGGAAAAGGCCTGACAGGATGAGGAACACCCTGCTCGTAACAATCCAGGCTCTGCCTGCTGCTGCAGCACAAAGAACAGCCCAGGAAAGCTGAAGCAGCTCTCATTTCACGCCGTGCCTTGCTCTGTGCAATACAGAGCTGAGGAAATCATTGTTTGGGAGACCAGCTGATAGCACACAGATTAATCACATGGGTGTGCAAGAAAATAAATAGCTGCATAAATAGTTCAGCTATGCTGTGCATTTCCCAGTGCGGACTTCCCTCACTTTAATGCTGACAAGCTCCTGATTTTTTTATTTTTAATTATGAACTGAAATCCCTTTTGCTATCAGTTATAAATATAACAAACAGTCTGCTGTTTAACTTCAAATTCCATATCACTCGTGCAAGTTGTAACTTCAGTCAGCTTAGTATCTCTGAAATGAAATATTTGCCGGCAGGAAAATGAAAGGTTATATTAAATAAACACACAGTGATATGACTTGTTAGGGAAAATTCCAGCCAGATGACTAGTGTTAATCTTGTAATACCATTAAACAAATCTACAGTCAGGAAGAGCTTCTCAGCATATTCCAAACAGTAAAAATGCAGAAGGAAAGATATCCTCAACATTAAAGAACAGGTTTGTGGTCCTGAAGATCTGACTTCAGTTCCTGACTTTGTCACATACTGTCTGGGTGACCTTTAATAAAATAACTACCTCTCAGTGAGTCTCAATTCCTACTTTGTAAACTGGGAATAACAAAACATTCCCTTTTTTTTCTAAATAGATGAGGGTTTCTTTGGCAGACAAACTGTAACTGATATGTTAAATAACACAAGGGGAGCCTCAAAGAAAGACTGAGATCTTCTAACATCTTATCAGAAATAACCTATAAAAATAGTAAGAAAAGTATCACTGTTTCCATCTGGGGTGGAGGGGTTGTTAATTGTGGAAGTTAGTAAGCTGCTAAATGACCCTTTTCTCATTTGCTGCATCCCCAGATGTCAGTGTCACAGACAGACCCATCCATTCAGCTGCTGAGGTTTGTTTCTGCCCTGCTCTGGGAACCAGCCTTCCTTCTCCTTTCCCTGCCCTCCCCTCAGGTCTTTTACCTCTGTCTCCTTCACTCTGTTCTCAAGATTGTCAAAGCTACAAGAGATTCACCTTTGAGAACCTCTGACACACTCAAGTCATGAACAGAGGATGTCTGCCTTCTGCAGAGAAGCAGATAATCTATCATTTTTCTTAGGACAGCAGTTTTATAAGAACTTGCTTTAACACACCTTGTCAGCTACTGAGATCAAGAAATCTGTGTGAGGGAAATTCTGTTACCAAAAATATCTTAGAAATTCTGACTGGCATCCTTTTTTTTTTTTAATTTAAGGAGAAGGAACAGAAAACCTAGCCAAACCCTTTGCTTACTTGACAGACATGCTGAAGGAAAGAAAAAATGTCTCCAAAAAGGAGGTTCTGTTGAAAGGCAGTACAACACCTCACAGCTACAGCGAGTGGCAATAGGCAGCGAGTAGGAAAACAAGCTTGTCTTGAATTCATGAATTGACAGACTGGTTTCTTATAATAATTATGAATCATCATCAACTTTAAACTTCTAACTCATTATATGTTATTAACTGCTTATTCAGCTCTTCTCTTTCTTGTCTTTTGTCTCTTGGGAGAAATGGGAAGGTGTTTCAGAGTTTCTTTGGAATCTCTGCCTTATGGTTGATGACTCCAGTGCTATTCCCAGGAGCATCTAGTTACCATCTCAAACAGGGCTATTACTCTAATTTAGATGAGTATTAACAATTTTGGTAATCTGTCTATGCTGAAAAAATATGTCCAGATAGCAACTGCACACACTGATAAGGAAGTTTTTATAGCAGAAATCTGCTTTCATATCTATTATTCTATTCTCAGCTTTTGAGGGCAGGGCAAACCATGGCTTTGGTATAGTCATGAAATAGGAAATATAATATTTACTAAGCAAGGTAAGCCTTCCTGGAACTACATATTGTTAATCATCAAACCTCACCCTTATTCCAGAGAACCAATGTCACAGAGCAGTTTAGGTTTTGTTTTAGTGACAAGGCATGGTCAGGGTCAGGAGGCCTCCCAGGGCCTCAGCAGCATCCATGCTCTAAGCCCCACCTAAGTCAGTAAAGTGTACAAACACAAGAAACAAAAGCTATTATTTTTACTACAAGTGAATGTATTTTCTTTAGAGGATAACTACCTATAAGCTGAATGTTAGAGAATAACTGCTTACAAGCTGAAGTTAGAGTCTGTAATTTTTGCATTTTGAAAAAACTTGTCACAACAGGTAGGCTCACAAAAGAACATTTCCTGCCAGTGGAGTCAAGCAAGTAAAGAAATATTTTTCAGTAATTTCAGAGAAGACAAGTTAGTCCTAAGACTCTGATGTTACATAAGTTTAAGCATCTAACTCCAAAAGGGTTGAAATGCAAGTGAGGTTCCTAAAAAACATAGAGGCACCCAATGGAAAGAACTCACAGATCTAGAGAGAGATGTTTCTGATGGGAAACACCAGCCAGGTTCTTTCACTACCAATATTGTCTTGTCATGTGTCAATAGCATTAATTGCTCTTGGTGCAAACCTGGTTGGAAGTCCCTTGGAGGATCTGGGAAGTTCATCAGCTTGATTCCTTTGTATCCTGGTTGAAAAAATATAACCTTTGCAAACTGAGTACTTTTTAAAAGTTATAAAACCTTATTACAGATGTCTGTCCTGTTCTGCTAAAATGAGCAGCAGCATAAAGTACTCAATCCACCAATCAAAAAAACAATCAAAAAACCTCACAAAACCTCTTTAATTCCTGTAGGCCATTTTGCAAAGTAGCACCCAAAAGTGTAAATATTTATTTGGAGTAGAGAATACAAACTTTTAAACTATAATTGGGGCAGTGTTGTCTGGGCCAATGGCATGAGCATGGCCACCTCCCTACAGATCAAGGAATAAAAAGGTGGTTTAAAGGCCCCATGACAGGTAATTTCTATTACATCAAGATGAAGATCAATCTCTTTTATATTGTATCCATTAGTCTGTTCAAATTGTCCATAACAGCAAAAAGATTAGCTTCAAGAAAGCATTATTTGTTTGAAGGTGTTAACACAATTAGTCAAACACTTTTATTTCAAGCCGTTTAAGTGTTTATCTGAATCTAAATATATTCCCTGAGACAAGGTAGCTCCAGTGGTATGCAAGGAGATGTGAAAGCTGGGTGAAACAGAGAGGACACGAAGCTCCTTTATCTCATTTTCTGTATGTGCTTCAGCTGTATCCTCTCACAGCCTTGCCCACCTGTACCAACACTTCTGTAAGTGATTTCTAAGAGTCTTCCCGGGCTATGCCTTCCCCTTCCTTTTAAATGCAGATGTGAACTAATGGAAGGGCTGCACATTTCTGAACCAAACTCAGGGAACATATTACTTGCCTATTCAGCGATTTGAAAGCTTTTATTCTTTTCCATAACAGTCTTTATTTTGTTGTGTGTATTTTTTTTTTTTTAATTTAAACAACATGGGCTTTTTCCACACTCTGTTAAAAGAGGAAGGGGGAAAAGAGCTAATTATATCTGAACTGAAGTGTAACCATGGCCCTATTAAATAGGTAGCAGTTATGGGCTATTGATCGCAGTTCACAGGAAAAGCTTGTCATGTAGTGTCAAGAGGTTAATGTAATTACAAGAGTGGGCAGCAGGATCAGCTGTGTCCTCCAATAGGCGAATAACTAAAAGCTGCTTTAGAGACACATAATATTGTCAAAGCATAAATAATTCATCCCAGCATTCGAGAAGAAATTACTGCTCTGTTCCAGCATATTATTCAGCCATTAAAATCCTGCCCTTGTAAAGTCTTTTGATGTAGTCATATTTTCAGTTCTAAGAGCAGTTTTGGAGCATTCAGCTTTTATTAAGCCTTATATTGTGCAGTTTTCAAAGTAGTAAAAAGGATATGAAATAGACTTACAATTTGTTTAATAACTGCATTGCAATTCAGATAAGAGGGAAAGAGCTGTGTGGATTTATGGAGTGCCTGTGCAGCACGAAGAGGAAGCTGTGGTGTGATGTGATGGAATTTTTAACTCCCCTAAGCTGGGCAGAATTAAAGGGCTTCAGCTATTTACCAGCACTGACAGCTGCAACAGTGTCCCAGAGTTTGGTGGCCCATTTCTCAAGAGCCAGCTCAGTAGGAGCCATGAGAAGGATCCGTGTGCCAGGCTGTTCTTGACTCCAGCTCTTTGCTGGTCCTTGTTCAAGTTGTGGCAATTGGATGGTGAATGGCTTCCAGCCCACATCTGCATTCTGAAGTTTTGCTGGGCTCAAGCTGCCCAGGCTGACCGTCAGGGGTACAGTGCTGATCTGAATTACAAGACTATCCTGAGCAATGGCTTCTCCACCAGGTTCTAGGCAGCCCCAAGCACAGGGACAGCTGGTGGAACAGCACAAGAGACAGAGGAAGGGCAGGGTGTCACAAGGGCCCCTGCTCTCCTCAGCTCTTCTGTCCTCATACAAAGTTAATCTGATGCCTGGAGAGTTCTGGTATGCAGGCAAACCCCCCAAAGTGCCCTTCACTAATAACTCCCAAATGAAATTCCTAGATACAATTTGCAAGTAAAACACCTTTGGGATCTCAGCCTACCTATTCACAAACTTAGGCTTCCTGTGACCATGCATGCAAAGGAAAAAAAAAAAAAAACTGGAGTCTGAATATATAATTCTGATTTCTCTGATTATTTTTTATTTTCTCATTCAAACAGAAAACACAATTGCTTGTTTGAGAACAGACTAAACAGCTAAGAGCTTTAAGGAGAAGGGATGAGGCTTGGCAGAGAATACAGGCCATTTCAACCTAGCTCTCCCCACCACAATTATTTATTCTGCTCTCCTTGAGCTCACTACTCCTCCTATTCTTCCCCTGCCCACAAAGGTGTCTAGAGCTGGGAAGCTCCAGCTGGAGGCAGGAGCCTTACCCTCCCCTGTGCTAACAGCACTTCTGCAAGAATGCTGCCAATGTCAGGAAGTCTGCCGTGACTCAGGTAATGACGGCTGTGTACCACTGTTCACTTCCCATCAAACACAACAGCAGCCTGTATTTGGTACACAATTACAGAAAGCAATCATGGGATAAAATATTGCAGCTCTCAGACACTACAGGGATCGGCAGCAATCTGACCAAGAAAGGAATTGAAAATCTGGCTGCAAAGCCAGTACAGGAACAAAGGGAAAATAAAACAGAAACTAAAGGTAATGCTGAGAAGACCACAACTGCATGGAGTAAAAGCTGAGAAACAATTTCAGGGGAAAATTCACCAGAAAATAATAATAAAAAAAAAATGAAAACACCAAGAGGACACAAAAACTATCTCTTATCTTTTGCCTTATGAAAGCCCTTAAAACACCACTATTCTGGCATAGCAGTTACTATTCGGGCTAATTTTCAACACATAAAAACCAAGTGAATTCCTGCCAAAAACTTATATTCTAATTTAAATTCTGCTTTTGACCAGAACATCCCCAAACAGTAGATATTTTGTCAATGCCACCTTAAGAAACTGCATTTTTGTGACAAAGGGGAGTCCGCTTTTTACCCAGTCATTTCTTTTCAACAACAGAAAAAGAAACAAATTTTCAGGAAGAAGACTCAGAGCAAGCAAGTCCAGGAATATCCTCATCTTGGAGCCATGTATAAACTGTTTTTCTGTGCCTGTTTCCCATGCAGTCGTGTGCGGATGTGTGCTGGGCTCTGATGGGAGTTTGTCTTGGCTTTGTGTGGATCTGTATGGTGTTGACAGTGGGATTTTGATGTTCCTTGCACTGTTTCAGCCAGAGCCTGAGGAACAGAGCCAAGTATAATCCTAAGGGAAGTTGAATTTAGTATCTTAAATTCATCATACATGAGTAAGAGAATTAGGAATGTGTCAATATTCTGTATACACAGGTTGCAACTCCATGCAGTTAATTAGGAGGCTAAGCTTGAAACTGCCAAACCAAGTCTGAATAGCAATTTAAAGCAGCTTTCTGATGGTTCAATAGTCACAAGGCATGGGAAAAACCCCCACAAAATATGCAAAATAGGAGCTTTACGCTGTTTTTCTGTCCCTTGGGGTTTGTGTGGCCTGTGGTACCTCTGAAATCTCAACAATGGAGCTTAGGGACAGCCAAAGGCCAATCCCACACTGACTCCATCAGATAGAGATTTCATCCAGCCAAGGACTGTACTTTTTGTCATTCCTGTCATTAAATCCCATCATCCCCCATTACCTGGCCTGGTTAACACTTCACAGTAGCATCCATATACCTTGAATTTACCCTCTGATAAGCCAGGATCAACAACTGCTTCCCATGCACACCACGCAGTGAAAATGGGATCTGTGCATGTGCTCCTGTGTCTGTGAGCAGGAGCTCAGCTGTCTGCCATGGCCCTGTGAAAACACAGCATTCATTGCTGGAGGTTGGACACAGACCCAAACTTGTCCTAGGAAACCAGCCAAGAGCTGAAGTTTTCACCTGGCTTGGATTTGAAAATTTTGCAGTTCAGCAGTTTTGAATGGTAGCTGTGAAAAAACATCAACTACTAAGATGAGACAAAAGCTTGTTTGGAAGGTTTTTGACAATTTTTCCAGAGGGCTAGTTCCACATTTCTAGCTCCTAAAGCAGTCTGACCCCCACTCCTCCCCCAGGGAAGAGCTGGCTGAGACCAGTTCTTGTGCTGTTCAGAGATTCACTAGGTAACTGATAAAATAACACACAGGTTACAATCTATCTTCTTTTGAAGACAATGATAAAACTCCCAGTGGAGCTGGGATTTAACTTGAGGATTACAACTGCTGTGAATCAATCCTCTACCAACTTTAGAGGAGTTTGACCAATTAACACCAGCCAAGGGCTCAGTCCTTTCATTCTACCCATATCCATTATTGCTTTCCCCAGCCAGACTGTGTCATTCTTTTTCATCACAATTTCCTCTCTATCTCCTACCTTTCCTCCTTTCCCAGTTCTGACACTTGACTTGCAGAGCCCTCTGAACCCTTAAAAATATTTGTTCTCTAAAAAGCAACAGAAAGAAAAATGTTTGGATTTTTTCATTGTCAGGAATCTGCTTTACTTGTGTCCAATTAAAACAAATATAAAAGATAATCTCTTCATCTTCAGTGAGGAAGGAGCTGGGGCTTTTAAAATATACAAATCAAGTGAAATAACAGCACAGACTGCCAGCTCCAGATCAGATGTGCATGGAGGGACATATGCAATGCATTACAAACATTCATTCCTCAGGCCACATCCAGAGATGTCTTGGGTCCATTGTCTTATTCTGAACTCCTTAACACACAACAAACTTTATGTTCGTAGATTATCTTTTCTTTTGGCGCATAGTAAACATAGTTATATGATTTTAATTCATCAGAGAAAAGCGAATACTGTTCATTTGTGCCTCCATTTCTTATGGTGACAGCTCTAAAAATGAGCAAAATTTCCACTTTGAAAAAGTTTGTAACTCTTTTTTTCCCATGTTTTTGTGTTAGAAGTTTTTCCTCTGCCTTTTTTTCTCCTCCTCTTTCTTGGCCTCCCTTTTGTTTCTCAGCCTGGCTGCAGCTCTGCCCCAGCTGTCTCCTTATTTCAGACCAACTTTTCACAGCCTGGAGACCAGACTGAAGCAGAGACAGCTTCCTCACTCATCAGGGCTGCTCAGATTTATACCTGCTTACAATGCTGAGACTGAACTAAAGTGCTGTAAGACAAACTGCACTAACTCTGTGCTATTTCATGCCAGGAAAATTCCAGCTGACTTCTTAAGTCTTCTTTAATGCTGCTTCACACTCCTAAAAATCCAGGCCTTAGAATATAAACAGTTTTTTTTCAGTTTTGTGTGTTTTTCTTTTAAATTACAGTTTCTCACTGAGAAACTTTGATTGATTCAGGCAACATAAAGAAAAAAATTCTATGCAACCCAGTTGATCAGTCACACACTGAATTTCAAATAGCAATGCATCAGAGAGGACAGTTCATGAGCTGAATGCTTGGCTGTGCTCTTCAGCAAATCCATTAAAACAATACCATTTAGTTCACAAAATGATACATAAACAGCAGAGCAGCACCATCGATATCAGATATCTACAAACGAGCACACAGCTGAAAGGCAGCTGCTTTAGCTGGGCTCCACTTGAACCAAAGCCCCAGGACACAACACTGATGCCAAAGAGGAGAGAAAAAGCTGCAAAATGAAACAAATGGAGCAAGGCAGCCCCAATCCCACCAGTCTGATATTGCCCTTGGTAAGTACTGCACTGCAAGTCATTGACACTTCATGCAGCTACCTATGGGAGAGGCATGGGGAATTTTCTGCACAGATTCAGACTTTACAATGAGCACAATTTGTTCACAACCAAGACCTTCAGTTGCTCAATTTAAGATTCCATATGCTGTTCCTGCTGGTAATGAGATATTAAAGATTATGAGATAAACCAACATGGCATTCTGATTCAAAGAGGCAAGCTTATAAGTCCATGGAAATCCCTTTTTTAATACAAGAAGAAAGGGCTTAGCATTAGTACAAATCTGTTCAACAATCAATAAAATTAGACCCAATAAGGAAAGGGATGAATGAACAAAAATATTTCTATTCCAGCAAGAGAATTAGGAGTTAGAATAGCAAAAATCATCTGCTGGCTTTTCTTGTGCTGGGGAGCTGTTTGGTTATGTGAACACTTGGAAGTGCCTGTGCAGCCCTGTGTGTGTTGACAATACCACATAATGCTCCTGAGTCACACACAGGGGGCATATTCCTTCTCAGGACATGAACCACACACAGCAGAACGTGCCTGGGTTTGACAAATGCTCTGTCAGAGAGCAAAGGGAGGAAGTGTTCCAGTGCCCAGCAGCACATTGTCCTTATTTCCTCAGTAATTTAAGGAGAGCTGCTTTCCTTTTTTCCCTGAAATGTATCAGTATCTGCAGTAGGGGCTGTAGTGATGCCCTCTGCACATGTCATTGTGACAAGCACAAACCTCCCCAATCCTGAGACTGCTGTGGGGGGGGCAGCTAGGAACTCACAGTGCTTTGGGAAAAGGGAAACTCCTCACCGGTGGAAATTCAGGAGTGAGGGATGAAGGAGGTTTAATGATGGAAAAGAAAAAAAACTAGACATAAATGGGGGCTGAAGAACAGGAAACATGATTAATTTGGGATGAAGGAAGGAAGGAAGCAATCAGAAAACAAATAAACCAGGATTTCATTAGACAAAGCTTGACTTGAGGTTGTCTGCATGGAGGGATTGGAGACCCAGGCACTGGTGAAGAAACTCAGCATTGGCACTGCTGGTAACAGTGTGGGGAGTCATTACCAGTTAATGCAATGAAATGCAGGTTTCTGGAGAGAGGAGAATGTCAGGTAAAACCTGCCAAGTGCATCTACTGCCTGTGCAGCCAGCCCTGCCCAGCCCTGGCTTTGTCTGTTGCTCTATCTGGTGTCTTTGTTCAAGGCAACACAAACCAGAGCTCAGGCCCAGAACTGGCTGTGTGTGCTTGCAGAACACAAACAGATCCTGCTCAGCTTTTCTTCCTCCACTGTGAGAAACAAAAGCTTATTTCAGTTGGCTCAGGGTTTGACAACAATTAACTTTGCAAGGAGGGAATGGAGACCATGTAATTTTTCAACAAACTGCAAAACTGTAAGCCAAGAAAAAATTTGCCCCCACTTTCATTTAAAACACACGCACAAGCCCTGCATAATTTCGCAGGTGTTTCTGATTTAAGCCACACTTGTTTGTTGCTTGCTGCTTTCCTCAAGCAAATGCCAGACTAAAGGCTTGCTGTGATACAAAACATACCTGCCACAAAAGCACCAGAACTGCTGCTCCCCAACATCTGAGCCCAGGAACATCGTCCCTTGGGATGTCCCAGCACACACAGGCTCGGGTGCATCCCTGGCTGAGCCTGGCAGCAGCGAGGCCAGCAGGGATTGAGTCAGCTCAGCTGGTAATTCACATGGAAACACCATCTGCATGTCCTGATACCATAACAACTCCCAGACCTGCTACCCAGCCCAAAGAGGGAAAAATGACCTTTTATCCTCAGGGAACTGCTCCTTGTGAGTTCTTTCTGCCCTTCCAAGCAGCTGCTGGCTGGAGAATCAAGAGCAGGGGAGCAGTGTAATTGTGGCTTGCAATTAAAAGATGGCCAGCAGCTGTGATACACCTTGGATAATTTCCACAGCTGGCAAAGGCTAGATACAAAGTGACTACTGCTGATTTTATACACCTTGAAAAGGGCATGTTGAAGAAAACCTGTTGTATTATCCACAGATGGGAGCAAAAATAATGCAGCTGGAAGTCAGGGTAGCAAAAAGATGCAATGACAGCAGCGTATTTGTCTTTTTCCTTACCCAAACTACCCCTATTCACAAGTTAAAATTGAAAAATTGGCCCCAGAGAAAGAATTTTGCCAACTGAATTTATTTCATTTTAATACATCAACAGTCCCACCTCAACTCTCAAGCCAAGCTCAGAAACAGATTGATGTGACTTGATTGTTTTATGACAAGAAGATACTATTTTTTATTAAAATATTCCCGAGGAATTTCTTCCTGTTATTAGTAAAATGAGGTTGACCGAGGAATAAGTCTATGCTTTATAGGGGAGGTGATTGCTCCAGGGACTCTGTTAGACTCTGGGCTAGAATTCCCAGGCTCAGAAACATTTTTTGAAAAAGTTCTCAATCAACCCACAAGAGGCTTGGTCCCAACCCATCAGCACACAGGTCTGAGGGTGACGACTGAGCCCTGTTCAGTGAGGGCTGGTACCTTTATTTGGATCTGAGTCACCTTCTGACAGGTTCCTCTGTATCATACCAAAGGCATCGTTGTGTATTGTGCACATTCATTGCCAGCTGGAGTTGTCTTACTGTGTTGAAAATAAAAGAATAATGACATTAATGACTTGCCCTAGAACACATTGCTGGGAAAGTCATACTTCAGGACTTGACAGGTTCCTTTTCAGTTGTGCAAGGAAAAGTAGCTGTCAGTAAGGTAAAATACCAGGAAAAATCTGACATTGGTGTTACAAAGCCTGCCTGAATTGTGTCCTAAGGGCAGCTCGGGGACAGATAAGCCCATGCACCCTGAGCTCAGTCCCTCAGAGCAGGGTGCCCACTCTGTGTGTCACTGCAGTGTGTTACAGTGAGCTCATGGGCACTCTGTGCCCCCTTCCCCGGGACCCTGTGACTCTGATCAAGATAACCCTGGACCCCTCCTTCCTGCCCCAATGGGGTTAGTGAAGAGCCAGGGAAGCCCACCCTGTCCAAAACCTATATAGACCCCTGACATTGCCTGTTTGTCGTCTTTTGCCCCGCTCTCCCCTAAGACATCACAGAATAAAGAGAGCTGAACCAACATATCTCGGAGTAAGAGCCTCTTTTACAAATCTTTACCATCTCCTGATATTCCTCCCCCCAACAGCCTCAAATCTCTAAGCTAACCTAATAATTCAAAGGGCTGTATAAGGGGAGGAACATCAGCAGTGCCCAGTGTGTCCTCAGCAGGGCTGTTCTGCCACAGGGACACGGGAGCTGAGCAACTGTGCTCAGAGCTGCACCACCACAGCCAGCCAGAGCAAAGCTCTTCTCGTGCACATGTGTGGGTAAAAGGCAATTTCACTTACACACGGACAGATGCACAGGTAGATTTTGTGCTGTTTTGTTGGGTTGAAAGGAGCCTCTTTTTGAAAACTCCATTGCTAGATGCTACTAGGCATTTACTAGGAGCTTTTAACTGGGAAAAACTCCTCAAACCTTTTTCAAAGGATCCATAAACCTATGCCTTCCACTACTTAATTTGTTACTAAGCAAGAGGAAAAACCCACCCATAATTCTAGCAGAGCTCTTGCACACCCATCTGTATATTTGGCTTATAACACACAGTCCTGTTGAAGACAAACACAGGTTTAACATATCACCTACAAGTTATTCCGAGAATTGAAACACTGGTGTGGACTTCCTTGGGTTTCAGAATAGCTCCTTCACAGAAATGCCACAGTCAATCAATTAAGAAAGCTAAAAGCAATCAGTCACCCACGGCTGATTGGATTTAGTACTTGGTGAATGCTTTTTTGTTCTTGGATCAACTACACCCACTTTCAAAGCTGATTAAAAATTGTTGATGATCTCTTCCACCTGTTCAGGGTGATAAACTGGCTCCAGAACTAACAATTTCCAAAACTCTGAGTGAGTCAAAAGTGGCTCCTAACAGAGTGCAGCCTGGTGTGAAGACAAAAGCAGGTGAAATGTGAAGCAGCATCTGTGGAAGAAAAGCTTAGAGACATCACTTTTTGAATCCACTAAAGAGAGCTGTGTCCCTGGGCACAGGAAAAGTGGAGTTGCTGCCTGCAAATGCTCAGCAGCTGCCACTGCTTGGGCTCTCCTGCCTGCCTTCCCCAGGGCCACCCTGCAGGTACAGAGTGGGGCAGCATCAGCCTGGGTGAGCCTCCAGCACTGGAACCAGCCCTGCCCTGCTGGTGCTACTGAGACCTCATCCAGCAGCTCATTCAGGGCTGCTGGTCCTGGCTCTGCCATTCCCAGTGATCCTGCTGGCACATAGACCTGCTGCCTCTTCAGCAGCCACAGTGGAACACTGGGAGAGTCTGCAAAAATGACAAAAATGGTCTCTGAAGACGTCGTACTGCAATCCAAACCATTTGTGCAAATAAAGCCCCTCTGCCATCAAACTTGAAAACAGAAGCTGACAAAGCCAGGAGTTGAAGGACTTCAGGGAAACCCTCCTGTCAGTTGTTGGATACCATTATTTTGTATTGTTCAACAAGTACTTCAAATATTTGTATGAGTAATGGCCACATAAAAAAAAATCAAGAGACAAAAAGACCAACCTAAATGTGCTATCACTGCTTAAGTCACTGCCAAACCGCACTTGAAAATATATTTTCTGGTGAAATAGACAAACAAAATTACCCAAGTTTCATGTGGCACGTAGATAAGGACTAGATCTTTAAGATGATGCAAGTCAGGGCACTCCCAGTGAAATCAGTTCATACCACCTGCAGGCTCAGATCGACTCATTTATCCTTATTTCCTTAATTGTCAGTGTCACCTTTCCTAGACTATTCATTTATGCTGCTTCAATCAACCCAGCAGCCTCTTTAATTGTGGAAGAATATCAACATTCAATTTTAACCCTGTCTTTTTAGAAGCACATTTCTCAAATAGAATTTTAACAATTTTCCAAAAAAGGTGGAAGTAAATGGTCTTTTATACTTGTCACCCGTTGTGAATCTGCTGGCTGGGTAAGGTCTCAGACACAGGTTAATGTGCTCAGCAGATGAACCAGGCTCTCCCTGGGGGCTCCTGTGCTGAATTCTTACACGTTGAGTTTGCAGGTGACTCCACTGGCACATGGCAATGAGAGGGCACAGGCCTCCACAGCATTCTGAAAACTTGAGGCCAGAATCCTTAAAGAGTTTTTGGATTTAAACCTGCTGAAAACTGGCACCTCCAATGCCCATTCCCCTCCTGCTATCTGCATTTCCAGAGCATGAGATTTGTCCAGCCTCAGCTGCTGAACAGCCCAAACACTGCTGATGTTCCTGAGTGAAGGATCTCATCCCAGCCCTCCAGGGAGCTCAGAGACATCTCCTGGGGTCCCTGGGACACCTTGGACCTGCTCAGGCCCTGTCACACCTCGGTGGCTGGAGGGGAGGAGGCAGGACAGTTTCACCATCCCGGTGACATTGTCACAGCGAGGAAGGGCTGGCACAGAGCAGGGGAGGCAGAAGGAAGAGGCAGCTCTCTCCTGAGGCTGGCTCAGGACATGGATTGCAGAAGGCTCCAGGGCACAAGAGGCACCAGGGCAGCACAGCGGGTCCCCCCACAGCTCTCCAGCCCCTCTGAGCTCATGTGGCTTCTTGCTGTGATGGGTGGCTTCTGAAAAGTCCCTCCCCAAGATGATTAGAATGGAGTTTAGGTAATTTCATCAGCAGGATGCTTAGTGCAAAACTGAAAACCCAAGTGGGAAGTGGGAGTTCATTACCTGAGCTGCTGCATCCCTTTGCCAAGCAGCATCAATAAAAATTGGCAGTAGGAACCTTCCTGCACCTATAAATGCTTATTGACCCTGGGGGAGGCTGGTTACCTTGTCAGAAATTGGAGGGGAGCTGGGTTCCTCATGATGGCTTTGTTCTGCTGTCCAGTGGGCTTTTTTTTTCCATTTTAAAAATACTCTTCAAAAAATGAATGTCTCAAAATGCCTCAGCCCATTTGATAAATTGCAAGATTTTATATTAAGGGAGTAATGAGTAAGTTCAAGAGAACTACAAAAACAAGGTTTTATAGAATCTCTTGTTGGTCTGGTTAAAGGCTAGTAATCCACAGTAGCTTACTGGGACATAATCAACCCATATATATAAATACATGTATGTGTATGAAAGTAAGTTAACATAGCATATTCCCGTGGCTACTCTCTCCATTCACCCATGGAGAATACATTTTACTAAACTGATTGGAATGAAATGCTTTAGGTTTTAATTTTACTTTTCAAAGTCTACATGTTCATATCACTTTCTCAGAGGCTCCTATAAACAAAGAATTATGTTCAGGGCCACTGCCAGAAATAAGGTATGTCAGGGGTCTGTAACCCATTCAATAGAGGATCAGTCAATGGCCCAAGGGTACTTCCCTGCAAGGGAAAGGGTAAAATAACTGAGGTCAAGGCCTCAAACCCAGCTCTAGTTTTAATCATGTTGCTGATTTAGAGCATAACAAGCCTTTTTTTTTCTTTTGCTTTGCAATTGTCAAAAAGCATTTTGCTTTTCCTGACATGTCTACAGTGGCCTCCACATCTGTTTTTTGCACTACTCTATGCTCAGCCCAAGGACAGGGACATTCACCATGAATGAAATGCAAATATATAGGCTTTAGGTGGAAATAGATTCACTTGTCTCATGATGCTGTATAAATATGTGGAAAGAAGGAGGGGCCGGGAGAGAAAAAATGTATTTTTAGCCAGGAAATCTTTCAGTAAAATCCATATACTTGGAAGTAAATTAAACCATTGGAGTAAAAAGTTTCTGGAAGATGATTTCTTCGATTTGGGAGCCAAAAGGGGAAAAGAGCAGAAAATCAGCAGAAGGAGAGGAAGGATCACTGATATTATTACCGAGCAGCCTGGCTGCAGCACCCTTCCCACACCACAAACACCACGGCTCAGGACAGCAGCAAGGAAATCTGAAATCTGCTGAAGAGAATAAATCCCTCTGGGGCAAACACCAGGACTGTTACTCTAAATTCTGTATCAATATCTGTTGTGGATAAACTTTAAATTAAAAACAACATGCAATAATTAGAAATAGTCCATTTCAGGTTTGTACAGCAACTACTTTATTATTTTCAAATGCAAATGTTTGCATTGTTTGCTATTTTACAATTTTACAAACTAGGTATAAAAGACCATAAATAAATGACATAAGTTATGTGTACCTAAAATTCACGGAGGGAGAAAAAAATTACAAATTAAAACAAAATAGAAAAATCTATATATCTAACCCAGAGATCGTTCAAATGCACGAACCAAGAAATGCTGTTAGATTTTTTCAGTATGAACTAAATTATAATATGCCTCATACATTCTAATTTACACAGTCCTTGCATATTCCAACATACTTGCAGTGATACAAAAAAATAAATGCACTCTCTTTTTATTTGTCTGATTAGTATTTCAGATTTTTTTTTCTGGTTATGAAAATGTCACATAAAAGAAAAATACTGCTTTTTAAGTCCCATTTACTGGTTACTTACCAGCTTTTTTTTTTTTTTTTGTATTTTATACATATATATTTTTAATACATAAGATCCATCACAAAATTAGCACAGCAAGAAACCCGGACAAACATCAACCATTGGTGAGTGAGCAGGACAATTGAACACACTCATCGTGGGGTACGAGCGGCGGTGGCCTGTCCCCGAGGGCAGCAGTGTCTGAGCAGCCTGTGGTGGCCCAGCCCGTGGCACAGGTGGCACGTCCTGGTGCCCTGCCATGCCCAGCTCCCCTCGCTTCCCTGCCAGCCTGCTGCTGCTCCTCCTTCAAAGCAGAGCAATTCCCACGGAGGGTCAGCGAGGGGGGAAAGAAGGAACAGGAGCCACCTCGGGACACCAGGTCACAGCTCTGGGCAGGGCTGCACGCCCAGACTGCCCCGCATGTGCCCGAGAGCCCCCGGGCCACGGGGGCAGCACGGCCACCTGCCCCTGCCAGGCGCTCGTGGCCCTGTGCCCCTGGGTGAAGGCACTCAGCTCCACTCCAGCTGCCCACGCTGCACCAGGGTGAGCTCTCCAAACACAGCAAGCTCTCCTAGGCAGTATCAGCATGCTGCAGCACTGCTCCTGGCCACGGAGCAAAGAGTGTCTTCTACTGCTCTTCAACTGCTCTTCAACTGCACAAGGAACAGGACACACTGCACAACTCTTGCTAACTGTTAATTTTACAGGTCTTGTTGCATTTTTGTTCCTTATCTGTGCTGGGAACCAGGGAAGTGTTCTGATTATTACGTTGCACACAGAGCAAGGTGCTTCTGTGAATGGAAGAACTGCATGTATTTGCTAGCATTCAACAAGTCTTTAAAATCCTATTTTTGCAGATAAAAAAGGCTATGTAAGAATTCAGTTCAGGATTACCAGTGGATAGAGATGCAGGTGTTGCCTCCACCACCTTGCCACTGAGAATCTGGTCGTTCTTGGTCATGAGCAGGGCACTAGTACAAATAAACACTTAACAAGAACTTTTAGCACCCTTTAGATCCTGCATTCATTACTCCAAAACTAACTTGAAACTGCCCCTGTTTCAGGCTGCAGAACTACTCAACAATGTTAGTGTGGCAGCTAAAAAATACACTTACAGATACAGAAATTTCAACACTTTCTTAATGTGTGTGTTCTTGTTATCATTTCAGACATGAGCTATCAGCCTGGTCTCACAGGACAGAGGTGTTTGGGGCACATTCACAGGCAGCTCTACACGAGGTGACTTGCACGCCAACACACGCACACGAGCACACGTACGCACCTTTCGGAGGAGATAATAATCCATTATCCATTCAAGGAAAAAAATATATTTATATCACTGCAATGGCACCTTTAGTGTAAAATGTCACTTCAGCAATGTACACAGGCAGCTCACAGGAACTGGGCTCTTTGCGGTGGCACCTGGCCTGGCGTCCATGGTAAGATGTGTAGTGCTCTGTCACCTTCATTCGTCCGGGATGCAGAGGTGACAGCCAGGGGAATGAGGAGAGACAACAAAATATATAAATAAAACCAAAGGTAAGCAGAGAAAGCAGAAGAGGAGGAAAAACAAAATCCAGATGTCTGCAGGGCTTTGATACAGTACATTCCTCAAGTGACAACTGGGTGCTGAGTCTTAACGAGTCAGTTATCGCTCAGTGGAGAAAAACAACGGAGTGGGTGGCCCAGGAACAAAAAAAGAGACAGTAAAAGTCACACGCTCTTCGGGGACCGATGACTGTTCAGCATGTGTTTTCCAGAATCAGTGCCATGGAAGACGCAACTGTGGGTCCAGAAGGCTTCATGTCTAGTCTGTGTTCCTCCATGGTCAATGTGATCAACAGGACGGGCTACGAGGCTGTGAAAGCAAAATCCATCTCCCTGCACAAAAAGAGAACCCAAATTAAATGTATTAAACCACATGCACCAAGATAGACAACCCAGACCTGCCCAAATGGCAGCGCTCAAAGGGTGGGAACCCTTTGCCTTTCCTGTCCTTCCTCCTTCCCTATTTCAAAATCTTGCTTCCATAGTGTACCTTACATACAGACATGCAATCAGCCAATCTGTCTTTCTACCTATACTTACATGGGCCACCTTTTTTTTCCTCCATCTGCTCTCTTCAAGCTAAAATCACATTCCAGTGGATGCCCCTCATTGGCCATATTTTATTTCACAGGAAACACAACCACCAGTGGCAGTGCTGAAAACCCAGCATCTGAGCTGCCTTCACAGTTTTCATTCTATAGGGACACAGTTTTCCATTTTGTGTGGAAAATATTGCACTGTTTTGAATTACCACTACTAGACTCCAAGACAGCAATTTAACAAACTGGCCAGAAAATTGGGTGTATTTTGGTTTTAGATAAAAAAGATGATCTCAACAGAACGCAACAGACTTGCAGCAAGGAAACTTCCAGTATCTCTGCACTAGAGAGGCAGAAGAATTTTTCCTGCTGAAAGTACAAATGTCAGGTCTTTAAAATGAGTAACTACTTCTTATGTTGCCTGGCAAAGTGACATTAAAACATGTTGGTTTAAGTAGATTTTTTTTAAAGAAATCTTAAATTTCTTGAAATGGAAAAGCTTTTATAAGTAATACTGAAGAACAGTTTATACTGAGCTGTCATGACTTGACAGGATCCAAATTTAGCATCTCATATTCAGAACAAGTTGTTCTCTGAGACAGTTGGGAGTGAGGGAAAGTCAGTGGTTAAAATCAGCAAGTTATTGTTAAAAGTGACAAAAAAAGTGATGTGAGTGACAATACAGTATGTGTGATTTGTCCAACTGAGTGAACTGTTTTGGATTTAGGATAAACTCAATTATTAAGAAAGTTTGACCTATAAAGCCACTAAATCATTTCTGAATTTACTGTCAGGTGTGGAGTAGGACCAGAATATTATAGACTAAAGAACCAGTCTTAGTGCCATTAAACGGTAAATCTCACCTTTCTGGCATTGTGCCTGGCACAGCTGAAATGCAATGTCACTTCTAAAGGACATAGCATGAAAATCCTCCTGATGCTCAGCACAGGGCAAGTGGCCCATCGTTTTTCTAAGGTCATCCTATCACTTTGGCCCTCAGAAGGACTTTAAAGGACTCTAACTTACATACTCTGTTCAAAAAGAGTCATAAAAGCTTCATGACAAATAAATTCAAGCCTCAGTGTGTTCAGAGCTTTACTGGATAAAGCTTTATCCTGTGTGACCCGCTGAGGAGAACCACATTGCCATAGCAAGCCAGGGCACACTTTCAGTCACTCAACTTCCATCTATTCCCTAGAGAAGGCAGAGGACAGCTTTTCCACGTTCCCTCTCCTTGGCCATACCTGCAGAGGGGTGCCAGGCCCCAGCTGTGCAGTTTGCACCTGGCTTTCACACACCCACAGCTGCCCTGATAATCCCAGATACTCACCCTACAGGGCTGGTTTTCAAAGTAGATTTTGGTTCCCACAACTGATCCAACAGGATCATGGTGCACGAGCTGTTACCCTGCCTGACACCCATATTGCACAAAACCTGCAAGGCTGCATGCTCTATACCATATTTTTCTGCTCCCCTTCCTATAAAACCACTGACACCACAACTGAAACACATCTTTCTAAAACCCAAGTACTACTTTTACTGCTGTGCATAAGAATGCAGGAAAAGTCTCTGGTTCTTCTTGATGCATTTATGAGTATTTGTACTTTACACTGTGGCATCTATTTATGTTGAGTTTTTCCAACCACAACATAAGGGCATCCCTACTGCTCTCAGTGTGAAATGAGGCCAAGCTCTCAGCATTGAGCTGAGCCCTAAGACACTCCTACACCTTGTCTGCACACCCTACCAGGCAACACCTTGAGAGGAATTTGAGATAGTGCAATTTTCACAACCATCAAATAGAGCAAACAATGGGAAAGGCTCAGCAATTAGTCTGGGAAACCAGCACAGATTCTTACAAACCAGTTAAGAACCCCAAATAACACATACCACAGCAGTTTCTTTATTTTCCCCCAACAGTGATGAAATCCTGGCACAGCTTACAAAATAAAGCACCATGAATATGTTGGACACAGTACTTCCACTGACCTTCCATGAGGCAAAGGGAGTAAGTTTCTTGAAAGAGAAAAGAAGTCTGAAAGCTCCACAGCCACGATTGTCACAGCTGACTACTGGCAAGATGGTCACAAAAGTCTTTCAATGGTAGGCTTCAGCATGGCACAACAGCCAAGAACCTCCCCAGAAGTCCAGTTTTGCCCAGTAATCCACAGGGTGGGTCACTTCACGTCTCAAGCCCACGAACGGGTAGATCATTAATTGGCAGGCACTGATTAGCCACGTGATATTCTCACTGAGGTTTTTGCAAGGTGTTAGTGATGCATCAAGTCTGCAAAGAATATCCTAGGGCAGATTCTTCATTCCAGTGAAAGATACACAACGGTGGTTTCACCCACAAATAAAACACTATGGTTGTAATCCTACAGGTCACAGGGAGAAGGAAAGTAATGCTGTTGTTTTTTAAGCACAGTATCTGGCAGCAAACATAGCATCAAAACTTGAATGTGACTTTATATTTATATAGATACATGTATTTTACACATCATTGATCAACAGAGAAGTATGTTCCAAGAAACCATTTGTTCCAGGTCTGGTTTCAAATGACGGCTTGTCATTTCTGGAGGCCCCCTCCCAACACACACGCTCGGGTTCCCAATCTGTACATCAAGCAATGCTGCAGATCTTTATTTCGACGGGCGAGGAGACGAAGTAAAAAAAGTGCAGTTCTTCAATTAAAGTGCATGGATGAGGTAAATTAATTTCAAGAGTTTTGAGTTTATTCAGTGCTGGCTCAGACGGGAACCATCCTGCCGTGCATCTGTTGCATTTGGGTGCGCATCGCTTGCACACTGCTCAGGATCTTGTTCTGGTGCGCCAGGGCCGTGATCCCGATTCTGGCCAGGTCCCTGTGGAAGGCAAGAGAAGAACGAGGGGCTGAGAACAGTGGATCAGATGCCGGTGCAGAGAAGAATATTAAGAGTCAACCACAAGCAGCATTAGCAAAAGCAGATGTACAGAAATGTTTAATTAAATAAGTGGAGGGATTGTGGAGGCATTTTAAAGTTATCCTCCATCCAAATGAAAGGCATTCCATTCCTTTAATGACTGTAATGATATGCAGCACAAAGCAAGAGAGGCTGATTAAATCCAGATTTACCAGTTTTTTTGTTATATCGCTGAGTACTTACTCCTGGTTCATATGCACCACAGCCTCTAGGGTGGTATAGCCAGCAGCTGTGAAGTTATCCTTGTATCGCTCCATTTTCATGGCTTGGAGCCAGTCACTGACAGAAACAACCGCCGAGAACTCAGGGGAGCTGGGATCCAGCAGGGCTGTGCTAGGTCTGGATGCCAAACAGTGAAAGGACAGAGAAATGGTGTCAGCTGGATCACAAACCACAAACCCAAGTTTGGTCTCTGCAGCAATTAACCTCAATGATGAGGGAAAGCAAGGGCAAGAGGCTGTGCCCAAGGAAACTGGTGGCTCTGCACATCAACTCAGATCAATGCAGGAAACCAAACAAGATGCAGAGTAATGGGCCAACTTTTGCTAAGAATTAATCTGACCTCAGGTTTCCATTTTTAGTTTGAGATCTAATTTGAACCACAATACAGCTTATGATTTCCATCTCAGATACAACCAAGTTCATAAAAAATGCTTTTACTCCCCAAAACAAAGAAGATGGCAATGGGGGAAGGCTTTTGGCCTGCTGGGTCTGCGTCTCATGGGCAGCAATGCCAGACCTTGCCAACCCTGCAGGTGTCAGATTTCAGCTCAGCAGCTATAGAAACACTGCTGAAGTATGTGCAAAGAACTGGGAGCTCACACCCTGCCAGACTGGTTTGGAGGGTAAAACTCTGGGCAGGTTCCGATAACTCCTGTTTCCAGCCAGGTCTGCTCAGTGCATTCAATCAAACTCAGGACAGCAGGGAGTTAATCCCCTCTTTAATCAATCCATTCCTGACCGAGTGTGTGCCAGGAGTGGCACGAATCACACAAGCTTTGATCTTTGTTTGCACTGTGGAATGTGCTTCTTATTTTGCCTTGCACAGTTTTGCCAATAATTATTTTTACAACATTTTCTTCTCGTATTAATACTGCATTTACTATTTCATGTATATCATAAGTCACAGTTTCATTAAAGCACTATAAATTACTGTTATCTATCTAATCAAAACAACTATAATTTAGCAATTTATTTGAAAATGCACATCGATCAAAGACTAGGTGTGCAATAGCATGGTTAGGTCTTGCCTGAGGCATTGAGTACACGCTAGCAATACTTGGTTCAACTCTTTTACTGCATTATCTAACACAAGACCAACGATGGTAACCTATTTATATATAATTATGCTTTAAGTATAAAGTCATATATTAATAATGTTATATGCATATTTGAAATCCCTATTCCGAAGAAAATAAAAATACTTATAAACAGCCATGAACGTGAAATGACCTTGAATGGGCTGTTAACTTACATACACACACACAGAGAATGACCTTGAAGAGGTTATTAACTACTGGAAAACCTATATATTTTCAAAGAGCACCTGTAAATTGAAAAGAAAGCAAAATGGAAGGTTCCATGCTGTGATTCTTCAACCAAATGATCACAGCAGATCATACTGTGATTCTCACCACGTAAATTATTTAAGCCTTGAGGGAGGATACATTTTTGCCAGGCTCCCAGTGCAATTAGGGCAATCTGGAAGAGGTGGCAATAGTGGCCTCACAGGGTTAATGATCCCTCTTCTGGTGACATACATTGTAAGCAAGACTCACAGAGGGACATACACGCTTAAAAAAGGATGTTGCTCTGTTGGAGGGTGAGACAGAATCTCTGTTACTCCCCCACTGATTCAAGAAACTTAATTTTGCATTGTCTAATGCATATTTTTGTACCTTTCCTCCTACTAAAAAACATTTTTCTATTACCTTCCGTGTTTCTTTTAAACTTTTTTCCCGTATTTGCTGTAAGCAAATCTACCTGACACAGCAGACATTTGGAAAAAATGGACCGAAGCTGGTAGAGATCAGTAAAGCTCCTATTACTTCAGCAGTGTTTCACCAGCTTACACAAACTGCTGATCTGTCCCAACAAAGCTATTTTGGTTTTATCCTACAACTGGGAGTTTTCCTTCCTGCTGCACTTCTCTTGCATGTACCAGGTACACCATGCTTAGCAAACAAAACAAATGTAATACGGGATCGGTGGAGACATGAAACTGGCTTTCCACAAAATTAAATTCAAATTCACATAAAAATTAATCCACACCTTCCCAATGCCTGCAAGGCGTTGGCTGTAATGCTGCAACGCTCATTTTCAAATCCTACACAAATCTAGGGTTTATAAAACTTGATGATGTGCTTTTCCTGCAGAAAACCACATCACTCCTGTTAGCTGCACTGATTGGGGTGACCCTACCCACTCAAGCCCTTTCCCTGAGGGGTAAAAGGGAAAGAAGCAGCAAACTTTGCTTTTCAGCAGAGCTTGCCTGCATCAGGACATGCTTAAGGCTGTGCTGGAAACTCTCTCAGCGTTGCTGTGATCCAGCAGCAGCTCTGCTCACTCCCCTTACCTCCTGGCAGGGCTAGTGAGCCTGGGTGCCCCGGAGGCCACACGGAGCCAGCAGAGCCCTGCACTCACCCACGCAGAAGAGCGGCTGCTGTGCAGGCTGGCCCTGGGAGCTGCATGCCTGCACTCCTGTGCCACCTGCACTACTGTGCCACCTGCCCTCCCGTGCCACCTGCACTCCTGTGCCACCTGCCCTCCCGTGCCACCTGCCCTCCCGTGCCACCTGCCCTCCCGTGCCACCTGCACTCCCGTGCCACCTGCCCTCCCGTGCCACCTGCCCTCCTGTTCCACCTGCCCTCCTGTGCCACCTGCCCTCCTGTGCCACCTGCCCTCCTGTGCCACCTGCACTCCCGTGCCACCTGCCCTCCCGTGCCACCTGCCCTCCTGTTCCACCTGCCCTCCTGTGCCACCTGCCCTCCTGTGCCACCTGCACTCCTGTGCCACCTGCACTCCCGTGCCACCTGCACTCCCGTGCCACCTTCCCTCCCGTGCCACCTGCCCTCCTGTGCCACCTGCACTCCTGTGCCACCTGCCCTCCCGTGCCACCTGCCCTGCGCTCCCTGGCACGTCCCAGAGCACAGCTGACCTGGAGCTCTCGCTGCCTGTCCTCTTCAGGCTGTTGGGGTTGCGGATGAGCTTGTCCAGCATGTTGACGATCTGCCCAAATTTGGGCCGGTCGCTGCGCTCCTTCTGCCAGCAGTCCAGCATCAGCTGGTGCAGGGCGATGGGGCAGTCCATGGGCGGGGGCAGCCGGTACCCCTCCTCGATGGCTTTGATCACCTGCAAACGACATTGGAGAATATCAGACACGGCTCAGTCCACCAGCTGAGTACCGTTTGTCCTAGGGCCATCCAGACTACGGTGACAAATCCCCAGTTAAGCGATACAACACGGAAAATTGCACTCGGACTCAGACAGCTGGTGGTCTCAGAACTGTCATTTCTCCTCAGCAACTCAAAACTAAAAGTGTAGCCAGAGCAGACATCAGATACAGCAGGGCAATTTGTCACAAAAAAGCACATGGGATGTCAGAAGAGCCCTGGTTAGAAATAAGCAACTAGCCTCGTTAGAAAGAGAGCTGGAGAAGCAACAGCTCTAGAGCAAGTCTTTACTATCAGTCAGTTTTGGGTGCTGTATGTTGAGACTGTATTTTCCCCAGCATTTTTAAGATACAGCAGACCACTCCCTCACCCCTGTCCTCCCAGGCTAGCTCATCTCTGTCAGTAAGAGAGGCCTTGCAGAGAACCTGTTCTCTCACTGCTGTATGCTCTGAGCCAAGAAAGGCAGAGATGGGAACCCTTTTGTGCAGCTTTACAAAAGTCCAACACATCTTAAGTACGTATTTCATATTTAACAGAACCCAGAGAAACTCAGATTGAAATCACTTCAAACCCTCTGAAAAGCACTCCAGAAGCTCTAATGGCTTCTTAGCTCTCTCAGGAGAATGGGACACAACCAGAACTCAATTCTGACATGACAGGGACATGACCCAGGAGCCTTCAGATCTGAATTAATCAATATGACACTGCTGGCAGGACTCGCCATGAGACTGGAGACCAGGAGTGCTCAGAGACTGAGTTGCACTAAATTCTCTCCTTCTGAACTTGTCCAATTAGTGGCTAAAATCCACTGGGAGGACAAGGTGAGGGATATGTTTGCATTATTAGCAGCTATTCAGTGACCACAAATAAAGTGGCTCTCACTCCTCCAGAAAGTATGAAGTTCCTTTTGATTTCTCTTGATTCAACAGACACTGAGTATAATTTGAAATCCACTTCTGCTTTGTTGTGAGAAGCAGTGCTCTTGCCATCATTAAGGAAGAAAAAAAAGCATGTCTGTGCTATGGACTGCAAAGAGTGTGCACAGACAGTAATATTGGCTTTCCCTGTCTTGTTCAAGCCAGCTTTTCAACGTGGCCTAGCAGTGCACAGTCGCAGTGAACACCAGCCCAACATAAACAGCTCTAATAAAAGCAGTTGTTTGTTGCAGCGAGCTCCACCGCGCTGTGCAGACATGCCTGATATAACCGAGACACATCTGGTGTTTTATTTTCTTGCTAAGTCTTGATGACTTCCTGTTAGCAAAAGGAAGGCAAGATTGGGTGCCAGAAGAGACATTTCACATCAGAAGGAAATTAAAGTTATATCCCCCATTTAGATTAAATGCCATCCGCATCTAGACACTCTTTGAAAACGTTCAGCTCTACAGAAGAAAGCAGATGACTTGTAAAATGCCTTAACCACTCCCATGGCTGTATATTCAGATTACCATTTTCTTCTTCCCTTACTTGCTTGTAAATCCCCTGGGAAAAGAATTATGGATAATCTAGGTCTCATTTTCACTGGTATTTTTTTCATTTAATAAAAATTCTATTAGCAAAAGCTCTTATTAGCATTATTATTAAATACTCTTCTGGAACAGCAGCCATTGTGCACAGTCCCTCTTGGAACACACTGAAGTAGTCCAGATGGTACGGTTAAACAGGACATGCATAATTTAAGAATGGTCATTTACAAAAGCTACTTTTTAATGCCCTCAGGGGGCATCTATGCCATTGTCACAAGGATGCTCTGACTAATGATCAGATATTGGATTTCCTATATGTTGATTTAGATATCCTACAAGAAATAAAATCACTTGGAAGAGTTATAAGCATTGTGGAGCTTCAAGAATTAACTACCAATAGGAAGCCACATCAAATTCAAGCTTTTCTCTTAAAGACATTCAGTAAACCCAATTCAAATCCTCCTTCTCTTGACAGTATTACAATTTGACAGTTTAAATATATTAGTTTTCCTTTCCTCCATTTTTCTTTAATTGCTGTTTTTTGCATTTAAAAGACCAAACCAAATAAACCCCATGCACAAGGTATAGACCCGAACTTGAGTCCCCTATTCTGTGAGCTTAGACAAAGCTTGAAGTACTCAAGGAACTTTAGTTCCAGAGAGGTTCCCTGAGAAAACAGGAGCCTACCACCCATGACATCCTTTCAAAAGCCTGGAACAACCATCTTATAGCTATATAGCAATTGCCACAGAAACACATCAGCAGGCATCTAAGGACAAAGGTGAAGCCATGGGGAGGGGAAAGGCAGGAGAAGCTGAGGAGGACACTCACATCTTGGTTGGACATGTCCCAGTAGGGTCTCTCCCCGTAGGACATCACCTCCCACATGACGATGCCGTAGCTCCAGACGTCGCTGGCCGAGGTGAACTTGCGGTAGGCGATGGCCTCGGGAGCTGTCCACCTGATGGGGATCTTGCCCCCCTGCCCCAAGGAGAAACCACAGCCTGGTGAGTCACTGGTGTGAGCGGCTGACACCGTTCTACGCATTCAAAGTACAAAATGGTTTTCTGTGTACAGCTCCAGAGCCCTTCTGAAAATCTCATCCACTTTCTCTCCTGCTTGCCATAAAGCTGTCAGATCCAACCAGGAGGCAATGCTGCCCATCTGTTTGCTTTAGTCACGAGGAGGAGAACCAGTAAATTGTTAAATGCATTTTTATCAGCCCTCCAAGAGGTCTCTGCTTAGGGCAGGGGTTTTACAAAGTATATATTAGAGATTTAGTTGACAAAACAAATAAGTACATGCTGTTAATTACTATTTCCTTGCTTGCCTGTCTGACCTGTTTGGCCTGTTTCAGAAAAATGGGATTATAAACATTTGCTTTTCAAAAAGGTAAAATAAAGAGAGGATAAACTGAGAAGATTTATGAATACGGTGGTGTTTCCCATGGGCAATATCCCAACTCCTGCCAGAGATGTGAGAAGGCAAGCAAGCCTCTGGGCTCTCAGATCCTGGCAGAGGAGTTCAACACCAAACCAGGGTACAAGGTTTCTTTTGATACCTGTTGGAGAAACCTGCCTCTTCTTACAATACTTTTTTAAAAACAAATAGAAACACTTGGCCATCTGATTTGGGCCACTGAGGTCCTACACTGTTTAAAAAGGAACTCGCTCCATCCTGTTTATCTGATTTTGCCTTAGCTGAATGATCCCAGGCCAGAGATTTCTCCTTTTGTTTATGCTAATATGCAAGGTGCTTTTAATTGAGCTTTTGGTTTCCTGCAGTTCCATCTGGGGAATGACTTAAACTGCACAAAAGTTTTTGGATTTTTTTTTCATTTGCTTTATGCTTCTTTGATTAAGTTTATTTTTTTCCCAGACATCTCCTAGATAGCTTTTATCCATAACTGAGTGCAGTGTGTGCATACTTAATAGTATATTGTTCTATTATATCTCTCAAGTGTTTAATATGGACTGGTTCCAAAGCCAAGGGAAATCAAAAGGGGTCCTTCCCCTGGCTGCTTCAGCCTTTGCATCAGGCCCTTTGTGAATCAGGTTGTGGCAATATGTGCCTTGGTGACTACAAGATGCTCTCACTTATAATGAGTTACTAACAGGAACAGAACACATAATTTTCTTAAAATTGTTGCTTTAAGAAACTGCATTCTATTGCAGCCTCACTGGTTATGGAAAAGCTTTATTCCTCCTTTCAGACACAGATGCACCAACATTGCTTATACATGGTTGTCACTCTGAAAATTGTCAATAAGCTCTTTATATTTAGTTGATTGAGCACTGTGGAGTTAATCCAAATATCCCTGATCCTTCATTACTGATACCAAATGAAGACAATGACTGTAAAGCAAATGTCATTGACTCCCTCTAGTTTACTCCTGAGAGTCAACAATACCACATCTTCACTTGCTGAATTCAAAGAGAAGCTTTTTAGTCATTTCTGTCTTGCCCTTGTGTGCTTGTCTAAACCCTGATTTCCCTGAATACAGCTTTTCAGACCTCTGCTTCTGCTTCTTCCACTTGCCACCCCTATGAGTGAGAGATACCAAGGGTGGCCAGCATTTAGTACTACAGGAGTCTATCATTCCCTGTAATGAGCTGTGAATCCATTAAAGGATGAGTGTTGGGATTAAACAGCAAGATCTGAGTGCTGCAAACAAACTCAGCACTAGGGAGAACAGATGGAGAATGGCAGATATTTAAAAACGAAGAAAATAAGCAATTAAAGAAGGAGACTTGATAAACCGACATTTTTCTCTTTAAGTGTGTGTTGATATCAGAGGTATTGGTACAAAGGTTGGTAATGGCTGGGATGGTGCTTTGTGGCCAGAATACTTGCATTAGCAGCATATTAAAATAGCTTTAGCAAAATTACCTAAGAGCAGGATGCTGAAATATAGATAAAATGGGAAAGAAACAAAAAATGCAAATGCAGGCCTAACACTTCTCCCAGTCCAAATCACTTAGGTCAAATTTATGACTGGCTTTTTGATGAGAAAAAGCGGATGCATCTTTTTGATTTTTTTGTTGTGTGTCTACACCTGCTGTATCAAACAGCCATGTGGAAACCATGTTTGTAGATATCAGAAGGAACAGAAGTCCAGGCTCTGATTTCTGGCATCAGATTCCTGTCATGTGCTGTACCATGATGAAGGAACAAGAGGAATACATGGATATTCCCATGGGTATGCACAAAAGAAATACTGCTGTGGCCACTGCTGTAGCAGCAACAGCACATCAATTTATAGGAGCTATGGAACCTGGGCCAATGTTTACTTTTAGGTTGTGATTTAGGTTTCCACTTGTGACTGAGACTATTTTAAAACAAACCACTGACACCTCCCACACAGTCAGACAAAACCAACATGCAGGCATAACAGCATGGCCATTTTCCTTCCTTCCTCACCCGTGTGGTGTAGGCTGCCTCAGGGTCGTCCTCCAGGACGCGGGACATGCCGAAGTCAGACACTTTGCAGACCAGGTTGCTGTTGACCAGAATGTTGCGAGCAGCGAGGTCCCGGTGCACGTAGCTCATGTCAGACAGGTACTTCATCCCTGAGCCAATGCCACGCAGCATCCCCACCAACTGGATGACTGTGAATCTGCCATCGTTCTTCTGCACATGGGCAAAGGAGCAAAATCACAGAGCATTAAGCTAAAAGCTACGTTATTGCCACTGCTGAAATTGGCAAAGAGCAGAGCTGTGGATTCCCATCTTCTCTCAAATAAAATGCAATGTTATTTCCTCGCTCTCCTCACTAGTGTCTATAATTCACCAGTAAAGCAAAAACCCAGAGGTTCTGTCACAGCTTTCAGTGATGCAGTATCCTGTTTGCAATGAATCTGATTTTAATGATTCTACAGAACTGCAACGCCTTCAAAAACAGAGCAAGTCAGAACTGTTCACATTAAACATGGATTATTTAAGATCCTGCTGTTTAAAAAAATTAATTTATTTTATATTCTTCCAATTTATATTTATTCTGGTTTTTGATAGAAGCAACACCAGAAAACAGAATTTCCCAAATACAAACATAATTTCTTTAAAACTGTGCAAATTTTAGTATTGAAAAGAGAAAAGGAAAGAAAAGGAAAGGAAAGGAAGGAAGGAAGAGGAAGGAAAAGAAAGGGAAGGAAAGGGAAGGAAAGGGAAGGAAAGGGAAGGAAAGGGAAGGAAAGGGAAGGAAAGGGAAGGAAAGGGAAGGAAAGGGAAGGAAAGGGAAGGAAAGGGAAGGAAAGGGAAGGAAAGGGAAGGAAAGGGAAGGAAAGGGAAGGAAAGGGAAGGAAAGGGAAGGCAAGAAAAGGCAAGAAAAGGCAAGAAAAGGCAAGAAAAGGCAAGAAAAGGCAAGAAAAGGCAAGAAAAGGCAAGATGTTCCCAGTATAAAATCTCCTTAACTTTTGAAGAAATCACCTACCCTGAGGAAGGCATCCAAGGAGCCATTCTCCATGTACTCAGTTATGATCATTACTGGTTTACCTAGAGTATGCAGAAAGAAAAACACAATTCCTTGATGAACACCAATGTTAATGGGATAAAAATGGCTTGCACATGATTTTGCTGCCAAGACACCTGGCTTACACAATCTAATTTAATTTGAAACGCACCAAGCTTATGCCTCAGCTGTGGGGAGCAAGAGATGAAATATTACAGGACAGAAACATTTAATGGGCTCATTTGGAAGGTTAACCCTTCGGTTGACTCATTGACAAGGTCTTTAACTAAAGTGGCTCCTGTTCTCTAAGGAATATGTGAATTGATAATTGAACTAAGAAACAAAGATCTGTCCAAACCTGACAAAAATCTTTAGTATAATAAATTGCTTGCAGAGCAGAAAATGATATTCGTGAATGCTTTGGTCTTTCAGTCTTTTTTGAAAGATCAATGCTTTAAGCTGCCAGGAGCTACAAGGTATTCCAAGACAACTGGATTCAAGAATGAAAAATGCAGGGTGTTCCTTTCAACCTTCTCTGTCTTGAGTTTTTATTTTGTGTTTCCCTCGTTATTTATAAATGAGCCAAAGCCATTTGCCTCCTGAAGTCAGCCAGGGGCAAAATGATTCAGTGCCCTGTGTCACACATGGGGCACAGAGCTCAGCAGCACCCAGCTCCCCACGCTGCAACAGGGGCCAAGCTGGGCAACCCGAGTAGAAATGCAATGTTACTGACAGGGGGATGCTTTCTAGGCACTCTCCTGCCTAAAACAACAGCAAATACACAAATAATGCTCGGTGTTGCCTTTAAGAGTTTTATAAAGATTATACAGTGTCTGAAACTGAGAACACTTAGGTGCATACAAGGAACACTAATTATTTCAGGGAGTTAAATCCTACTGCATATATAACATACAGGTATTTGTAGAAATCGGTCTGATAAGATCTCAAAAGAGCAATGGCAGAAGTAGAGAAGTAACTCATCAAAGGTTGAATGGCAAAAGCCCAGCCCCAAGATGAGCACCTGACAATCAGTGCTGTCTGGCACGGCAAACCTTCCTCTCTCTTATGCTTTACCTACAGGAACTATATTTTCTTCCTAAATAATAGATGGTGTCCCAGAGAAACCCAGCTTTTACTTCCCGGAGCAGGTCTGAATAAGGGAACATTATAGGGAAAGAAGGCTTCAAAGACCAGGTCACCCAGACTGTAAATAGCTCAATTGCATATTGGCATGGGAGATATCACAACTACTTAATTTTTCCTTGCTTCTGTCACCAGCAAGGATCTGCTCCAGAAAAACCATCTCCAAAAATTACCCTTCCATGAAATGTTGCAACATTTAAAGTTCCCCTAATAGTTTCTACCTCAGTGCATCTTTCACCAAGACTCTTTTCTCTTCATTTGTCAGGGATTTCTGGTTCTGAAGTAACTTTTTTTAATTAGAAAACCATATGCAATAGGGACTGACTGTAGGAACATTTTACCACATTTCACTTAGGCCAACATCTATGCGCGATACGTAACATATTTCACTCATCATTACTTATTTCACCTTTCCGGTCCCAACCTATCCTTTACATGCCTTTCACTACTCCTGCTTTACTTCCCTTCCCTGCTGGTATCCAAATTATTACTGGTTTGGTCCCATGCAAGCTAGTATGCCTGTGAAATGCCATTACAGAATGTTGCAGAGAAGCAATGGTATTGCATAAAGCAAACTGCTCTGGAAGAAGGACTGAGTGACCTTGGCTGAGCATACCCTTAAGTAAAAGGATGTGATAAAACATCATCATCCCTCTAATTCACCTTTGAAAGCATTCTTTGGTAGAAAGAGGGAAAACTTCAACCAAATCTGCATATGGCAGTTTCATTTATGCTTCGCAACTGTGATGGCCACCCTTCCACTGAACAAATACAGCTAAATGAGTATTAATTAACCTTCTTCAATCAAAAGATACTATGTCAACGTAGAAGGGAAAAAAGGAAGACTCTTTCAGTGCATTAACATGTAATTTCATTACTCAGGCACTTCTTTAGCAAGGGAGGGGGGATAGAAAGAGGAGGGAGAAGTTACCATCAGTGAGTCAATTATTAAAGTACTTGACTAGCAGCCAATAATTTATTCATGGTTTTTTGCTGCCTCTCTCAACCCCCATCTATACCACTATTTATCTCACATTTTAATTTTCAGTTTATTAAATGCATCCATTTATCACAGCATTCAGAAGACCTATGGAGAAATGGAGATAAATGTGTTGTTAAGTAGCCCTGTTTCCCCAGGAGTGCAGCCTGCAGTAACGGAGCCATGAGCATCACTTACTGGGAGCCAGGAACGGGGCACTGCCAGGTCACGCTGCCACCTCCTCGCTGAAAATTCCCAATCATTTTAATTCACTGACAAGTGCATTATGCAAATGCCTGCGGTCATTTATAAGTGCTGGAGCTGTAGCAGCTCAGGGGCTTCCAGCCTCAGTGGGATTTCAACACAAAGATTCCCCTGTTGTCTTTCTTTTACCAAGGTGCTAAAAGCATCACTGCCTGAGGCAAACACCCTGGCCTGATCATAGCCCTCCTCCCTTTGCTATTACAATCAACGAGAGAGACACTCAGACCTTCCAAATTTAAACTGAGTACTGTATTTTAATTTTAGTTTTGAGGGAGGCTCTCAGTAAAGGATGGCCAAAATTAGTCCAAACTGCTCTTTGCCTTTAAAAGCAAACTGCCACACACTGTATGAGCCATTTTCAACTGTTGAGAGAAGGCAGACCAGGAGAGAGCAACACAAATGAGCAGGGGTAATATTTCCAGAAACAAAAGTGGCAGAGTAAATATCAGCTCTCACTGATATTCAAGAGGGACAGAGTTTTACAGTGGAACTGATGGTTTTGATAACCTTTTATGAAAGGTACTTTATTCTTCTAGTGATATTTTACTTTTTAACATTTCATCCATCTCAAATTGTAATTGCTCCCACTATTAATACCCTGCCATTCATGTTCCTCATGCTGCAGAAGGTGAGCTTCACAAAGTCCACTCTGAGAACAGCTCACAAGATCACTGCCTGCTTTCTATGCTAGCCTCAGCATGAGCCCCAACACCCAAAGAGTCTTTCAGGATCAGCAATCAGAGCCAGGCTTTGCCACATGCTACCCAGGGCAGCTGGAGCAGAGACATTACCTACACCATGGCAGGGGCACCTTATCAGGTCACACCCAAGCACTGGTGTCTCACAGGTGCATTTTCAGTTCTAGCCTACAGACAGCACCCAGCAAGCACAGTCACTCTCTAAAGCACAGTAAGACTTTAAAAACCCCAAACAAAGCAAACAAAAAGATCGTCCAGGTAAATTCTGCAGAGTGAAATTAGCACACCTGTAAAGCAGAGAAAATGCATAATCAAGTTTCACACTAAAATAGCTTGCTTCATTTCAAAGGCTTGCTCCTTACATCTGTGCTTTGTACTTTAAACATATGACTGTGTAGTTTTGTTTTGGTATTTTCCCCCATCATTCTGAGTTCTTCACTCACCATCTGCTTTTGCCTATCCTGTAACAATCATCTCAGTCTAGCAAAGATGTGAAAGATGCCTGCTTGGCATAGCAAGAAGGGATGAAAAAAAAAGCCAACCCCTGCAGTATTAATTCCCTCTACAAAATCTTGTACAAGCTGCCTACAGATAGAATATCAGTTGAAACCGTAAACCCATTTATAGCTGACAACAAGATTAATGACTTGTCCTGCACTGATTTCCTCCTATTAGCTATCAGTGGATCTGTTCCATCTGTCATTTTACAGGAAAGAGGGTAAGAATGGGAAAAAAAAAAAGCCAGCACACACCACACAGACTTAATTTCTCAGTGACTTCTAAATTGGACTTGTCATGAAAATGACCTACTTACATTTAGTAACTACACCTTCCAAGTGGATGATATTGGGGTGGTCAAATTGTCCCATGATACTGGCCTCACTCAGAAAGTCTCTCCTTTGTTTATCAGTGTAACCAGCTTTTAGAGTCTTGATAGCAACACAGATCTCTCTTTTTCCTGGCACTTTGAGACGTCCACTGCAGACTTCACCAAACTCCCCTTAAAGAAAAAGGCACAAGAATCCATGGTCATGAGCCTGAAGCATGCACTTGTGTTGTCAAACTGTTGTGTCAGTACATTTGGGAGAACTGTCATACAAAAATCATAGGATCACACATTCCCAAAAAGAAAATTTAAAAGTATTTACAGAAAAAAATGCAAAAGTTCTGGCACTTACCCACACCAATAACTTTTTCAATCTTTATGCAGGAGGCATCAATTTCTTTGGCAAATTCCCTCACAGCTTGGTTTGGATCCTCATATGTAAAAGGATCCACATATGTTCTAACACCTGCAAGGCAGAAATGTTTTATTTGAAGTCACTGATCTACATGCTGCTGAACACAGAACATATGAGACTGAAGCCTTAATGATATACAACAGCAAAGAGAGTGTACAATAAAAATGTACTGTAAGCCAGGAATGAGTGATAAGGAAGGAAGGACTTAAGTATTTTTTTCCCCAGTGCAATATTTTAAAGTGTAAACAGTTAATATTTCCCAATATTGATGTAAGGAATCAGGGTTTTGCCAATTAATGAGCTTCACAAATCACTGCCATCACTAGCATAACCTGTCAGGGACCTGTAAGACTAAAATACATCCCTTTTTCCTGTGGGAGCCAGGTCCTGGGTTTGGTACATGGAAGTAACACTAGGATTAAGTGCTGAAAAAAAGGCAGCAACGTTCACATTCCCTTTCCTGCAGGATTGCCTCTGGCCCATTCAGCAACTGCTTTAGAAGAGTGTTGTGGGGAAAAATCCTGCCTAGAAAGCAAGTGGCTGAAAACAGCTATCTTTCAATGGCAAGAACAATGGAAAAACTTGATAAACCCTTCTCTTCTCTGTACTCTTAAAACATTTTACCTAGACACTTCTATTTTCCCTGTTACTGCAGTAAATTAATTTCAAAGCAGGATGTTTGCAAGAGGGGAAAAGAGAAACCTATCCACTTCAAGAGGAATGTAATCCCTTATTTCCCTAGCACCAGAGCATGAGCCATGTTTTACAACCCAAACCAAAACCCCCAAGCACCAGGGCCTTTTACCTTGGTTCAAGTGTTTCTCCTCATCTGCCTCTTGCTTTGCCTTGCTGTACTTACTGCGCCTGTCAGAACAAAACACAGCATGAGTGCAAAATAAGGATCTCCCTCTGGAACAAGCTCATTGTCCTGACCTGCAGAGACTTGAGCTGCTGGCACCTGCCACAGCCATGACACAACACACAGCCAGGGCAGGAGGATCTTCACACTCCCCTACGTGTTATTGGCATCAACAGAGCATCAAAGGAAACACAAATCTATTTGTATCTCAGCATTTAAAGAATGAAAAAAAAGTTTGTGCTTCGGCTACTTTTCCTTCAAACTTACTTTTGCAACTGAGGGGGCAAATTGCTTTTTCCTCCTACCACACAGGGATTGAAATGCTACAACGGAGATGTTTTGGTAGATTGATTTTCAAACATCATTAGGCAAATGCCAACATCAATACACTTATTTAACTGCAAATTTAAAACTGGAAACAAGTCTCTTAACACAGAAATCATAATCTCAGCAGAAAAAAAAGAAAAACCACCAACCCTGACCATCAAAAATTAAGATCCCAAGGATTTTGCTTATTCTTGCTTAATTGAAGGGGCTGAAGAACTCCTGATGGCAGAACTCCTCTACTAACTCTCTGAGCTGGAGGCAATAACATAGAGTATGTTAATTCAATAGATTACTACTTCTACACCTACACCTGTGATATTGTAATCCAGTTATGTATTTAATTAGTTCAGCTTTCAGCTCCAATGGACAAGGAGCACTACAAAAAGCTAATACAAGAAGTTAGTCCATTAGGGAGGATATTTAGGAGTCTGCTCAGCCAAATGTGTAGGAATTTGAAGTTGGCCAGCATCCAGTGGTATGTAGATGCAGAGAAATGATTTGGGCTTTTACCCACCCATCCTTGAGTGTTCAGAACCAAGCACAGAGCAGACACTAATGCAGAGAAGGGTTTACTGTTGCTTACTCTCAGTTTGCCTGCTCCTGGGAAATCCAGGTTTCCCAGCCAGACCCAGGAGAGCTGACTGGCAAGCGGCTGGAGTGGAGATAAGAGGGAAGGCAGAAGGAGAAACTGAGCCTGGAGAATGGGAAGGGAGAATGGCACAGCCAGAAATGTGCAGCAGCTGCCTGGAGTGAGGCAGGGGACAACCAGGCCTGCCAGGGACACCAGGGTGACACTGGGGTAATTAATAGGCTGAAATTGTGAATAGGGAGAAGAGGAAAATGGGAGCAGGTACAACAAAAATCTAGAAGATGTGAGTTAAAAGGGGTCAAAAAACTCGCAGATAACAGGAAGAGAAGACATAACTGAGAGCCTCACTTGCAGCACATCTCCCTGAGTCTTACCATACCTCTCCTGTCAGCAAAACCTCTCTGCCCCTTTGCAAAAAGCATCTCACTTCCCACTCTGCACCTGCCCTGTGGGGAATGGCAGCTTCCCATTGCTGTCAGCTGGGAGGCCATTCCCAGCCTTTTCCTTTGCACTCCTCGTGCTGGGTCATACAACTCACTATGCCAGGGAAAAAATACAAATTAACCATTAAACAGAAGGAAAAAGTCCTGTTTGACATGTGAAGACGACCTGATCTTTGAACCAAGTGTCACAGCTCCCAACACTGACAGGACTTGTGTTCAGACAGAAAAAGCAGGTACACATCCAACCATAAACTAGTGGGAGCTTCTTCTCTTGACACAAGTAACTAAAACACAAATGGCTCCAAGAAGAGCATTATTAAAACCCACACTGGACCTAAACATCCATTTAAACAGATTATTTGCCCCAGAACTTAAAACATCGGTAACAGAGCTGAGTGAAATAATGGGATGAGGTAGTTCCCAGCTACTGAACTGTGTAAGAAGGAAGAGCCAGCATAAATCTCACCTAAGTCCACAAAAGACCAGGCCAGCTAAGGGGACTGCAGAGATGGTTTCAGGTATTATAGAACTTCTCTCAGAAGAAAGAAAAAGAGGGAAAAAGAAGATTCTGCATTTTAATCAGGATCCTTCAAATTTATTTTATTAATGTTCAGGCACAGATGGGAAATACAAAATGCAAACAGACTTTGCATGAAAGCATTTTAAGTACGAAAAAAAATTCTCTTTATCTTATTTTTAAAAAGTACAAGCACCCTCACAACAGATTAAAAAATAACCTTCCCTCACTAAAACTCAAAGACGGCAAAAAGCGGGTGGAAACAAAGGGATTACTGTTCAAGCAATGTAATTGTAGCTTATTAAGTTTAAATAATACCTTCTAAACTAACTACCTACTTCCACCTCTCACCGTGTCACCTGTTGACCTCTCCTGCCTGGCTTTGGGCAGGACACTGCCGTGTGTCATTGTCCTGGAGAGCAGCCCAGGAGCCCCACGCCACGGGGCACAGGCTGGGGCTGCCTCTGGGGCAGCTCACCTGAGTGGCAGAAGGGAGCCTTTGTCACAGATCTGAATCCCCTAATTACCGAGATTTTGGCCCTGGTGATTAAGTAGCCGGCATTCAGGAAAAGAACACAGAAGCTTTCAGGAGCTGCAGGGGTCAGAGACAGGCAGAGCTCCAGGTGGGGCTGGTGATGAAGAGGAGTTAACAGCGGGGGGAATTAGCAGGCACTGAGGTGAAACAGCAGGACCTGGTTGCCATGCCCCTGCTCCCACCTCCTCCTTCCCACACAAAGAGGGGCTGGGGGGCTTAGGCACCAGGCTGGCAGAGCACCTGCTCCAACACCACTGAAAAAAGCTGGGCAAATATGTCAGAGCAGAACCAAACATGAACCAACCCATCCGCTGGACGAATTTCAGAGAGAAACTTTCAGGTGACCAGAGGATTTGGTCAGACGATCTTACTACACACAAACCCTTTTAGAAGGTGTCTCTGTTTTACACTTCCCCGAATCCTTTACCACTCATTTTGAGACGCTGCAATTTCCCTCAGCATTCCTTCAGAGCAGGATTTAGGACCACACACGCCATGTCCTGCCTGCTGCTCCATGGGTGCCCCCATCCAAACCTCGGGAAGTTTAAAGGAACATTAGGCAGATTGGTTCTCGCTTAGCAGGACAGAGCCAAACAGCTTGAGCTGCCTGAAGGCAAAGTCCTTCGACTAATTCTGCTGTAAAGATGAATTTTGGGATTTGAACAATGTCTTGCAAAAAGCATGAGGCTAAATTACCAGTAATAACCCAGTGTTCAAAAGTGGGCACCCAGAGCATATGCCGGTTCCCACACCGGCTCGTGGATGCAGAGAGGCCGTGTCTGCAGGCCAAAGCACAGGTTTGATTGTACAAATATGACTTTTAGGTCATGGTTAGATTACAAAACCTTCTCACGGGGACTCTCTGGACAGAAAAGCTTTTTCTCATCTGAAAAAATTTTGGAACAAAGTATAATTATTTTGCTATTAACTTCTGCTGGCATAGGAACATCGTGAAATATCCTCAAAGTCCACACCTCTAAATGACATTGTGATAATGGTTAAAATCATCACAGTAACAGTGAATGTTAAAGTAGATTCTGTTTATTGGGAGCTACTTCCAGCTACTGGAGAGCTGTGTATTAAGGGCTATTAACTAGCAAGGCACCATGCATTAGTATGCACAGAGTAGTTTCACTGTCCTAGTATTTCATTCATCTTGCTCTGTCTTTCCCCTTCCATGGCCTCTCTGAGAGAGACCACAGGACATCCCCGAGCCCATGGCCACCAGGATGCTTTTATCTGCACTGCCACCAGTGCCTGGACCTGGCTTTTGTCCCTGCTGCCCACCTGCTCTGCCTTGTGTGCCTGCAGACTGGTGGGCAGAGGTGAGTGAGCAGCCAGCCCTGAGCAGCCCTGGCTGAGCCCAGCAGGTCTGGCCGTACCTGGCTCCAGGCAGCCTCTCCTCTGACAGCTTTATGGCCCATCCTAACGAGAATCAATACCAGGGCAAGGGGCTGACAGTTCATTTTCTAAAGAGTGATCCATTGAGGGCCAATCACCAAGGAGTGTTTATCAGCCTTGGGAAGAGACTTTTTTTTATAGGGGGAGAAGGGGAAGGAATCATCTCAAAGCAGCTCGACAGGCTCAATTCTCCAAGGTGGCGACTCATAATTAGAAATCCAATGTATCCTGCTATCAATCCTACCTTAAATAATAATGTGATCAATAAAAGCGGAGAGGAGATTAAGTCATCAAGCTCAGTGATGCTATTTTCTATTGCAATGGCTTTTAATAAACCTGTTTCTCCACACCACATTTTCATATGTTCTGCTCTTCTTTCCTCTTGCCAGCATGGAGGTTTTGAGTTGAACACCCACAGAAAGCAATCACAATGCATGTCTACTTTCCAGAGATCACAATCATAGTCACTTAACTGCTCCCCAGGACAATTTAAAGAGCAAATGAAGAGGAGTTTGAGTGCATTTACAGCTGATGCCATTAAACTGACCATCAGAGATTGACAAAATGTGCATCCCTAAGATCCCAGGCTTCAGATGCAGTAATGATACAAGCAGTTTTATCTCAAAATTACTCTGAAGCAAGATCATGCTGATCCTTTTAAATGAGATTGAACACAAAGATGAAGACAGAAACACTCACACTGTGTTTCTGGTACACTGTCCTCCCACTCACAGGATTATTCCTGATGCCTGGGTTGAATCTGGGAGAATGAACAAGCACTTGGTAGAAGATTATGGTGCTGCATCGATGAAATACTCATCAATCCAGTTCTGCTGTGTTACTGCTTCTGGTGCTGGATGGCTGTGGCTTCCATTTTACAGTCATATCCCCTCACACAGGAAGGACTAGTACAGATTCAGACTAACACAAAAATCATCAGCATAGCAGTCTGATGGCTTAGTTAACAAAACTGCCGTTGTTTATTCCCTGTCTGTCAGGAGTCAGCCCAAGAAAATCTACTGTACCCATACCATTAAACTTAACTTCAAATTACACTAACCACAAATCTCTAGCTGGCTTGCTTCTCAATGCCAGTTATTGGAATCAGCTTTGCATTTGAAGGGCAAATAGAGCTGGAACTATTGCCATTACATCACATGCTGCTTGGTACTAATGTCGAGAAGATCAAAGCTACACGGGAGAAGGCTTGTAATGCAAATGTACTGTTTATGATGCTAATCAAAGAATTTAGCTTTGTTTGGAGGAGACAAAAAGCTCCCTGATGAAAGAGAGAGAGGGAGAGAGAAGCTTAAGTTCTTACCTCCTGCTGATGACAAAGGCTGCAATGAGAATGACCACAAGAACAACACTGCCAGCCACTGAAACAAGCAGCACTGTGGGATTGGTACCATCGCCAATGATGGGGGAAGGAACTGAAAACAGAAAAGGGAGCATTTGTGTCAGACAACCTCAAAAAATCAACCTAGGTAGCACTCAATGAGTCTTCTGGCTTATGAAGGCAGTTTGGACTAGCATTCACATCTACTTTCAGGCCTTTATTATATAGTCATTTGACACAATTTTTCCAACTGCTAATGAGCTGAAGACATGATGTTTGATAATGATTTGGGGAATTTCAGTTCACCAGAAACAAGAACTCCCTCTCCTTCTCCCCTCCAATGCTTCTCAGAGGGTATAATGACTAATTTTTTTGCCTTTCTAATTGCTCTCAACATTTCTTTCCTCCTCATTTTTCTTTCAGGGGGCCAGATGATCATTCCACAACTGACAGTAGGAGAGTAAGTAATTTTAAAATGTCTACTCTTGTCCTGATGGATTGTTTTCAGTTGTTAACATCCTGAATGATATTGCCACTAACTGGCATGACCTTAACTTGATTTAAGGAGACCTCGATGTCCAAAATAAAATAGGTTTGGTCACAGTGCCTTTCTGCCACTGAAAAGCAAACATTTTGAGGGCTAAATCTGCATGTTTCCTTGAGCAAAGTGAAAAGCCTTACTGACAACATAGTTTGAACATTCTTGTCTTTATCTAACTGTCTAAAGAAAAGTGCAAGTATGGGAGCTGATGTAGGACACCTAACAATCTGTGTCAATAGCTTGTAAAGGGGAGTAGCAGGGTTCTATTCTCCTTGAAATAAGATATTCCAGAAACGTGCAAACGTCTACTTTTCAGAAAACAAAATCTCTCAAGCATCAACGGCTTCCAAGCGTTGATGGGGTGCCTGTTTCCTTATGCCACAGTGAAGCACTGTCACTGCTGGAATCCACAATACAGCATATCCACATAGATATAGGCCAGCACCAACAGCCACGTGGCCACAGAGGGACATCTTCTCAGGGCACACACGCCACAGTCCGAGCATCCAGCGGGAAACTCCCGCACACAGCCCAGTTGTGTCTGCACTCTCTGCTGGAGGAGAAGCAGAGAGCAGGGTGGGAATGCCATTCATTACCTGTGTTCGTGGTGAACTCGAAGGGCCCGCTGAAGTCTCCGTAGCCTGCTGCTGTCCTGGCGCGCACGTGGAACACGTAGGAGGTCAGGGGGTTGAGGCCTTTGATGTCGGTGTTCCTGGAGGCCGTTTTCACGATGCGATAGCTGCGCTCGTTCTGGTCCTGCCAACGCAGAGCACAGCGGTGATGGAGTGAAGCTGTGAACCTGGAACCCCAGAGCCTTGCCAAAACTGTCTCATGAAAGATGAGTAACAGCAATGGAATTCACAAAATACATCCTGAGGGCTCCTGCTGCTGGCCTTGCTCAATCCCCCTAGCACTGTGTGCTGCACGGGGCTCTGAGCAAGCCAAAAAAGGAGGATGAGGCAGTACGTGTGATGCTCATATATCACTGATTATTTAAGAAGTCACACAATGAAAACCTTTGGAAAACAGCCAAGTATTCAAATAGGATCCTCTTGATGAACAAGCACATTTTACTCACACATGCTAGCATTTTGTTTTTCTTCCTACCAGCCAGAAGCCATATAAAAAAATGATAAAAATACTTTTAAAAATAAAAGACTTAGAAAACGTCTTCCAGAAAGTCCATTATTAAAAATTGTTCTATTTTTGGTTAGAAAATCTATCAGAAAATGTAATAATCTAGCTTCCCTGCAAATCAGATGCCTTTTAATATATGTGGAAAGCAAGTAAGTGATTTTTTTAATAAATAAATTAGAAGTATTCGTGTGCATGCAAGAGACAGCGCACACAAGCAAGAGCAGGTAATTGTTCATTTTTGCAGAGAGTCTTCAAAGAAAATAGCTCTTTTCATAATTCCCTACTTGAGAAGTTATTTGAAGGAATAGCATCTCCCTCTAACTTGGGAAGTATGAAGAATCTAATTTTCTCTCCTTATTCTCTATTAAAAGCCAGCCAGTCCACACTATCACTCTAAGCAGAAGCTGTCGGCAAACAGATCTTATTATTATGACTCTGTTATATACTTCATTATTATACTTCTGTCTATGAAGTAAAGTTAATGTCTCACTTCTGCTGAACACTATTGAATCTCATTATAAATGTGATTGCTACAAAAGCTCAGTTTCTAGGTAGGAAAGAAATAACAGAATAAACTCATACTGTACAGCTGGAACAGCCTATGAGTCTTACTCTTTCAAGCAACTATTCAAGTGCATGAAATCCTTAATTGGATTTTACTAAACTGAATCTATTTGCTTTCAAATGATGGAATCCTATCTGGAAATAAACCACAATGGAATGAAGTAAAAAAGCTGCACCCAAGCCCAAAGGGAACTCCTTGCTTGTCCATTTTTGAGCAGTACCTTTTCATAGTATTTGACCTCATACTCCAGGATGACTCCATTTGGCCTGTCAGGTTCCAGCCAAGCCAAGGCAACACTGTGCCTTGTTATCTCCTTAGCCTGGATCAATGCAATTGGGGATGGAGCTGCCAGGAGAAAAAAAAAACCAAACAAAACATTGTAAGCAATCATTTTGTTTTAATGAGGAACATGTATTTTTAGTTGTAACTTTCACAACATGAGCACTTTCAGAAATCATGTTTTTTCTTGGGGGGTGGGGGTGAGGGGAAATTAGAAACATTAAAGATGTTTCCTGTTTTCTCTACCAAAATTACATATCATCATCTCTAAGAAAAATTGGGTTTGTATGCTGGGCAGTACTAGACAGGTAGGTTTTGAAGTAACAACACAGTTGTCCAAATACTGCAATGTTCATGCTGCCCAGGTAAAAACCTTCATAAGAGATCATGGTACTAGAAGGATCTCTTATTTTTGTACTGTGTCATTTTGGCCCACAGTCGCTCTCTTCTTCCATCTCCTAAAATTAACTGATGTTATTCCATTAGCTATTTACTTTAAAAGATCTATGAAGTTCCTGAGATTCCTATCTTGTTTTCTCTAAAGCTGAGAAAATATTGCCACTGAATTTAGTAAGGCCAGAGTAAAGCTGAATACATATGAATTTGGGCCCTCCCACTAAAACCAGGAAACTTGTATTTCAACAGTCTGAGCCAATTTGTGCCTCATAACTTGCCCTGATTTATGCCCAAATCTATGAGCAGCCCCTGGAAAATGGCCAAGGGCCAGATTCTGGCTTTGGTAGCTCCTTCCCAGCCAAAAGATACCAGAGACTGGTCCACTGTGTGCCAAAATGGCATCTCCTGACCCTGTCCCATGTGGTGCTGCACTGATGCCATGAATAGAAAGAGTAGGATTGCACCACCAAGGGTAAGGGCTGCAGCATTTTTGGAAAAATTCTACCTAGCAACAAGCTAAACTCCAAGACCCTTTAAACTGTATCTGTGTCAGTAATAAAGGCTGCAATGAAGAAGATAAAGGAAAACATCTCTTTATGCACCGTGCACTGTCTAAAGAGCCCCTGCTAATGCTGAAGTTCAGGTTTCTGACTGGCTGGAGGACAATGCCTTCTCCTTTGCCCCTGATAGCAGCAGATTCATGGCTGTGCTGGGGAATGGGTTTTCTGAAGATTTATGAACCCGGCTGCCCCTTTCTTGCTGTTGTGTTGCTGTGTGGTCACATCTCTAGCCAGCTGTTATCAAGCTCTTTTGATGCTGACAATAGCTGGTATAAATGGTGGAGTCTCCAGGGATAAAAAGGGACATTCATGAAATTTTTAATCTTATCTAACAAAGCTGTCCTGTATAACCAGAGATTAGAGGTCTTCCTAAATTGAATATATTTCTTCTTTTGTCCTCTGATGCTGTAGCTGCTCTTTTCCCCCCACTTCCCTTTCTTTTTGTTTCTTTTTCTACCTTAAACTTTGGGAATGATGATCCATGAAAATGTTTTAAAGTTAAAAGTACCCTTGAAACAGATATCCTTGAAAACTACCAAGAAAGGCAAATAAATAAAACAGTCACTATAAATGAAAGGAAAATTGAATGTTGAAAGCCTCAAACCTACTTGACCATATCAGACAGTTCTGATGGAAGTGAAAATAACCAGTAGATGCTGCAGTCACAAAAGGGTGTCTCCTCTTGATGTGAAACCATCAGGGAGCTGCTTCCCGATTTACTATTTGACAGTTTGGCATCTCTGTTAGAAATGCCTCCAAAACCTTTATCTCTTTTTTCCTTGTCTGTCTCTCACAGGCAAAGGCAAATACTGAATGACAGAGGAGACTATAAACACACAGCCAACAGGGAGGATCCAGGTGTGGTCCATCGAATTATATCTGTGGCACGACTGCAAACCTGCTTAATAACCTCACACTTCCTCAAGAGAGAATCAAACCTTTTTTTTAATTCCTTCTGCAATAAGAATACTGCTCAGCTAATAAATTAGAAATCAGATTTGTTACCCTAAAACACACACGCACACGCCATTACTGATAAACCAAGCGGAGAGAAATCTGCTCAGTTAATCACTGCCTCATGCAGGGCAGACAAGCAATTCTTTTTACTGAGAATCCATCACTTATGCTGGTCTGACCTCAAGAACTGTAGGGAGAAAGTTCACTTTCTTTCCTTTATCCTCTCTTTAACCTCCTTGGTTTCCCATTTCATTTCAGCAAGCATCTATATTGGAATTTGGTGAGTCCTTCAATATTGGGCTGGTAAATGCTGTATGAAAACATGTTTCTTCTCTGTTGTAAAATGGCTATTTGCAGCAGAAGAATTTATATTAACTAAGTATTCTAGTGAAAGACTCTCAGCTTTTTATAGCTTAACAAGTGCTTTCTCACTTCCCCCAAAAAATGGACAGCTGATCTTAGGCACTACACCATACTGGAATAAGCAACGTGCTCCTGGCATCCAGGACACAAAAGGGACTTGTACATGAATTCCTTTGTTACTCCTTACACTTTTAAGAATGGACCTAAATTTTTTCCTTCCTGCCCTTTATATGCAAATTCATCCTATTTAACTTTTAGTATCTTCTTTTGTCCTGGATTCTGCAGATGAGCCATTTGTTCCTGACTTTGTCCTGACTGCACATCCTGCCTCTCCATACGGTAAGCAGAAGTCCTAAGAATGCCAAAGTCCAACTACAGAACTGCAAGAAGCTCGTCAGGAATGATATCCCTGCAGCACAGACCTACAGTGGTCTATGCAATAGGATATTGAGCTGAAATTCTGAGGTCCTTGAGGAGCTGGACCCAGTACCCAGAGGGTACTACAGTTATCCCACTGCATGGATACAATCCTGTTACCAATTCCCTTTTAATTCTGCAAGTAGCCCTAAAAATCAGGTTTACTTTTCCCCCTTGTTATTCAGGATCCACCATCTGACCTGAAAGACTGGACTCCTGGAAGAACAACAGTTTCTCCTTGCACATGTATTACCAAAGGGCCTAAGAGTCTGGTCAATATTGTCCAGGACAAAGAAGATGACAGTACTGCCAGCTCAACATGGCACTCCAGGCAGCAGACACAGCCTTCTGAGTGAGCTCGTGCAAAATATTTACATTCTTTGTTCTTCTGCCTTTTGCCTTTAGATTGCCTCTTAGGGATGATGTGAAGATAAACATGTAACAGGTTGTAAAATTATGCTTTGATCAAGAGAAGAATAAAAGAGAGAATACTCTCTTCTGTGTGCGTGGGCTAGCTGTTCATTAGATGCACACATTCCTACATAAAACACATTGAGGACAGTTTGACTAAAAAGAATAACGTTCACAATTAAGGTGTTCACAGTAAGATCCCATGAAACTTATGGAAGGGAACGGGAGATCACTTTTTCTCTCACCTTTTGCACTTTCCTCCACCCTGCTCCTTTATGTTTGGAAAGGAGCAGTAAGCAATGACTTGTTTCTCAATCATCACTGCTTACAACAGCCAGCTTTCTGCCACACGTGCACAGACTGCACATACCAAGCACCAATTCTACCAGAACAGCCCATTTCACAGAATGAGGTATTTTGGTGTCTAAAAAAGCATCTCCCCTTGAACAAAAGCACCAAGTGTAACTTTCCTGAGTTCAAAGCTCAGCAGTTCCTCTGCCTTAAAAACCCCACTCCCTACTGATGTGAATGTTGCAATTTTCTTTCATCTACTTCCTCAATAACCTGCCATTAAACACCTACTAGTAGTTTTATTACCTCAGTTCTGAGCTTGTGGCCTACAGAGAGAGAAAGAGCACAGATGTACTACAAAAACTTCACCCAAATGCCATAAAGCCATGTCCCAAGGCTAGTGAGTGCTGAATTGTAGCAGTTTTGAGGCACTTTAAAGGATGGCAGAGGCAGAGTGTCAGTTTTTCATTACTGGTTCAAATTAGGAGGGGTGGTGGGGAATGGAAAGAGGGAAAAAACAGGAAATAAATAGATGCAATAAAGTCTCTGGCATGTAGGCATCCATGAGTGAAAACAGCCCTTTATAAAACTACGGCACATGAGTACTCAGATATCAAAGATACACAATGCCCAGTGTTTTATTGAAGATGCCTTCTTAGCCACAGCGGGGTTTACTTTCCACTCCCCATGATTTGAATTTAAATGGACCGTGTTTACTCAAGGGGTCTTTCACTGACTGAAAAATATACCCACAGTTTGTACATTATCTCAGCTAAATTCAAATAACATATTTAAATTTAATTACTTGAAGCTTAGGGGTTTTCATGCTTTTCTTTATTCCCTCAATTGCACACAACAGTTATTTGTTCTTATCAATGGCTATGCGCTTTGTCAAGCATCAAAATTAAATGCTTGAAAGCACTAATGATGTTACTGTGATTAAGGGTTTTTACCTTCCAGGGTAGATACTAAAATCCTGCTCCATTATTAATTACTAAAAAGAAAATATTTCTGAGAATCTAACACTGAAGGAAAGTCCTCTTAGAAATCAAAGCAAGAAAATAAAAGGTCTTTCATTCAAAAATATTCTCTTGATTAGGACACAACATTTTTAAGGGAACCTGGTATATTTCAGGTTTTCTTTTTGACTATTTACCTTATAACACTGTGGGCATTTACATGAGATTTTGTAAATTATATTAGTAAATAATCTCACAGCAGCAAAACAATACACAGCACAAAGAATCAAATAGAGTTTTAATGAGTTCTAAAGGCCCATACTCTGGGCCAGATTCTGATCATTTTATTCATGTAAGAAGGCATCTCAGTTGACTAGCTGTCACACTGACTTCAAATCGAGGGAAGAGAGAAATGCCCAATCCTCTTTAGTTACATAAAACTAAAACATCTTTACCAGAATAAATTAAAAAGAAGGCAGCTCTCTTTCACAGACTCACAGAATTGTTAGGGTTGGAAGGGACCTCTGGAGATCATCCAGTCCGATCCCTTGCCAAGGCAGGGTCACCTGGGCAGGTTACATGGAAATGAATCCAAATGGGTTTGGAATGTCTCCAGGAGGGGAGACTCCATGACCCCCTTGGGCAATTGTTCCAGTGCCGCTCTTCCTCACGCTGAGGAACTGTTTATGTTCCAGTTCGTGGCCTTTGCTCCTCGTCACATCACTGGGCACCACTGAAAGGAGCCTGGCACCATCCTCTTGGCACCCCTTTGAGACGTTTGTATGCATTAATGAGATCTCCTCAGTCTCCTCCAGACTAACCAGGCCCAGATCCCGCAGTCTCTCCTTGCAAGAGAGATGCTCCAGACCCCTCATCATCCACTCAACTCTCTCCAGTCACTCCTTTTCGTTTTTGTACTGAGGATCCCAGAACTGGACACAGCACTCCAGATGTGGCCTCACCAGGACCAGAGAACATTTTAGCATGACCACAGTTCCAAACACATGCAGAGCATATGAACAAGGCATGTCCATCAGGATAAGCACAGGAAAGGCTCCTGCACATGTGTGAGGCGATGTGCACTCCCAGATTAGATGTCTGTGCACATCTGAAGAGCCAAGATGGAGTCTGGCATTCCCATTCCTCACTGTCAGCATGACAGCTACGCCTTCTCCCGGAGACCTGCCAGAGTCTGTGGGCTGCCTCTGCACTTTAAAAACTAACCACATGCATATTTGGGGCTTTTTTCATTATTCCCTCTGTAAAAGTGGAGCAAACATTTGTACTAGCGATGATTGGACCAGGTTAGGACTTGGACAAGGATCTAGAGGCCTGATTGCTCAACCAAGCCATTGGAAGCTTCCCAAGACATTCCCGAGTTCTCTGTCTTCCCACCGTCTGCCTCTCCTTCCCCCAGGAATGACGGCTGGCGAGGAACACCTCCCAGGCTGGAGAGAGAGACACGCCAGGATTCAGGGCAGCATTTCCACGCTTTTAGCGTTTAAAGCAGACTTGAAATCCCCGCCCATGGAGTAAAGCGCCCCAGGTTATCCACCCACACAGAAAATCCCGCAGTGTGACAGCTGAGCTTGGCCTCCTTCTCCCAATCCCTTTAACCAGCCCTAACGCTGCTGAGCTGAACTTTCCCTCCTTCTTGCTAGAAATTGCACCAGCTTGGCCACAGGATATTCTCACAGGACACCTTCATCCCACAATAACAGGCACAAGGGATGTTCCCTTGCTCTCCACGCTCTGCAGCCCTGTCACAGACCTCCGAGAAAAACAAATGTCAGGCTCTCAAACCTCTCAAACCTAAGGACCAGCTCACATCAGTTGTTTGCAATGACGTGCTCATAAAGAAAAGGGCTAGAAAATGAGATTTTAAAGACTGTTAACACAGTATTATTATGTTTTAAACATTTCCTCTGTTTTAAAGTTTTCATTTCTTGCCTCTCCCAAAAGAACCTTTGCTGCAAATCTTGCCAAACCACAAAAGCTGGCTCTGACTTGCATCAAATCAAAAGCTTGAAGGAAAACCCAGGCTGTCAGCAGCAACAAATAGTAGTAGTTGAGGATTATTAGAGTGCTGTACTTTTACCACCTAAGTCCAGCTTCATTTCTTGGCGACTAGCAGTGGCTGCTGAGGATCCACAAAGAGCCTGTGTATTTTCTGGGCTGCACATCCAGTTCTGTGTCACTTTTAGCACAGACTACTTCAACATACCAGAACTGCTCTAATTTAGATCAAAACTATTACAGGAATTGAGATGTGACCAGAGTTCCCTGTGGGTTACATCAGAAATGAGGGGAGGATGAAGAAGATTTTGCAAGCCCAAGGAGATAGCTTGTTCTGGAGATCAGAGGACCAGCTCTTGACGGCAATACATTATTTTCAGGTACTGTCTCCTCCAATTTTGAAGGCCAAATAATGATGTCAGCTTATGCAATGCATGTCTGGAATTACTCCAAAGATCTGAATCTGCAACCTACAATCTCAAAGACTGCCTTAAACCAAAATATTATAGAATCTAAATAGCATTTAGCAAGAGATTTGTATTACAACTCAAGCATGGGGTCTGTTTCGTCTGAAAACTGCTTGTTTTCTTTCTGCTAGCTTGCTAAGAAATCCTGTTGGCATGTTCTGACAAGGATAACTTAATAGTTGCCAACAGAAACATGGCAGAATAGTGTGTATTTCCTGTATGTACGAATGCCAGCTTAAAACAAACAGGAAAACAAGCCTTTCAATTGGAAGGCAATTTATAAAAATCTATCTGAACATCACAACCACTTAAAAACCCCAGCACCGAAACATTTCTATATGCTAGAATGATTAACATGGAAGGGTGAACATACTTTGAGCTGTGAGCTGCTCTAGAAACTCTAGAGCTATAAGTAATTTGTTAAGATGGGGAATTAGTCATCAGCTGTCTGACCCAAGCAGGTTTGGAGCCCCTGGTCACAAAACAAGTCACATTGCAGTTACTCTTCCCTCTAGCTGAGCTTGGAACCTGACCCAGTATAAACAGCAATAAATTCTGTAGCCTAAAGAAGCCAACACTGATGCTCCACTGCATTATACTGGCTTGACAGAAGCAGAAAAAATGGACCAGGCAGTCCAGACAAAGAGAGACTGCTGTGGGCCAGAGCTAGGACCCCAGGACCGAAATTTGGGTGGGACACTTGTGGGAAGGACATGCTGTAATCATCCTCTTACTGCTCAGATGCTGGTCCAAGCAAGCACAGACCACCAGAAATGATGGTGTGACACAATGTACAGCACCCCTGAGGACAGTGGCTCTGGGGGAGCTGAAAGGAGGGAGTAGAGACCATGACCCCTAGTTATTAAAGCAGATAATAATGCTGGAAAAATTGAGCATTCCCCAGCAGTTCAAAATAAGTAGTCTGGAGCAAAATGCTCCCCTTAGCATCTTTCCCTCAGGGCAGCTCTGTCTCACCCACATGCCCTGCTGCTCCTCGCAGGAAGGCAGGAGTACCCACCAGAGTTAATTCCTGCCCAGAAATAGCCTGTCTTTCACCCTTGCGCTGCTGCACAGGAGGAGGATCTGCTGAGCTGCCTTTTCTAAACAAACTCCACTCCTCCCCAGCCCCTTCCACCAGGAAATAAAAGCTACCCTTAAAGAAACACCAAAATGAGACCCTTATCCCATTCCCTAAGCCCCTCCTCAAGTCACACAAACATTCAGCTACTCCTCCTTCATTCTGCCATCCTCCTGCCCACAGTTAGGACAGGTTTGCACACATGTCATGAGTCAACACACAGGAGGGGAAGAGCTGTTCCTAAACTGTACAGAACCAATGAAATAACTTACTGCATCTGTGCCCTGCAAATCACTTGTTGTGCACAGCTTTCCAACCTCTTACAACAGTGTTTCAATAATCCATAAAACATAAAAAACACTGACCCTGGTATTGTAATAGCCCAAAGGGACAACCCTTTGTCTCACAGGGCATAGGACAGCTGTTACCTGATGCCCCATGTCTGATTCTATTAAGAGAAAGCCTCATTTCTGTTCCCTGATCCTTTCTTATACTTACCCATCAAGTCACCTGAGCATGTGGCTGCCCCACAGTTGTGGCAAAAAGCTCAATCCATTATGGGGCAAATCTGTCATTTGTCACCCAAGGCAACACATCTCCTAATGTTGCTCTCCCTGGTTCTCACACAGTTACTTTTTGTTTACTTGAGACATGGATGTCTAGATGATGCATATACATGTGCTAAATAATGTCCTTTGTCACTTACCTTCAGCATTAAGAATATTAGATTTTGTAAAAAGTGCTTCTTAAAAGCCTTTTTAAAATCCAGACAAACAGAAGCCTCTGTCCTGTTTGCCACTTAGATACCTTGGAAATACTGAAGTATCTTCTAAACAAAATAAATAAATAAATAAATGGCATGACTCATTCTGCTAAAGCAGCATTCGCTATTTTAATAAATGGATTTGGCCACATTGCCTCATCCTGGCTTCTGAAGTGCTTCAGTAATAGCAGAGACTTAGACTTTGCCATTTGGGTTTCTCAGATCAATCATCTCAAGTCAGAAATGGCAAGATTCTTGGGGAAAGAAAAGTAATAAAATTATAGACATTTTACTTGCACTGTGATCCACAGCTACAACAGCCACTGCAGGCTGGGTTTGAGCCATGCCCTCCTGAGCCTGCAGCACCCAACAGAATCCATACCCAGGACTCACTCAACAATAAAAATCACAATTCTCATCTTAATACTTGAGAGCATAAATTGTTTCAAAGCCACCAAAGGTACTTCAGCCATATTTAGTTTCAGCTCCATCACACAGAAGAGGCTGGTGCAGAAGGTTTGCATTTATGTATTTACATTACAGCTGAACAAGCCATACATTTTAATTTTAGTCGATATTCAAAGCATTCAGTTGGAACTCCAGTGAAGTACCTTCTGCACAAAGGTCAGATGGATTTGGCATGATAGCATCTCTGTCTCTGTGCTGTTGAGATGCTTGGGATTGAATCAAGCTTTGGGTTTTCTGGGCTCAGGTTAGTAGCACTTTGTGAAGGACGCTGCTCTGACAGCACTTGGAGAGCCTCATTCTTGCAGGATTCTGCAAAACACTCTGCCATTCTCCCCCACCAAAGTGTCTCTTCTCCAGGGAACAAAGATACTCTGTGCTTTTGGAAAGTACCACAGAGAATCAGACCACATCACACTTAACTCACACTTGGAGCTCTCCCACCAGGTCCTTTCACTGGTACTGAATTAAACCCCCTTTCCTTCACTCACAACGGGCAGATTTGTTCAGGAAATTAAAAATCATTAATAGACCCGATGAGAGAGAAAAAACTCTGCACACAGCGTTGTTACAAAAAGCAAAATTACCTATGTTTGCCATTCATTAAAAAAAAATAAAAAAAATGTGATGAGGTAGATGAGGTACAAACTGGGGAAGAGTCCTAAGCTTCCTGAAACACATAAACCTTAAAATTAAAATCTTAGTTCATGATGTCAGTAGTCAATTACATCATAGGTGGCACATAATTAAACTTATAAAGGGGTTTCATTATTTTGGTTTTATGCTGGATACTGAAAACCAGAGCATTATTTGTTTTAAAATTGTGTCAATTGGAAAAATCCCAAGTGGAATCAGCAATTAAATATTAAAGGTGATTGCCTCAGTGTAAAACACTCCAAAGAATAATTGGTTTCCTGCGCAATGCAAGTTCCATTACGAAGTCTGAAACATTTCAATCCTAAAAATAAATAAATAACTATAAAAAAAAAAAAAAAAAAACAAAAACCTTGTGAGGTTATGAGGATGTTGCCCTGTACAAAGACCAGCCAGATTTATGTCCTGGAAGAGTATTGAGCAAAAGTCTGGGGAAATGAAAGCCCATGAAAACAGTAACTTGTGCAGCAGTCAAACAGACTGGTCTGTATTCTGAGTTTGAACCTTGGTTTGCAGTCCCATATTCAGCAGATAGGATGGCACTGACTGACTTCTTGCACAGGCACCACTTGCCCTGCAGCCCTGTCTGCAGTGCCACGGAGAGCCCACAGAGCCCGCAGCTCCTCAGCCCTGAGCGCCCAGCGAGCTGCAAAAACACCCCATTTAACACTCGGGCACTTACATATTCCAGTCACTTTCTGCCTTATTGATGTGCATGCACAATATCCTGATAAACTATTGGGGAGGCTGTGGCTACTCCATCTGCATTCCCTTTTATGCTGGAAAGATAAATTGGGGCTGATTCAGAGGACAGATTTAAAGAACGCAGTCTGTTACCGAGACAAGCACAATCTTCCCAGGGAGCCCTTGTAGCGGGTTGTCTCCAGATCATGCCTTGATTTGTTTGCTAAAATAAATGGGACAGCACACAAAACTCAATTCATATACGAGACACCTCTTCCAGCCCACTATACTTTTCTATTTTGCTCAGTCAAAACTGCCTTGTTCTATGATCTCTCGATAAGACCACTTAACGGCAACATAGAAAATTAAAAATAATAAGAAGATAATTAAACATTTCAGTGCTTTCCTTTTAGCCTTTGGTAATCTGTGGAATTGGAAGACATTTATATCCAAAGCACATTACAGTTTAAGGGTTTTTCTGACTGTAATAATCCATGGATACTTTCAATGGATTTTAATACAGACAAAACCAAAGATATTTTATGGAGCAGTAGAAGAATTTAATAAAAAAATCAGAATCAGTCAATTGTCTTTTTAAGACTAGGTGATAGAATTTGATAGCAGGGATAAAAGTCCTAATAAACTCTGCAGGAACAGTTCAGAAGGCTGAGACAAAAGCTATCATTTCCTTTTAAATTAACAGTAGGATTTTTCCATAAGGGATGGTTTGAAATACAAATGACCACAGGAATAAAATACAAATGCTTGAGCTTCCCACACCTCTTTTGACTGCATTTAAGAAAGTAAATACAAAACCACTGTCAACTTTTGTTATCAGCAGTTTCCAAACCGCAATTTTCAGAGACCCTGAATCCATTCTCAGAGCACACTTGAAGTTCTGGGGCTCTGGTTCTTGAATTTAGTAATGAAGACAGATTACCTTAATCTAAGGAGATGCCATGAAATCCTTCAAGGGGATGCAGAGAGAGGCTATGCATTTGCCCACTTTGTTTGGGAGGGGAAGCCCACTGGAGCCCTGCCATGAAAATAAAGCTCTCCCTGCACACCAGTTCACACGTGGGGCTAAATCTGAAGTGACATTTCTCAATGAAAGAAGCAGTATTCACTCGTGTGCTCAGCATTTTGATGTCCACCAGAAGCTGGCAAACATGATTATAGGGAGCCAGCAGGCATGCCACAGCTCTATTTAGCCCTCACGGTTTAGCGCAGTGCTATGCAACACATAAATAAAATATAACGGGCTGCCTTGGGAGGGCATCCTGGGAGTGGGATTTCATGCATATGGATGGACTTGACACACATTTCACAAGGACAGAATATCTGAACCAGGATGGGCTGCTTCACTCACCCTTTGGGGTCAAGTTCAGCATCCTGCCCTCCAAACTATGAGCCAATGCAGAAACTTCTGGGCTTCGGGGACTAGTGATGTTTATTTGTGCTACTCTGCATGGCATTTTAATTAGTAACTGTGTGGATTTAAAAACTGTGAATGGACACACAGGGGCAGTTGTGCAGCCTAGCTTTTGTGTTTCTACTCTCTCAAAAAAATCCTGTTTGAGGACATCAGCAGGGGGTTAATGGAAGCTTTGATAAAGTTCTCCGAAGCCTTTTATTGTTGCTGAACTACCGACTGGACTCTGCTGTCTCTCTGACTGCTTTCCAATTTATTTAGTCAGCTGCAAAAACAACTAGAGAATTTAGAAGCCCATCTAAACATTTAGTAGCCACAAACATTCTTGGGCAAATTGTCCTTCCACATGAAAATATTTCTGTGGCAGTTGTTTAAGGGAAGTGCTCACACCGATCATCAAGCTCCATGAATGGGAAATGTCAGTTTGCTGCCAGGGAAAGTGAGCACACAGTTAAATAGTCCAGGGCAAATAAAAGCTGCAGGGCCGCATCTCCATCTCTGTCAGTTTGGTAACTATTCATCTGTACCAACATCACTGAGACCAGAATTTTATGCCTCCTTGAAGTAAATTTATACAACTTAAATATGATCAACACTACCCAATGCTGAAATTAAGCATCTCTTTCCTAGGAGGATGTGTAACTAAATTCCATTTTCTACAGAAAACCACGAGATCTTTTAAAAAATGTGACCAAACTTTTATTTAAATGCTGCAATTACATCTTGGCTCTATCTGACATGCAGCTTGTCTAAGCTGTTCACTGAACCCTGAAGCTGGTTATTTACTAAGGATCTTTAGAAAGCACTTTTTTTTTCCTTCCAACCAAGACTTGTATCCCCCACCTTGAATACAAATTCATGGAAATGGGTGGTGCAGACAGCTTTGCCAGAAAGCAGGCAGTTGTTATTTTAATTATTATTTCTTTGTGGAATGCTGCAGTTACCTTAAAATAATAATTTAATCCTTCTCAACAATAGTTTTCCCAGTTTTGTTTTTAAGACGGGAGCACGTATGCCTATAACTACACATTTATTACAGACCATCAGTTAAAGCCTCTGCGAGAACACGGAGTTGTTGAGAAGAAACTCCCACTTGCATCTGCCAGCTTGGAGAAGCTCCTTACTCAGACACTTAAACTTACATACGTAATTAAACGTGCAGCAGAAGAAACTCAAGCAGTCAACACATGACATCTTCAAGTCTCTGAAAAATCTCATGCTCAGTGCTGAAATTTGCCCATTCAAAAATATTCCCCACTGTTCAGTTCCACACAATTCCCAAATTTCTAGCACTAGGATCACTTTTTTTTCTGGATCTCCCACTGCATTGAAGATCTGTGGTTTCCCAAAATACACCATTTGGTTTGCTTCAGAATTTTTCGCAGTTACTCATTCAATGTAAATCTTCAGATATCCAAAACCAAAACACAAGACCCTTTGAAAGCCAAAGCAGGGGAAGAAAAGGCAGGTAAAGAAAAGGCTGTCCTGCACATCCTGGCAGGTCACCTCACTGATCAGAGCAGATAAAACCCAACAACAGCAGGCAGCTTGTCCCAACCCTCCTGCTTGAACAATGTGCAGGGGGGATTGCTGCTCACGTCTAGCAGAAAAACGTGAAGCTTAGAAACTCCACTGATTTAGATTTGAAATTAGAAAATAGCATATAATTACCCTGGAATTTTGCAAGATGCTGTAAGAATTTACAGTGTCAATGCTCAAGGATCACCCCTTTTCCAAGTCCTTGCTTATTAGTTTCGGTTTTCTTTCCTAGTGAATTCAGGCTTGACACAGCCCCATTTGGGGAATAAGGAGACTGCTGATCTATCATCCTTAGTACAAACACCTTAAAGCAAAGTAAGAACACCTCTTTGCAGCTCCCTTTTCCCATTACCCTAACATTGTACAGAAAAAAGAATGCAGTCGGTAGAATCACACACACTTCCCATGCTCTGGACAGCTGGCACGCATCCAGATGTTTGCCAAGAGATTATTTTAAATCAGGCTGGTTGGGAACTGGGTGGCCAGGGTGCTGTGACTGTTTATACACACCCAGATACGTGCATGAGTTTCCTCACGGGTTTGTGTGCCTGAAAAAGGACTGCTGGAACAGGCTATTTGTATCCTTTGGCTGTGGGGAACAAGTAACTGGAAAGGGTGGGACTGTGCTGGTAGCAAGCACTTAGAATAAAAATAAAAAACTGAATTGACTCTTGGATGCCTGTGAAGGCTACAGGCAGACCAGCTGTGCCCAGCATCTGGAGTACCACACTGCTCTGCTTGGACAGTGACACAAACTCACTCACCCTCCTGCACCTGTCCCAGGTGGGCCATCGAGCTGGACATCACCTCAACACCCTCCAAAGGTCCAGAGACTCCTGAGGAACAGCTTGGCCCAGCACCCAAATCCTTCCCTCCACAAAAGGCCACAGCACAGCCCCATCCCCACATCCCCCCGGGAACCCGGCAGGGCCAGGCTGGAGAGCGCAGCCACCATGGAGGGGGAGCTGGTGTGTGTGAGCATCCCCACAGCCTCCCCAGGCACTAGAGAAGGGCGTGCCACAGAACATGACTTATTTTGCCAGCTTACACTATTTCATAGGGTCTGTGAAACTGTGACACCGTGCATGATGAATTCTGTCTTCACATTCACAGAGCTCCTTTGCTGGCTATTTGGAGATGAAGTCTTCCTTGGGGTTACACAGCCTTCAAAAATTATGTTTCAACACAACAATAAACAGCTCTTCACCAGGACTGCATTAAAAAAGGAACATTTTTTGCAAGAGCTGAGCATAAAACTAGCAGTCTGGATGACTACAGACCTTGCGATTTTTAAAATCAAAATTAAGTTCCTTCAGCACCTCCCTATCAATAAGATTCTTAATATGCACATAAATATCACCACACACAAAATCAAAAAATGTTATGTTCAATCTCAGCAAACAGAAATTATTTACTATCACTTGTATTGAAACCAGGATTATCCTCAGAGAACACAAGGGAGCTTAGAGAATCAGATGGATTGATCAGCCTTCAGAGTAACAGTTAATTTTATTTTCCAGTAGTAGTTTAAGGGTGTTCATGCTGTCACCTAAAGAAAGCTCTGTGACTGAAATCTACTTAACAATGTCTTTTGATGTTTCACTACAGAGCAATTCTGTATAGGTAAGTTCTAAATATCCAGGAAAATAGCGCATTAAAAAGAAAATACTAAAATCCTTAGCTTTCCTGGCCTTGGCATGCATTGCTTTTGATCTGCCTGAGCAACTATTATATTTTTGACATGAGGGGTGCACACTGACCAAGGGCAATGTATGTCCATGAACTTTTACTGACTGTAAATGTAGCTCAGCACAGGCTAAACCACACTGGCATAATGTAAGACCTTATATGCATTTTCTGTGCTGTTCTGTACAACACGTGAGGAATGCTAATCAGCATTTGAAAGGAAATGTGGGCTTTCAAAGAAGACCCACCAAAATGCAAAATGGGAATATCTATTCCCCTACCAAAAGTCCAGTAGAACTTACAAGTCATAACTCCCAATTCTTTCCCCCCTCCCCTTGCCCTTTCTGACTTAAAATACCATCATCCCCAACGGATTTGGATCTTTCAGATCTGGGTTTTTTTTTCCTTTTAGTAAAGGAATTAAGAACATAAACAACAAACAAACCTAAAGGCTAAATAAAACTGAGTAACAGCTGACATTTCCCTTCCCTGCACTGCAAGTCAGTATTTTGGGTCCGCCACAACTGCAGCCTGTCCCAGAAGAATACTCAATTCCTATGGAACTTCTTGGGGGTGCTGAAATCCTGGTGGCACCGTGACCCATTTCAGCTCCTGCCTGGAAAGGACACTGAACCACTGCAGGGCTCTGAGCTCCAGTGCAGGACCAGGGGAGCACACAGGAGAGGGGCAAGGACTGCAGCACTGCCAGCTCCCTGCTCTGCCAGGGATGGGGCAGCCCTGGGACGGGGAACACGCAGCTGCACAGGCCAGGAGAGGGGCACTGCACACACAGAGGGGCTGGGCAGAGCAGTGACAGCAGCAGCAGCAGGAATAACCAGGACAGAGAGCCTGAGGTATTCTCCAGAAAGATAATTTCTTGATCCTGAGCACAGGCAGCTTGAAAAATCCAGGGTGATACAACAGGAGAAGTAGTAAGTTTATTTATATATACTGTATTTTCATCCTAATTGGCACATCCTGCATCCATCTAGCTCTGCCAATCCAGTTAAGAAAACACAGAGCCCAAGGTAACCTAACATGGTAACAAATCACCAGGCAGTTTGTTTGTTCAGAAACATCAACTGCTGTAACTCCAACAAGCAAAAGAGTGAGCAGGACACCCATCCCTCATAAAAGGCAAACAAAACAAAGGGAGCCAAGCAAGTAGGAAAATAAGTTTGGATTTCAAATCTCATTTAAGCCTGTGTAGGCTCTGCCCCCCACACCACTCCCCTGCCTTATGAATGGCTTCAGCATCCATGCAAAAACCTTGTCCCTGTGGCAGTGCCCCTCGGGCAGGCACACAGGGGGACTGAGCAGGGAGCCTGCCTCTCAGGCTGGAGACACAAACAGCTCAGCTCTTTCATCCTTAATAAAAACATAAACTGTTCAGCGCATCTTCAAAAGAAAACCACACAAGCTTCCTGCATGCTGTGAACAAAATCTCCTTATTGAGAGCTTTACTTTTAATTTTGAACAGCTTCGCAGCATTAACCTTAGCAAAAAAAAAAAAAAAAAAAAAAAAAAAAAACCAACCAAAAAGCCCAGAGATTTCTGAGCTACTCAGTCAACAGCCTGATAGAGTTCCTTATTGAAATTAGCTTCTCCTAGCAGCATCACATGAGAATTGCTGGCCTGCACCTCTTCAACAAATAATTTCACAATTTTTTAAAGATGGACAAAGTGCTGATTTCATTTCACTGAAAAGTGAAAGCCCAAAAGCCACCATTGCCAGTGGTGAGACCCCCAATATCAGCACTTGCAGTACTCATTGTGCCAAGAACATTGGCTCCAAGCTTCAGCAGCTCAGTGTTCCATCCTTGATTTCTCTAATTTTTTAATCTTATGTGGGAAAAGAATAATAGCTCCCAGCTCAAAAAAAAAAAAAAATACTAAATATGCAGAACAATGAGCTGAATTAATTCAAAATTCTTAAAATGTCACAATGTATTTCACTAGAAGATAGAAATTTTTACTTGCTTCAAAGCCTGAAATTTAGCTATTTTTGGGGGAAAAAAATGCAAGCTATAAAAACCAATACCTTTTCCAAAGAAGCAGAAAAAATACTTTTTCAAACGATTTTTGATCCTACTTTGAATGGCAAATCTTATTCTCATTTAAACACTTTTCTATAGTATTGGAAACTGAAAAGAGTTTCTAAACGAAGAGTGGAAAGTAAACTGCCTCATTTCATTATCTCAGGAGTAAAAGGACAAAAGCAAACAAAAACCCACCTGTGCTTTTCAACTGCACCTTTCATGTCCCTGCAATGCATTCCATCAACTCTGTGCTGAATACACCACAAGTGATTTCTCCTTGCTTTCTGCCTGTCTCCAAATGCACACCTTCCACAGGGGCTGGCACCACAGCAGGCAAACACACAGACACCTGCAGTCCTGATCCTCACATCAAAAACTGCTTGGAAAATTTCTGTCTATTTTCTTCACTTTATACAGGTGCATTATTTGGAAGGTCAAGTTTTTATGAGGAAGAATTCCCTTGTCTCTTGCATACCGAATTTACCTCAGCGGTGCACCTCTTGCAGAGTTCTAGCAAATTCTCCAGAAGCCAACCCAAAAGCACTGCTCATATGTAAAGAACTAAAAAACCTCCCCATATTGACAACATTTTTTTTTCCTATCAAGTGTTGGGAAGCACAAGCATAGAGAATACAACCAATGAAGTAATTTACAAATTTTTGGTGTTGGTGGCTCCATTTTTATTAGTAAAACAGGAAAGAAGTGCTATTAAGGGAGGAGATTTGCTCTAATCTGAATTTAGAATTGCCTTAAAGAAACCAAGGCAGCTTTACATTAGTGTAAGAAAGGTGCAAGATGAAAACCAAGCCTGTGGCAGTGCACCATGATGACATGATTTCTTTATAATGAAATATAGTGAAAGAAAATTAGTGGCACAAGGATTTTAATGCACCCCAGACACACATTTACAATGATTAAACAGATGAGTACTTGTAAAACCCAAGGGTCTAACGTTACAAACCTTTACTCAAGCAAGCAGTTTCACCAAAATCAATGGGACAATTTGCATATGTAAGGCTATTTATCTCAGCTGGGATCTGTCGGTTTAGGCCACACATTTCTATTTAGATCATCTATGCAGCAGAAACCACAAAGTTGTATGAAGAACAGGAGAACACTGCACCTTGGAGTTAATTTTCATTTATACCAGTATAATTTTCTCCGTCCCTCTGACGCATTTGATAAACTGGGCATGTTTCGAAATTGGAAATGTTGGCAAAAATACAAATTTCCTCATGGGAAGAATACTACTCATGGATAATAAACAAAATCAATTCTTATTTGCATATTCAATCAGATTTTGGTTTGCATATAAAAGCATAAGATGGTAGAATTTTCACACGGTAGATGGATCCTGCTCGCTTATTCATGCATATATGCATCCACTAATCCTTACACATGCCAAAATCAGTCAGAAATACTCTCTTTGCTAGGCATTCAGAGCACAAAAACACTGTCCCTGCTGCTGTTCTCAACCTTCTCTTTTCCTATAGCGTATGACAGCACTCTCCCACGGCTTTCTCCCAAGACTCCCTAATAGCCCCTGCTCTCTATTAGTCTTCTTTTCACTAGGCAAAGTGGTGGTTTGAATTTTTGAATCATAATTTAAAAGGGATGCTGTCAACTGTATATGAAGAACAAAAAACACTGGACCAGATTTTCAAAGGCACTTCAGCATGGACTTGACAATTTCGCTTGTAACTGTCACTGCAAAATTGAATGTATCTCTCACTGGTAATACTGACATGTCCTGGACTACAGCTAAAATTTTCAGATTTAGACTATGCCTACCTATTTTTCACACACACCTACTAGGAAACAGAATTCAAAATATTTATATGGTCTGATCCTATCAAAATATGCAATATTAATATTGTCTCATACACCGTAAGCCCAGTAATAAATGATACCCTGTAAGCTACGCTCCGAGGTGCTGAAAGCCTGCAACATCTGCGGGACCTGAAGGCAATCAGCACTCTGAGCCATCAGATAACAGGTTTGACGGTCTTGTAGCCAGTCTGACAGTCTGGATATCTCATTTGCATTTAGAGAGTGTCATATTCAAATGTATATAATTTTGTGCATTAAATTAAAAATTCAACTGGAACCCTGTGTGTTAAACCCGAGCTGACTTTTCGTTTTCATTTCTGAAAAAGAAATGTTTTCATGGAATTAAAGAAAAATATCAAACAAATTAGCATCAAAACAAAATGGCAATCTGCTGCTGCAGCCTTTGCCCTTACGAGGTCAATCATGGGGTACCAAAAAAGCAGAGCTGCCCAGGGTATCTGAAATAATCTCGTAAACACAGAAATAGAATTTCACTCTCCCAGATGAATGAAACGCAAAAATCAGTCAGCATGAAGTTGAAAGCTCATATAGGATTTCCACAGCAATGCCAGCTCTGATCAATCGAAACATTGTCAGCAGCAGGTTAAGGAGGTATTTATTTAACAAGGGGACAGAATCTAATTGACTTTCCAGGAGAGGAGAGCAAGCAGGCAGGCGAGCGGGCGCCCGCTCGTTCCGCTCATTGAATCTTACGCAGCGTTTTTTCAAGGGGGCCAGGAGCACAGCCCTGTGCTCCCCAGGCACGTAATTTGCCCTCTGCAGACACCAAGGACATCCTTGTGTCCCTATACAGGGTGTCCCCCGCAAGGAGCAGAGCTGCTGGTGGGCGGGGGGGGATCAGGGCAGCCGTGCTGTTGTGCTTCTGCAGAATGCCTCCCAGCGTCCTGCCCGTGCGTGTGCTGCAGCACAGCCTGCTCCAGACACGGCACCCAAACCCTCCTGCTCTCCCTGCCTCTGAAGCATTTCAGCTATCCAGATAAATCACCAGAAAATAAGGGTTTGACCCAGTTACACATCTTAGGGCTCCTCGCATTCATTTGCTAATGCTAAACGTAATGGAAATCACAGCTTTCCTACAAAACAGGCAGCAGAGATGGGAAGGGAACTGCTGTTTATGCTCCTACCTGCTTGGTTAGTTGTCACAGTGACTGACACCGCCTGGTCCTGGCTGGGGTTTTGCTTGGACACTCCATTCACCGCCCAGACTTCAAAGGTGTAGTTGGTGTGTGCCAGGAGGTCGGTGATGGAGACTTTGGTGGATTTCAGGCCGTTCTGCTGGGGGCTGAAGTGCACCCCGCTGCCACAGGAGCGGCAGCGGCTGGGCTCGCCGGCCCCGCACCTCTTGCACACCACGTTGTAGGAGATGTCCTCCCGGCCACCTTTGTTCTGGGGCGGGCTCCACTCCAGGTTCACCGAGGTCTCGTTGACATTGGAAATCAGGTGCTGGGGAGCAGATGGAGGGCCTAAAAAGACAAAGTCCACGTGTTTTTAGTTAAGGGGAAAAAAAAGCATAGTTTACACAGTGACATCGGAGTTAAGGGTCCCGGCCGCTGTGCAACTCCCATTCAAGAACAGCAGAGACCAAGTGGAATTTTACTTCTCTATGCTCAAAATGAAGGCAAAAAAATTAACTGGTAAGTCACCTCTGATCTCCCTGTCTGATGAACTAACAGTATTTTCCAGCTCTACTGAGCCTGAAAGTTCAGTATTGCAATTAAACAGGAGTGGGACTTTTTCCTTTTCACTTGTTATGAAAAATGTTAAATTTATATATCTTACACTCATTTTTTTTCCATTATCTCCTAAGCAAAGCATCAAATGCACAAACTTCTGCTTCACTTGAGATTTTCAAAGTCCCCCATTACCTACAGGCAGGCTTTCATTGAAATTATTACAGAAGTATCTCATGGTATCTTTTTCTGAAAAATATAAGTGCAATATTTTCCAGACAAGTTGATGTCAAATCACATTCAGTGAACACTGAAGCCCATCAAGCAGGGACTTGAACATGACACTTCAGCATGTAGGATGGAGATTTTAGTAGGAAGCCAGACACAGAACTAAGGCTTTGAAGGATGGAAAATAAAGTTTACAACAGAGGAGTGCTGGAGAAAGTGAAAGAACTGAAGAGGAAAATATGGCAAGCATCTGAAGGAAGGGCTGATAAAAAGAAACCTGGGCAGAAACGAGCTTGGCAGTCAGGCTGGATTTGAGACGCAAGGTCAGGTTTGCCACCACAGGGATGGGAGACTTCATAAGCATGCTGCCAGAGAGCTCCCAGCTGGTTCCAACACAGGGACCATGGGATTAGAGCACAGAGCCCAAGGCTGGCTAGGCAGGACCTCCCTGGGCAGGCTGGGCAGAGCCCCTCCTGCACCTCCCCAGAGGGGCCGTGGCCAGCCCTGCCCTGCGCCGACCAACACACGGGCACAAATCCTATTTATGTGCTTAAATCCCCACAGGCCCCAAACCCACAGGCACACTGAAATTGCAGAAGAGCTAATCCTGCAACTCTTAATCTAATTTCAATACTGTTGAGACACACTTTTTGTACCCTTAAATTTAAGGCAGATGACTCAGAGTGAAGCCATGAAAGAGATGGGTATTTTATTCATCCCAAAAAGCCTCCCTGACCATCACCAGGCAGCCTGCTTGGGGCAGAGCACACAGCTACTCTGACACACACAATGCTTTGGGATAGGGCTGCAGGTAAGCACAGCATCAAACAGAAGTGAAACAGAATGAGAATGAAGATTGCAAAATGTATCAATCCAAACCGGAACACAGTAAAAACAGCTGTGCTTACTGCTAGTCAGAGCTTTACATACAAATATTATTAGCAGAAAAATACTGGAAATAATTTTTAAAGTCACAAATTCAAGACACAGGTAAGCTTATGAAAGCTTCTTAGATTTCATCAAAATACATTTGATGGTTGCAATTCAAAAGAAGTTCAACTAGATCTCCTTATAGAAAAGGAAGGAAAGGAGAAAATTCTGGCAAATTTATCAAACATTATGAAACTATGAACCTGGCAAAAAATAATCAGCCAGAACCAACAGTTCCATTAAGTGTATAAATAAATAAGTCATAATCTCTCATATGCCAAATGTACAAAAACAGTTATCGTGGTAAAACAGGAACCAAATACATTGAAAATGTGAAATTCTACTGAAATTACAAAGTGACTCATCAAGTGTAACAGCAGAAAGGTTAAGCTGTTAAGGGATGACTATGGGGAAGATTAATTGTGGCTCCCTCCTCAATGTATCAGGTTCATCTCAAAGGAAGCCTGAGGCCTGACCAGGCTGCATAGGACAAGGTTTTGAGGGCTACATCACCTCTTCAGGTCTGTGCTTGAAGCCACCAGGATGTAACACATGCTCAACAGGAGACAGGACTCTTATTTTGAGAGAGGTAGGTTAGGAAAAGTCTTAAATGACACAGAGGTCAAATGGGTCTTCAGTACCTAAATGAAAGGTCTCTGTTGCAGGAGTAGCTAAGCAAGGATGGTTTGTCTGTGTTTACTTCAAAAATACAAAATTAATATATTTCTTTTGAAAGGAGGGAAGTGCTCCCTTCTTGCCAAACCTTTGAAACAGTCTCCGAGTTAATCGGGGTTGACAGGTAGAATTACTGCAAGAAGAGAGAGCTGAGTGCAGCCCCTGAGCCAGGGAGCCCTCCTGCCTGCTGCACCACCAGGCTGCCATTCATGGCTTTTATTTATGCTCTGGCAGCATTTCGGACTCCTAAGGACAAAACCCTTTCACTCAAAGATCAGTTACTGAACACAGTAAGAGACGGTTCCTGATCCAAGAACCTGGCGAGAAAGAAAAAGGAAAGAAACTGGTTTTAATCTCTATTCATCAGGTGGAAATGGAGGCAGAGAGAGATGTGGTGAGACAAAGGCACACAAGACAAGCTTTGCACATCTGGGCAGTGGTCAAAACTCTCCCAAGTCCCAGCCCAACGCCTCTGTCCCATAACCAACCAGCTCGCCTTCCCACAAAAGCTGGCTTTGCCAGATCCCCTGGGTACAAGAAAGTGAAGTCTCTGCTTAGCCTGCAAATACACAAGCTTCCTTTTCAAAAATAAACTCTGAGTGCAATGAGGTGGAAGACACTCCTGAAATCGTCAACTCAAGCGGCAGCACAGGAACTGCTGAGCAGGGACTGAAACAAATTCTCTCCATCCTGGACTTCCCCAAACTGCCTCACACCTGGGCTCTCTTCAGGGCAGGCAGGTGCACAGGTAACAACACCTGTCCCTCTGCACTGCCAAGGGAACAACGGGAAAACCAACACAAGCCTCGAGGGGGAAGAGCAGCCTCAACAGGCTGCAAGCCCAGGTGCACACTGTACAGTGAAGGTCTGCCCTGGCCAGAGCAGCAGCCAAAGACTTTGGGAGATGAGGCTGTGTGTCCTCCCAGAGACTGCTCAGGACCTGGCAGCAGCAAGCCCTGAACAGAAACTGCTCCTGTGGGAAACATCAAGAGCCTGAAAGCGAGGAAAAGCAAAAGGTGTGTTCTTGCAGAGCGTTCACTCATTGCAGCCACACAAGCAAGAGCATCCACGCACAGCGAGGCCAGGAGAGCTGAGGTGAGGCGGTGCCAGTGCAAACACCTCCTTCCCCAGGCAGCACCAGCTCTGCCAGGGCCCAGAATATCACCATTTCACAGGGGTATTCCTGAAGCAAAGACCTCCACGGGGAGAGGGTTCATACTGCCACAGCTGCCATCTGAAAGATGTCCCTCTTAGCTCAGATACAGCAGCCAGTTTGGGGTTAAACTCAGACTTAGTCTGATGTCCATTAAGATATTTTCCAAGGCTCTAAGTCCAGTTTCACATGGGAAAATGTGCCAGAATGAATCAAGCTCCTCAGAAGCAAAAAGTCAGTAATTAGTATGTGGGACAGGGCATTGCAGTGTCTAAACAGAGATGCGACGAAGCGGAAAACCAGGGAAGCAGATGCTTGCAGGTCACAGAGATGACTGCACCACGTCCAGCCTGAAAAGGAAGATGCGGGGGAGTCTCCAAATGGTGGGCTGACATTACAGTGAGGGGAAAAGCAATTTCTTTTCTTCCTGGAGTGTAGTCATCAATGGAGCTGTTGGCACAGGGAGCGGGGAATAGCTTCAGATTGATGGGCCTGGTTTCAGATGTTGAAACACAGGGCGGATCCGCTCCTTCAATGGTGATCAGAATTTGCTTTGTTTCTGACAACAGAGCTGCTGCCCATAGATGAGACAAACCCTTTCAGGGCCAGGGCAGGCTGCAAGGGCCAGGATAGTACCTGGGTGAACCCAGCTAGCAGGATCCCACAGGGAACAGCATCCTGACAGCCAGACCATCACCCTCACACAAACCTGCGTCCTCTGGCAGAAAAATCTAGCTACAGGGCAGATGAGAGAGGAGACAGGGACCTGTGCTTCTGAATCACCACCACCATCTGTAATTTTGTCACAAATCCCACAATCTACAGCGTTTTTCATCGATCTACTGCCAATGGAAGCTTGCTATTGGATGGGCTATTTGGCACTGTGGAAGAATGGAGCTAGTACTGCCACACTGCCTGGAACAGTTTGAAAATGTGACAGCTCCTACAGGAAATCAAAATTAAATCTAAACATTTTAATTCTGAAAACAAATTAATTTTAAAATTCATTTTATGATGTTAGGAAGGCAGGTGCTGTTGTTTTCCCTGCACAGGACAACAGAATCTGAGAGATGCATCTGCAGAGCCACTCAGTCTTCTCATGTCAGTGACTGCAAAGGGGACACGGTTTGATCATGGGACCTGAAAGCCGGATCCCTCTCCAGCCCCTTTAACCAGCACCCTGAACGGATGGGGGGGCTCCTCTGTTCCTCTGTGGGAACACAGGGAACGGAAGTTTTCAATTTTATTCCTTCCTGGGGCTCCATAAATCTTGCTTCACAATAAACCCATCAAAATCAAGTGAGCCATGAAGCAAATGGGAAGGTCCTGGGTGGAGCAGTTCATTGTGTGTGTCAGGGCTGAGGGAAACACTGAAGAGTCTGTTTAGCAACAAATAATCTTCATCAAGCTAATCTTACTATCTTCTTTAACCCTCCTATTAGATTTCCTTAAATATATTGGGCAATGCAGATTGTTTGGCTTTCTCTTGCTGCAATAGGCTATAGCCATAACAGCAATCTGTCTTTCATCCACAGATAGAGAGACCTGTCTGTCTTAAGGACAATGCACGCTATGTCAAACAAACATTCACAGAAATAAGAGTTTTTAAGGCATTAATGCCATAAGCACTACTTGTATAAACAGGCCTGATGTATTTTAGCACTCTTTCTACAAATTCAGGCAGTATTTTAACTTTTCCTTTATCAACACTTCTCTCCCTCCCTTCCTACACTCAAGTCTCTCTCCAGTCAGAAGCCTCCCACATGCACCTGTACAACTGACAAAGACCTGGTGATAACCATGACAAGGGCACAAACCAACACCTGACTGTCTCCTTCCTTCCTTCCAGACCACAGGAGATCCCTGTGTGCAGCTGTCTGTGGGTTACAGGTCTCTGTGGGCACACCTAAGGAGCTTTGATGATGCACACCAGGGATCAAGCTTGGTCCAAGTGCTGCAGTGACTCACAGGCAGCTTCTGCAGTGAAAACCCGGTAATGAACTTGCTCTCCAGGACTGAAGTAGCACCTGTGGGGTGCAGATGGCAAGGGGACACTGTTGGGAAGCAAACCAGGCTGCAGACTAACACTGGGCATAATAACACCTCAGTAAGCTGTTTATTTGCAAGGAGTATAGTATTCTTCCTTTAAACCAGCTGCTCTAAAGACTAAGGGGCATCAGAGATAGTTAAGTCAAACATCAACAGGTTGTTTGACTGTTGTTTGGATGCCATCCAGCTGAGAACGTTATCCCAAAGCCCCTTTCTTCCTGTCCCCAAAGGATAGCAGCACAAATGTAGGAGGCTCAGCCTCACAAATCTGGCAAAGTCATTCTGCCAAGGAGAAAGAATGTCTACCCCAATGCAGTGAATGATTTCAAAGAAAGATAGCACAAAGGGGATTAGCTACAACTGAGTGAATATTCCTGCTGCCCTGAGGGACAGCATGCCCAGCCCTTCATGCACAGCACAGGGAAAGCAGCCCAGGACTGCAGCGTGCCCCAGGACAGGGTCTAAGCAGGACTGCAAGTGCAGCACCACCACAAAGACACAAGTGGGGAGGGGAGAGCCCCTCCCCTGACAAATGCCACACACCACAAACCCATACAAAGCCATGGCAGAGGACATGCTGTAGATGGGCTCCTGAAGCTGGAGGGGCTCCAGGGAGACAGGGCTGGTTGGCTGTGCAGGGAGACTCCAACCAAGTCAGTCCTCTCTTCCTCCCTACAGCTGCAAACCCAACAGATCCACACAGCCAAAAAATACCCCTGAAAACTAACCCTGGGATCTGAAGGCAGACTTGTAAGTGCACTGTGCTGGGGAACTGTATTTAAATGGTTATGACAGAGATTTTAATATCCCTGGTTTTACATCTTCCTTTTTTATTACTGATGTGCCCAGCAAGGTGTTTCTCTAAAAGTCTCTGTGGGTGTATGCGGTAAATTCAATTACAGTTTTCTACAAGGAGACCAGACAGACTTGTTTGACATCAAGAATACTGTCTTCACTAAACCAGTTAATTTAGTTCAGCAACAGTGCATGGTTATGAGGCGTGGATTAAAGCACAGAGAACGGAGATGAGAAAGAAATGATTCCCAGCAAAACAACTCCCAAATGACCTTGCTGTCCCATAAAATGAGAAGAAATAAGAAAGACCTTGCACCTTGGTTCTCTGCTGCCCCAGGTTGACAGGACTCCAGAATCCCACTTCTAGACAACTAGCAGCTCCAAATTTTGGGCAAAGAACTTTTGTTCACCAAAGGTAGACACGAGTAAAAAAATTCCTCTTTCCTTTTTTCAGAGGTCCCATGGCCACAGGACTGAAGATAAAGTTGAGTACTAAGGTTTGACCAGTTTTATCAGATACAAGTAGCCTTTAATACTGTTTTCTTATGTTGAAAAACAAAATCATCACAAAACAAACCAAAAAGCACTTCAGCACAGGGTTCTGACATTTAATTCCTTTAAAGTGAATTTAGCACTTCCAAGAAACCCACTCTGGTGGCATCCAAAATAAAGCTCTCTTAGCCACAAATAGCTGCCTGTCTGCACGTTTCTGTCACAGCCTGGCAGAGGGCTCCTTCAGGAGTTCTTTTTTTTATGCCAGCTTAGTCTTCAGCCACCAACAGTGGTAGTGAATTATTCTGGCAGCAACATTACCCATTAAGGACTGAACTGATATTATCAGTATTAGGACTGTAACCACATCTATTTACTACTAGCCTCTGTTATAGTTAAGATTTATTACCTTGAAAGATCTGGCTGTGGGAGGAGATCTATTAAAAATGCAAACTGAAAAGCACACTCTCCATGGAAGTGCTAATGGAGATATTTCAAACATATACCCTCAAGAAGGCAAGCCTTTGTTAGGAGCATCCTCTCAGTCACCAGATTAGTGCATTTAAAATGTGGCTCCTTTAAAAGAAAAATGTTTTCTAAAGATATATATCTGTGACTAAGTAACTAGCAGGATGAAACTTTTGAGCCCTGGAAGGAGAAAATGATTTAAAAAATAATTTACTCCACTGCTTGGGCACGCGTGTAAAAGCACATTTCTCCAGCAAGTAACGGATGTCTCTGCAGCCAGGGCAGTGGATAATTATTTTCAAGTGGGTTGTCACACTGCATTCAGCCTGCGTTTGCCTGACAGTGTGAAATCAGAAGGAAGCTTCATTGGCAATTCCCACCAGACATCAGAAAACCTCAAGCATGTAGAAAAGACTTTAATCTTCTTTAACCATTCCTGCACTCTCCTTGAAGAAAATATCACTTCTTTTTTGAAGCAGAAAAAGCAGATCTTAGCTTGATAAAGATTCAAAATTATTTTAACAAAAAAAAATTAAAATACCATATTAAAAATAATACAATAACCTGCTACAGTTTGAAGCTTTCTACCTTCACCCTAAGACTGTGAAAGCCCTGCAAAAATACTGTTAAATGCAGCTGTGTGCCAGCTATGGGTGTTTGCTAATCAGAGTCAATCAGGCAGACCAGCGGGCCTCAATGGGCTTTGGACCAGGACGGACAAAAGGATCCTCTTTACGAGCCTGCTCCAGAGATGCTGACCCTCTTCATCTGCCCTGGTTTCAAAGGGAACTCAGGGCATTCAGAAATCTTGAGCTAATTTGCTACATAATAAACAAGATTCATACAACAGGGAAGGTTGCTATGATGCACGGTGGTTTAAAAGGAGCCCAGGATGAACTGACCTGTTTTGAATTGGCAGCTTGGCCTTGGCTGCTCTACAGAGGAGCAGCAAAGTCTTTGATAAGTTAAAGGAGCAGCAGGCACCTGGGAGCAAGTATCCAACTGCCTAATAGCAAGAAAACCTGACTAGAAATGCTCTGTCAGAAGCAGGGAAAAGTTTAGCACATCTGCTGTACAAGATCTGAGAGCCAGCTTTTGTGTGTAACACAGCGAGGATAAAGAGACCAAATAAAGAGGTGTACCAAAAAAAAGGATCCATACAATGAACGCTTCTAAAGCTCTTTGGAGCATGTCTGCAGAGAGCAGTGAAATGGCAGTGGAAGTACATCAGGTGCCTTTGAAAGGGCTGGCTCGGGCACAGAGAGGCAGCACTAGGGCTCTGCTAGGCTGCTGGTCGTGCTGCCAGCCTCACCCACAGGGTCACACTGCTGCTCCTCAGCAAGGCCTCACCGTGATGGTACTGCATGGATGGCCTTTAACAACTCTAATCAATGCTTTTTAATTTGATCATGATCCTAGAATCATCTCCCTGGGGGCAGGGCTGAGAGTGAAATAGAGAGTTTACTATTTTCAGAGAGGATGCAAAGGAAGTAATTATTAAATAATCGATGTCTTTAAACACCTTATGTTTGCTGACTAAAAAGTCTGGCAGAGCCGTGCCAGGCACAGTGTTCAAGAGGAAGCCCTTTGGCCTCCTCTGTCCAACTCGTAAGGCTTTACTGAACCTGTACAGCAGTGGAGCTGTCAATGATGCTTCAGCATGTGAGCGCTGATGCCCTTCAGATATGCCTTTGTAGTTGATCTTTAACCATCTGAAAGAAAAGTTCTAACATACAGTAAATACCTGAGTCCTGTACATTTAAGCTTGCAAATAAAGCCCACACTTTCCTGAGACAGTTGTCCATGTTGCTGCCACTAATTGCTTCTTTCAGCAGCTGTGGACAGGTCTCCTGTTGTTGTGGGCTAATTTACACAAGCAAAGGCAGCTCAGACAGCCCTCACTTCTTGCCTGCCTGGCTATTCCTGACCATTTATCATCATAGATTATGTGTTTTACAACTGGTGAGACCAAAGCCAACAGGCCACAAGATGCAGCAGTCACTTAAAATACCAGTAATCTGCTCCATTTCCACCCTCTCCCCTCTCTGTGCATAGTTAGCTTTACAACTGGGTTATAATAAGGCAAATGATTTGGTAAACAATTCTTCATTTATTTACTTGGGCAAGATTCCTTTGACTTCAGCAGGAGTTCTGCAGAGCCAGGGATGCTGGACCAGCTCCAGTGACAAAATGCCCATTTCACTGGAATGTATGATTTCCTATTTACTTGCCAGAAGTAACCCAGTTACCAGCTTCACAATAGGCTTTGTTCCTTTCACCCAGAGAACAATCCAATTAATAGCTCCTCTCCTAAAGAGGCTAAAGAAGTTATGCAAAGAGGTCCAGTTACCACTGGCAGAGGTGTGGGAAAAGCTCATAGGTACCACTCCTTTGGGCTCTTGGCTTCTCTTCCAAGAGCTGCCATATAAGAACATTTCGCATTGTCACGTATGCTAAGCCATGTTATCACATCTACTCTAATGCACTGTGCTGCAGACAATACCACCTGTGTTCACTCACTCTTTCCAGATAAAAAGAATTCCACTGTGGAAACCAGAAAGTTATCTGACAGTCTGACAGGAAAGAAATCCAACCAGAAAAATAAGCTGTTCTGTAATTGGCCCAACTGCCAAATTTCTTATGCTGTTTGCCCTCTAATTTACTTCAACAACTACAGAACTGGGTCCTGACTAACCAAATCAAAGCCCCCATTTAATTGAGTAAATGTCTCTGTTAATTTAAGGCTCTGGCCAGAAAATCAGAAGACAGCTAATAAACAGTTGCTGTATTTAAAGGAGTGATGATTTCAAGTCTACTGATTATAAACACACACTGTCAAATTACCCCGTCTCTTCTCTTCAAGCCATAACCACTCCCCTTCTTATTCAATTCCTTCAGCCCGTCACCACACACAAGGGGAGACAGCTTTCTCCTTTGAGATTCCCATCACTCACAATCCCTTTCTCTCAGTCTGGCAGCGATGCAGCGATGGATGGATGGTCCATTTTCCCAGCCTACGCTGAGAAGAAAAATCATTCTCTCCTTACAGCCTACCCACTGTTCCCTCTGCTCTTGTAACTGCTGTACTACAGCTTACAAGGAATTCTGATGTACTATTTACATAATGAACAATATCATAGGATGTTTTGAGAGCAAAATCATTTACTGAAGGTGCATATATATATATATATAAAGATGTGGAAGAGTTATTATGTCATAAATTTAAATTCTGAAGATCAGAGGCTCTACTGCCATATGCATCATACTACAGGGAACAGGCTCCAACAGCAGACGACTGCAGTAGTGCCAGCACAAGTGTGGAAGTGTGGCAAAGCCAGCACAAAGCCACCTATGATGAAGTAGCCAGCATGACTGTGTGGTGTGCTTTCCTTTTTCCTAGCAGCCACAATGGCAATAATCCATATCTGACTGGAAACTTAGAAAAGGAACAAGTTCAGTTGAAGGAAAAAGAGAACATTTGGTTATTTATATTGTTTATAGTCTAAGCAATCATTATAAACATGTGCTCAAATAATCAGCTCCTACATAATTACTCATTTGCAGCCACAGTTATTAGGTAGGTAAATTCACTCTTTTTTGAAAATGCAAGTCAAATATTTATCTCTGAGATATGTTAAAAGTAACACAAGATTGAGTTAAAGGTATATATTAGACTGCAACATTAACAAAATTGAAGTGTTTAGACCTTTCAAACCTTTTTTAAAGCCTTGACCTTGGAAACAAATAAGGACAGTGTTATTTTAATGTGCATTCAAATTTTAACAACATAGTCACAGAGCTCTAGTGGAATTCACATTGAGTTTCCACTGTAGATTGCTCATCATTTCATTATGGTTCATTATGCTGATAACTGTCAGAAAGCATTAGAAGAAGGAGCCTTGAGTAATAGCACTGAAATGGTAATTTAAAAACAATATACTTTCTGAAGGAAATACAGCAGTGCACTAAATTCAATTAGAAGAGGGGAATGTAAAGACAAGTAAGTGATGTTTGCTGTTTGAAGTCAGGCTATTCAGTTTCTTGATAACCTAGACTGAAGAAGGTCCTTTTAAAGCAGGCACTCTTCTCTTGCATCTCACTACATCTGTTCTTATTATCTCCAAGTTTCTCTGGTATAAACTGTCTTAAATGCAACCGTTTTTGAAATATTTCAGGCCATGACAAAATTATCAATCAATCAATCCACAGTCCCTGTTTGGGTGACACAACTGACTGAATTATTCAGGGTCACTTACTGAGGCAGATTTCAAGCTGGACAGTCCATGATGGTAATCTCTCTTTTGTAAATGGCTCATTAAAAATCATTAATAATTTGAATTAACAGACAACATAAACAATACAAAACCGTCCCATTCTCAGTCATAATGTGAGCATTGTTTGTTGAGCGTCAGAGAACCCAGCTCATTAATGGTGGGGATGCAGGAGCAACACACATTAATTTGGGTTGGAACTGCACCTGCCTGCACCAGGCTGCAATTCACAGGATATCTCCTTACAGAGAAGGGAATTCAAGGACAAGGGCTGTGATTGAGACTGATTTGTTTTCCTGCCTCATGGATTCATGTGTGGGTAAGGCAATTTATTCTCCATTACATTGCTAACCTTATGAAAGACCCTTCCTCTCTGCAAATACTGAAATATAATGAAGGCCTATAGAGTTGCCTTGACGTTACTTTTGCAATGCTTCCAAAAGGGAAAGGTGGTTTGGGCTCAGGTGTATTACAAGTCAATCATCCCATCTCCATGCCCAAGCACACAGCTGACAAGCCCACTGTGCTTCAGAGCTCAAAGTCTGAATTCCCAAGTTTGGCCACAGCAGCGGATCCAGGCTGGCTCTGCCCCTCGGCGGTGACAGACACACTGATGATGATGATGATGATTACCCCCGGGAGGCAAGCTTGAGGGGAAAGATGCACCAGTAAACTCGTGCATGCCAGGGTCTCTGCCTGGCTTTTGGCACAGCCACTGCCCGATCTCCGCACCCACACTGCCACATTCTGCTCTCACTTGCACAAACTTTACAATCACTCACTCTAGCAGAGCTGAAATAGGGCACACTATTAAAACCGGAGTTTGAGTAACTTGTTTAGGAGCCTGATGACTGAGGTTAGACACAGTTTTTACAGCTCAGCAAGGGTGGCAATGTCAGAGAGTAGTGTTATGGAAGGGTAAAACTGGGGAGCACCTCTCCTGGCCAGCACAACAGGAAGTAGCTACTGCTTTTGTTACTTAATTGCAGGAAAGGAAAAGGAAGGGGAATTCTCTTATTCCCTTTCATCCACTAGACAATCAGGCTAATGGAAAGTCCTAACAATCTTCCTCCCCCAGCCTAGGAGGCAAGATAAATGACAAGGCCAGCCAGTTTACTACTAAAGGAAATCAATAGCCAAGGGTCAAAGCTTTACAAAAACACATCTTAAGAAGGCTGAAGTTCTTCATCTTAAAAAGTGTTTAGGAATAATAAAGAAGGGATCAATCCACAGTCCATTCCAGGTGTTCTTTCCAAATTATCCAATGTTACTTTTATTCACCTGGTCTAATAGTTCTCCAAGTGAACAGAAACCTGATTTTACAAGCCAGTGGAGCAGAGTCTATCTTTTTGCTAGAAGAATGGATCTCAGATACTGTTTTATTTCTTCATTAGTGTGCCGTCACACTGAGCGATTACTAAATGCAGGCCTGAATGAGAATACCAGAGTTAAAGAGAGCATAATGAACAAAGAAGGTGCCTGATTATTATGGCTGTCAGCACAAGGGAATTGGGTTTGTCACCTGGTTTAACCAACTGGTAAGAACTGATTACAGTCTGAATCCACCTGAAAGCACCTTTGATGTTTATGCTCCCTTCTGTCCATACATCTTGTCAGGAAAGTCAGACAAACAGGGACCTTTTTCTGAAGGGTTTCCTTCAGCAGAGGCCCTCTGGATGCTGTCACTTGTCCCAGATGGGCAGAAGGACACTCCGAGGGGAGCGTGGCCAAGAGGAGCCCAGAGAGGGGCACAGCAGGGCTGGGGGAGCACGGCTGCCCCACAGGCCGGCTCAGAGACAGCTCCTGTGCCTTCCTGCACCCTGCATCGCAGAGAAGCCGCCCTTCAGCTGCAGGAAAATTCAAAGCCGTGAACCAGGGCCTCCAGAGACAGGCTGTTTCCAAGAGCAAGGACTGTGCTGCTGCCTTGCCTCTGCCTGCAGAGCCCTCCTGGGCTGCTGCAGAGATGAACACTAGGTCAGCACCACAGCCTTTGCCTTTTCTACTTTCCTCCCTGTATTTTTGGGGTAAAAGACCAAGATCAGGAGCTTCAGCTTTGTCTGACCTGCCAAGACAGGAATGGGGAAGAGTGCCTCAGCAGGCCCAAGACTTGACAAAAAAGGACTAAGCTTGCAGGGGTACATTTTGCAATACCAGCAAACATACATATCATTTGCTTACAATTTCTCCATCTGGAAATGTTTTGCTCTCTCCTCATACTTCCCTAACTGCACGTGCCTATTTAAATTCAACCAGTTGATTACTAATTTGATTTCAATTTGGTCAAGATATCATTCACAAGGACAAGGGCTTTGAAAATCTTTTGTTGGTATAATGTTATTTAGGGTGTACATTCCAAACAATAGTTTTGTTGTTGCAGAAAGACATTTTTCCTATCAAACTGGTCACGTTTTAGATCTGGTAGTGTAAATTATATTACAGAAAGCATTTTCTTGCCCATTTAGACAAGGTTTCACAATACAGTTAGACTCCATTCCCAGTCAATACTTGGCAAGGGATATATGCACCACTCTGCTTCCTACTAAGCAAAAGCAGCTGCTCTTGGCTATGTCCTGGCCTCCTCAACCACCACCCAGCAAAACTCACTGCTGAAAAGAAGGAAATCACTAGAGAACAGCTGGAATCGAGGGGGTGTGGGGAAGGGATGAGTGCTAACTTAGTTACAGACATGCTCTGTTTCTGCCTTGTAAGGGAGAAATTAAGGTTTAAATAATTGTGAGTCATCTATCACAAAATTAATTCTCAATATATTAAAACATTACAAAATAAATATCTCAGCCTTTCTTCACTCACACACACATATACGCTCTCTACATAAATATATAGCTGAACTCCAAAAATCTGGAAACACTTCCAATAGCTTTCAGGGAATGCCACACATGGATATCCCCCTGGTAAAATACAGCCCTTTCACTTATTGTTTCGAACTGCTCTGCTCCTGAGAAAGTGAAAACCAAAGAACTGGATGATCACAATTTAACACCAGGACATGCCTGAAATCCCAGGTCTTTGACTGCATGAGCCATTAACCAGTGCATAGGACAAAGAGTTTATCCAGCAACCCTGTGACTGTGCTCAGTGCATCTCTCCTTCTCCCTGATGAAGGCATTTTGGTGGAACTAAAGCAAATTCCATTTGTTGCACATGATGTATTTACCTACACAGGATAAAATAAACCATGCATTGGCTGGTTGTTTGATTAAAGTTTAAGATTTATTATTACTACCCCTTTCAGATGAACACTTAGGTTCCTAAGGGTCACCAGCTATATTTCAAGCAAATTAGAAATATAATGGGACTATAAATATTACCTGTTTACCTGAGGTCATACAATTACAAGGAAAGCTTTCACTATTTCTACAAATATTCATATTTAATGATATGAAAGGTGATGTGCTCCACTAGCCAGGTGCTCAGACTGGAATTGAGGCCTGCAATTTACTTCTACCTGTGTTACTAAGGTGTGCAAGTCCCTCTTTTGTAACTGTGTCTCCTGATTTATTTATACTGCAAACTCACAAGGGTCAGCACAACCATGCCACCATTAGGAGCTGAGGGCTGAGAACTAACACTGTGACCACAATGCAAACTGCATCTGCACAGGGCCACAAGAGCTACTGAATGCTGCTGTCAGGAGCAGAACGCTTTTTAGAGGCACAGAGAGGAAATGGGTGATAAAAGGGGCAGGGGGCTGTGCAAAGACCGACTTACGAGTGCAGGGCATGGAGGCAGCGTCGCTTTCGGCTCGGAAGAAGCCGCGGTCGCAGGTGCAGGACGTGGAGCCTTCCCAGATGGAGTAGCTGTGGGGCGGGCATTTGGCACAGGCAGCATCTGTCGAGAGAGCCTTGTAGTATCCGATTTTGCAAGCTACATGGAGGAACAGGAAGGGAGAGTGTTACTGGCCCGGGCTATGATCACAAATTGCTAGCTTACTCATTCAAAATCAAGGCAGGAGACATTTCAAAGAGATCTAATGATGTCCTCTTAGCCCCAGGTGAAGAATTAACAATCATCACACTCTTAATGAGTAGTCCTACGTCAGGGGATACTGATTTCTAATTCCAACAAGGAGCCATTTTAAAAGCTGGCTTAGAGATGGCAAAAAAAAAAATTATACTCTTCTGTTGACACTGCCAGAAAATCAGCTGCCTCTTTGAGCTTACTGTGGAGTTGCATGTGGCTTAACCCATGTCCACCTGCACCCCACACACACAGAGCATGACAAAAGGCATGCAATTGGTTTATTCTATGACCACTTAAGGAATGGCAGCTGACAGTCAGACACTGCCAATTTTTAAGAGGGAGTGGGACAGGAACCCAACATGCCCGGAAATGGCACATGTCCCTCCTGGCAAGGCAGAATTCATTTGGCTCTTTCTCCCCAAGGGAGGAGATCAGCAATGCTCTCCCCTGCTCAAAGCTGGGGCACAGCAGTAACTGCACCACTGCTACCCAGGCCCATGTGCACTTGGCAAGCTTTCGGTGACATCAGCTTCATAAAAGCAGGACTTACACAAAAGGCTACTTTTACACCACTTGGAAAAAACTCATTAGCATCATTAATAACACATTTTCATGGTGGCTAACAGGTATGTCATCCTAGAAATTTCTCCCTTGGCTAGAGAAAAAAGCCCACCATCACCAGCACTGGCTTTTAGCACTGCAGAGCAGAGAGAAAATTCCCAGGCACGCAAATCAGTAAAAAAGAAAGACTGTTCCCAGTATTTACTGTGTGACTCACTCCCACATCTTGTCATTTATCACCTACACTACCTTTAGGGTTCCCCTGCTACACGCAGGCTCCTGTTGGGAGGGCATAAGCCCCTGCACAGCCAGGGTTCACTCTTGCTGTTTCAACCTTCCCTCACTCTTTCCCTGCTTCTCTTATGAAGCCCTCCAGTGGGAAAAGGAGAGGGATATTAGTAACACATTTATAAAAGAGCAAGTTACTTCATTCTTATTAGCCAAAGCTATTTATGAAATGTCCTTAACAAGTCCTGACTTTACGATGTGCCACAAGCCATCTGTGGGAGCACTGGGAGATCAGCCTGGTGTCACTGGCTGGGGCTGTCACAGGACCAGAGGGCCTTGGGAAAACCCATTGCTCAAGTGACTGAGATTTACGCTTCCACAGTTCACATGCATCATGGTATTAGATAAGGTTCCACTTGCAAGGTGTGTTTTGGCCGTGCTTCAAACAGCCTTGGGGTTTCCATTAAAATCAGCAGCTCCAGCTCTGGTAGGGAGAACTGCAGGGGTTAAACCCAACCTCACATGTCAGGAACGATTATTTTTTTGGTTTTGGTTTGTTTTTTTTTTTGTCCCTGAACACAAATGCAAACCCACCACATCTGGCCCATCAGCCAGGCACCAGCAGAATGCAAAGGCAACACCTGAAAAACAGTTTATTCTTCCTGGGGTGGGAATTGCCCAACAAAACAAACAAACAAGGAAAATAACCCTTTTATATATATATATATATATCTTATTTGCACTATCTGGTGAGCAAGTTGCTGTATCACTATGTGTCCTGGGTTTAACAACAGCAGCAATGAAGTGGTAGATGCTGGTCTTAGATATTACTCCTGGTTTTCACTGTCTCAGCTCAGATGAGAACTATGCCTTAGTCTGTGTATGACCAGGAGAGACACCCATGGGAAGGATCTTACTGCCACATATAAAGACAAGGCATTGAAAAACAGAATACAAGAGAAAACCAAGCTGACTGCTTGTATCCACAAAATTATTTCTATTATTCATCGTTTTAACATTAAACAGGTAAACTCTAATATTACTCTTAATATGAATATCATAATCCACAGAAATCATTAAACAGTGAGCTATCTTTAGAATTTTGGGGGTATTAAAATACTTACCTATTCAACAATCTAGCTCAAGGCTGAAAATCCTATTTGGACTATAACATGCTTCTAGACAGACAAGAAAATGTTGTAGGTAAAGATTTTTGTGACCATTCCTCCCTGTCTTTTCATACTCCATGGTTTAAAAGGGAATAGATGTATTAGTGGGTACTGCAAGGTCAACACTCTGTAACTCAAGGATTTTTTTCCCCCTCGTTTCATGCACTGTATTTTGTTTTCTACTATATTATGCCAAGTTCATTAATATTTCAAGACCTGAAGAAAGCTCTCCAAACACACTGGCTGCTCCTAAAGCACACACAGCCATTTTGCTTCAAAAATCAACTACTCCTGAAGACTGTTTTCTTCATTTTTGTGTGCTCAGAGATTCACCACATTTCATAACAGACATAAAAAGGCATTAGAGAATGTGCTGCATTAAACCAGGAGTTCTTTGCCCCCAAGAGCTCCATGGTAGCGCCACTTAAAAACTCAAACCTAATCCTGTAAAAGCTGTTCTTAGCATGAAGTGCTGCTGACACACCTATTACAACTACAGATGGACTTTTTTTTGAAGGGTAATGATTTAGTAGGCAAACAAGAAGCCTGTACAGAACTCATTCCCTGGAAGTCTTTATTGCTTGCTCATGACAAATCTTCACGCAGCTGCTTTTCGAGGAAGGATTTGCTGGGTGAGACCCAGCATGAATGGGGTTCTTACACAGTTTTCGAAAGATGCCTTTGTAAAAAGATTAGTTCACATGTGCAATGCAAACTTTGAGTTCAATTTCTTAGCTTTGCCTTAATTAGTTCTTTCTGTGAGGTTTCTTTTTGTTTTTTAAAGGAGAAAAAAGGTTTTCTCACATTCAGGTCACCCCCAAGTGTAACACGGTTACAATCAGCTGCACCACATTCAAGGGAAATTCTCAAACAAAAATATTTTCAGTTCACAATTTTTCCTCAGAACAAATCACATTAATTTAAATAGACATCAGCTTTAAATAATCATGCTGATATCTCTGAGTTTTAATATTAAAATCTATTTGATTTCTATTCCTCTTAAAGCGAGACAAGATCTGGCAAACATTGCTGTCGTTATTACATGACTTTTTCCTTCTTTTTTCCAAATATATCAGAGTGATGCATGTCAAAACTGCAAAAATTGCTCTGAAGTATTACAGAACCTCAGTCAAATCTAGATGTAAATTTTCTCAAGCTGTTTTTCCAACTCAGTTTTCACATTAAAACCTGATTTTCAGACTTAAAGATTCCTCAAAAAAAGATAAAGAATACATGTGTGGGCTGCAAAGTCTGCTTGCTTGGTCTCTCCAAGTGCTGAATTTTCTACTAGCAAATTTCAGACAGCATCAGAATTTAAAACTCATCTCATTGTGGGGCTCTAATCACAATCTTTTTAAACACCACTACAACAAAATACATGTAATACATTGGTTTTAACTACTTTTAAATAAGCTATGTTCTTGGGCTTTTTTATTGGGGGCAGGGGAAATGTTTAGGAAAATTACTCTTTCAAATTAGAGTTCTTTAAAAAAAAAAATCCCCCGATACTTGCTCTTAAATTGTTCCTTTATCCTTGTGGAAATGGCAATAATTCTTTCCAAGTTTGGAAAAGGCTTGGCACACCTAACAGTCCTTTAAAAATAAATTTAAAATTGTGTAATGTTTGCAAAGGGTTGGATAAAGGAATAATCCCAACCTCTTTGCTGACAAGTTCCTAAACCATTAAAAATGCAGTGCACATTTAAAACATCTCAGGGAGCTGCAGGCAGAGGCTCTGGCAGTGCCTGGAGGCTGAGCTGGGAGACACCCCTGAGCCTGGCTGGGATCTGAGCACTGATGGGATGGGGAAGCCCCAGGCTGGAAACTGCTGGGCAGGAGCTCTGGCAGCAGCCCTGGACACCAGGGACAAGGCCAGGAGAAATCCTGCTGGAAGCCCCAGCCTCTGCTGAAGAGGATTGCAACCAAGAAAATACTCTTTTCTGATTAGGACCTCATAAAGCGACTAGAGAGAAATCCAAGCACAGAAACGTGTTTTTATTCAAGTGACTCTAGTTAAGTCACTAAGCTGATATTAGAAGCAAATGTGACAGAGATGTTGTGAAGTGCCCATTCACAGAAGCCCCGTGGGATGCAGCACTGCCTGCAGAGCCATGGCCATGAGATCCCTGAGCCAAAGGCTGAGCTCTCCACACAAGGAAAGGGCCCCCAAACAGGACAGGACCACAACCAAACCATGCTCCTGCTGCACCCTCCTGCCCAAAAGGAACCCTCTGTACCCCCAAGAACATTTATTGTCATAGGCAAGCAAGCAATCCTGCTAAAACCTGTGCAATCAGCTCAATTGTCAGAAGCTATGCATTCCAGCTCCCTTTCTTGAAGCAGAAAAATATGTTAGCTACATACTCAAGAAAACTTAAAAATTCCTTGAGAAGCAATTTTGAATCAAATCTCTCTCTGCACACAACAGAAGAGGGAAAACCACTTTGAAGTCAACGATTGTAGCCAACTTTAAAGATAAAGACTCCAAAATAGTACTCTTGGTGGAATGAAGGACAAGGCAAATAACTTAGTAAGAGATATTTCAATGTCACATTTATACATTTCAGTGAGAAAAGAAATTTGTGTTTAAAGAGTTGAAAAAATACTTTGATGGCACATTTGATGTGTTTCATGACTGGTTACACTTTCTACAGCTTTTCTCTCTGATAATATTTTGAGCTCACATTTTAACTGCACCCTTAGGAACAAAAAGTTACTTTACTTTTCCCCTTGAATGTTGTTCTTAGTCTTTAAGAGGATGGGTTTTCTCTCTCACATCATAACAAAACTACATCTGCCACAAAAGAAGGCAGTGTCTTCTTAGATTACTTTTATTGCTATTACCATTTCTGAACAGATTTCTGTGTGTTAATTATAGAACTCAATTGTTTGGATAGTCTCTTTTGATGAGCTTTCTGCCCTGCACCATGAACCCCTCTGTTATTGTACAGCTGTTTTACTTCCAAATGCTCATCAGGGTTTTCTAATTGTCAAGCTGTCCCAGCAACCAGGTCTTTTGACCTAAAAGTCAAAGAAAGGGAGTCACCCTTGTCTCCCCGACATGAATACCCCAGCAGTCCCAGTGGCCCCCCTGATACCTACAAGACAATGCCTTTCCAGATCATTGCCACTACAAGCATAATTTGGTTTGGGGTGAAATGAGAAGATTTGAAATAGGATGAATTAATGAGTTTCTTGTAAAATTAAGTCATTCTCCTGGTCCAATCTAATTACTCACTGTAATACCCCTGAGGGTAATAAATAAAGATCCTCAGAAGGCAAGCAGGGAAGGAAAAAAAAAAAAAAGCTTTCTCTTAAGCATTTCTTAAAAGTCAAGTTGTAGAATATGATGTGATATACCAAATGCTCTTTCCAAATAACGTCAGGTTCCTTTGATGTTCACATTGTAAGATCTTTGCCTCCTGTTAATAATGACTGTACTATTGCTACACATAAAAAGGAGCTCCCCATCTTTAGCTCGTATCTCTGATGAGAAAACCAGTATTTCTACATACTAAGCATGTATTTTCGATGCATGAGTGGCACAAGGAAACACAAAAATCCCACTGGGGAAGAGTCTAGACTGTTTGACTGCAGAGCACTTTTACTCCATGATTGGGTAAAAACTCAGGAAGTTCAAAACAGAAATAAAGGGACCTTGGAACATTAATATAGTATGATTTGAAATCCAAACTCTGAGTATCCAAGCCACTGGACCTGTACATGCAGATACCCTAGCAGGTTAAGCACTCAGACCGCCTTTGCAAAGCTGCAGGATAAACCAGGTGGAAGAGCATTTCACACACCCAATCTGATCAATCATTAAAAAAAAAAAAATTAAATATCTTTGGATATTTTTTTCCCAGTATAGCTTCCTTGGCTGCAGGTCTGCCACTAGTGCTGTGGTTTGCTGATTTAAGGCTAGGGACTGAACCCATGATGCCAGTCACAGCAGGACTCAAACATCTTTGGTAAATCTAAGAGTACCTTGCCTGATTGTGCAACCATGGAGACGTGATGATCAGCCTCTGTGGCCAGATTTTTATTTGGCTCATGGGAGACTAGAAAGTCAGTTGCCTATTTCAGTTCAAGAAGTGAGGAGCAAGATCGATCTTTGGTGTGGAAACAAGCCACCATCACCATCCAAGGTCTCTCACTGAATCCTCAGGAGGGAAAGGGATGCGGCACTCGTGCTAACTGCAAGGTGCCCATTGCCACAGCCTGTTACAGACAGCAGGGAATGGCAGTGCACTGGCATCAGCCAAATCCTGCTGCACCACCAGCCACATCCCACCAGGTCCACTTCTCTTATGTTCCTCTGTACTCAGTCCTCTCCTGGAATACTTCACTTTGACAGACTCTGGTGGACCTGGAGGGCAGCAGCCAACACTGCCAGTGAGAGCCAAGGCAAAAAGGCATCCAGCGCCTCTGCCATGTCCTTGGGCACTAAGTCTCCTCCCCTGCTGAGGACTGGGACCGTGTTTTCCTCACCTTACCTATTGTGCCTGCAGAAGGAGGTGTCCTTGGTGTCCTTCATATCCCACACCAGACAAACTCCAGCTAAGCCTTGGCTTTCCCAACACCTCCTCTGCATCTTCAGGCAATGGCTAGACTCCAGAATCCTCCTGGATGCTTCTCTTGTGTGTCTGAGCTGTGCCAAGGGCTCTCTGCCCATCCACCTTGGCCTTCTGCAACATCCCCTTTACCTTCTGCAGCTGCTGTGCATGTGCTTGCAGCAGCTTGTCCTTTAAAACCCACCAGCCCATGTTAGCTTCTTCACTGCCCTCCTGATAAAACTCCTGAACAAGCCAAAATCTTCTGACCTGAATTCCAGAGCTTTCTTCTTTTTTTTTTTTTTTTTTTTGTTTGTTTTGTTTTAATATACATGAAATCCAGGGAAACAAACCATGAAAAATGAAGTATCCAGCTCAGCAAAGTGCATAAGCTCAACAGGACTGGACATGTGACACGGCAATCTGTTCAAGAGAGAGCTACAGGCACTAACAAAACTCCCAGGTGTATGACACAAGAACCAGAATGGCCTATTAATCCCAGCCAAGGAGGTCCTGCTCACCTGGGTATCATTTTCTTTGCACAGCCTTCAGAGCCAATTGCCAGATGTTTTTGCCATGCACTTGGGCACTGCACGCTGTGGGCACAGACCCACGGCACCGCTGGCACGGCCACACTGCCAAATCCTCTCTGCAGGGACAGGGTTTGTGGGTTTGGAGTGCCACTCCTAAACAGCATCAGTTCTCCCGTGTTTCACACAGAGAAACACTTTGTTTGTCTTCTACAGAAATATTACAAATCAACTTGTACCTCGTGCAAAAGAAACATAATTATGCTGATAACGCAATAATTTCAAAAGCTTAAGTCTGCTTCATCAGTCTCCTTTTTCTAAAGAAACTAGATAGTCAAAATCATAAGCCAAAAAATTCAACATATGCAATTCATATATTAAGTTTAATAGCTACATACAAAGAAAAGTAAAAAATGAAAAATTAGCTTTTATTCTTAAAATTTATTAAGAATTATTCTTATCCTTGCTCCATAGCTAATAGATCACAACTGCTATAAAAACCTCTTCTTAGAAATATACAAATTTGAAAATCTCACATTTCTATATATTAATAATAATAATACCTTATCGATGCAACCCTTTTCTCTGCTACAGCTGTGGTAGTTGGAGGGAATAGCTGGGAATAAGACTGACATTTCCCACATCATGCTCACTCCTGGTCTTTGACAGCACCCTGATCTCACGTCAGCTCTGTCAACCCCGCCAGCACACAAAGCTTCCAGCCCTGCACCAGAGGGGGGAACAGCTGGAAAATCTCACCAAGGAAAATCAGCCCCTGGACAGAACACTTGCTGCATTGGGGTTTTGTCTGCAATCAAAATAAAAATAGAAAGCTAAAAATTCAAGGACTAGGTGAAAAAAATTGTGACTGAAAATAACCACCAAAAAAAAAAAACCAAAAAAAAAAAAAAAAAAAAGAACACTGTTTCTCAGTGAGAAGTCAGCACTTTCCACTCAGAGAGAAAATCCCAACCTGCTCTGCTCTCTACAGGAAGATATTTGCTAGGACTGGCAGTGGCAAGCGGAGCTGCTGAGGGCCACCAGCAGGAAGCACTGGGGACACTGTGCCTGCACAGTGGCACAGGGATGTGGCCCTTCCTTCCAGGCAGCAGAGCACTAAAAGCACACACAGCTTCACATTTAAGTGCTTTGAGGAAGAGGAATGTGCTGCTGAACTGGGGACTTGGCAGGTCACTGTTTGCATTTTTACTTTTAAAAAGTATTTCACCAATGGACAGATGCCCTGGTATGATAAAGCGCCGGAGCAGCCGTGTCCTTTTTGGGAGCAGAGAGCACCAGCACTGCCAGCACACTGACCTGAGTGCTAAGGGCATCTCTAAAACTCTGCTCTGAGCCACAAGTTCAGATGTTCTGCTACTCAGGGTGCTCAGGCTGCCACTCAGCTAACTTTGAAAGTTTAATCACCTTTATACAAGCTGTGAGATTTAAGGGATGAGTCAACTAATCAGTTTCAAATAATTAGTCAATTAGAAAAACAAGTTGATGGATTCCTTGAAACAGAAGCAGCACAAGGAGAATCACAAAACTGACAGATTTTCAAGCAAACCTAAGATAATAAGGTGGGTTTTTTTAAATAAAAAAACAGAACAGAAAATCGTGATTTTTGTTCTTTAGCAACTACATTTTACAGGGAGAAAGAAAATCCCTACTGAAATTTTATGATCTATTCCAGTGAAAGCTGATTAATTGGCCTGAATCTCCACATTAACAAGCCCTAATCCTCTTGTCAGGAGACCTGCTTACAAGCTTCTCTCCCCAGTGGTGTAAAAGCACTGATGAGAAGAGAGATCTGTATCTCAAAAGCACTGTCCAGCCAGCCTGGGATTATCTCTCTTCTCCTAAATCTTAACAGCTATTTAGAAAGGCAATTAAACCTCCAAAGTTAGATAAGCCTGTGATAGAGCACAGGATCAGCTTGAGCACTTCAAGACAGAAAGGCCCACCACAGAGTTCTGACACTACTGTTTAAAATGTCTGTTTGGTCCTAACACAAGCATCAGCTCAGGGTCCTGGACTTTGCAAAGATTGTACTCATAATGTAAGCACCTAACACGTTATTCCCCGTTATTTTAAAGGTGCTTGTATTTTACACAGGCAATAGACATTGCAAGTTGGCTGAAATAATTATTACATTAATACCCCTTAACAAATTGCCTATTGTAAAGAATTTGAGGATTGATCCTGCCCTTAAATCCCTTAATGCTGTCTCTTTTGTGCAAGCAGAATTTCACTCTGCAGCAGAACCCGGCATAGCTGTAATGTTTTTGCTACTGTTTGAACTTGTATCATGAGTGTGATGGAGCCACATCATGCCAGCAAACTAAAAGCTACAGTGTTTTTCTGGGCTTTTTTTATTCTCGCTTTAACTGTGAGCAGCCTGGAACACAATTAAACCTCCTATCTCCAGAGCTACAGCAAGATGTCTTAATATGGTTTAATCATCACATCCTCTCTAGATGGCTGTACAACATTATATATAAACAACGAGGGAAAAAAAAAAAGCTATTTTGGTCTCCCCAGAGAATTGCTTGACACAAAGGTTTTGGAAGATGCCTAAATATAGACAGTTCTGGTGAGATCCGGGTCTATGCAAGATAACAACTCTGCACTATTTTTGACTGTTTAACAAAGACGCAGGGAACACAATGACTTCAAAAAACCACTGCTTTGGCTCTCTCCAGCACTAAAGAAAATAGACAAGGTGCTTACAGAGTCATTTAGTTAGGGAAAAAACCGAGTCCAACTCTGTGCTGCCAAGTCCACCACCAAGCCACGTCCCTAGGTGCCACATCTACACATCTTTTAAATACCTTTGCTTCTGAGAGACTCCCATCAACCCCACTGTAAAAAACTATCAAACCTCTACTAAGTAGTACATCAATCAAACTAGTGGCATGCAAATCCTGATCCATTAAGTACTTCACACTTGATTACCCACGACACTTTAGAGAGGGTCATACATTGATGAGTTGCTTCTCTCTTCTTTGCCCTTTGCTATATGGAGCACATGAGCACTTTTAGTTCAATACCAATGCAGAATTTAGCACAAAGCTCAACTTCAGCAAGAGGAAAACAGCAGCTCAGTTTGTCCTTTTCTCCCTAAATCTGCTCAAGCTGCATATTTCTCTGTTCTACACAGATCCAACCTTTCCAGGAGTCTTGGACTTGAGGCACATGCAGCTGCACCCTTATTTAAACGTGGCATTCCCTACCGAAGAGGTTGTGAAAGAGGAAGACTTAAACCACCCAGGATTTCCCTAGATGCCTTTTTTCTCCCCCAGCTCTCTCCTAGATATGAAAATCAAGCTGAAGTTTCACAGAATGGGTAAGGTTGAAAGGGACCACTGAAGGTTCTCCAACCTCTCTGCTCAAGCAGGGTTCTGCAGAGCACATTACTCAGGATTGTGTCCAGACCACTTCTGAGTACTTCAGGGAAAGAGATTTGCCCCTCACTGGGCTAACCTACAAACCCCCAAACATGCCAGGAGCCATCTGGAAGCTATTCACCCACACTTGTTCTCCCTTACAGCCTGAAGCTTCTCAAGGAGGGGCAGTCCCACAGCTACACGGGACACCAAGACAGGTCTAACTCCCGGCTCTGCCACAGAGGCTGGGAACAGCTTGCCTGACTTGCCTCTGGCATTCATGGACACAGCAGTGTGTATCACTGTCTTAGAGAGGAAAAAACATTCATTTTCCTCCAAGCTGGTCTGGCCTCACCTTCTGCTCACTAACTTCCAGCTCATCTCTCTACAGATCATGGGAGATTCCTGCGCTATAGATAACCCTCTCACTGGAGTTAACATGAAAGAAGCAGGGAGCAGAGGAAGAGAAAGCAGGGCTGCTCCTTTGAGTCCCCTAAACTGAAATGGGTAACTACACAGACATCCAAAGTGTATGCTTCAGTATCCCTGCCTCAGTTTATCCACTTAGGAAGTGGCAATAAGATTCACAATACATACACTAAAAGATGTTGTGAGGTTTAATTAAGCAATAGAGCACTTGGAGATCTCCAGATAACAAGATGCCTATAAAACAAGAGGAGGTGATTATTTCTGATGAAACAAATCATGGCAACAGCCTTGCTCAGCAGGGAATACCCAGGGCTGTCTCAACTCTCCTTTTACAGCCTTGATGGAGGAAGCTTGTAGAGAGTGTTTACCTGCTCTTTTGCATCTCAGGCTTTGGTAGGACATTCAAGAGGATGTAGCCAAATGCCTGCATGGGCTGCAGTCTCAGACATGTGAAATACAGCCCCGATTTAAAAATCAAAGAGCTGGGAATCTTTTCCTGTCAACAAGCCTTCCAATAGAGAAGAATAATTTAGCAAGAATAGCTGAAATCTCCCACCTTAGGGTGATTGGGTGGCTGTGAGGAGAAACGCGTTTTGGCAGTTCCCACATTCTTTTGTCAAACTTCTGTTGTCTGGGAAAGAGCAGAGTGCCAGAAGCCCTTGCAGGTGAATACCTTGGCTGTTTCATGCTCATTTGATTCAGAGCAATAGCGTGTTTATCTAGATGTTTGGAAAGTTATTAATGAGATCAGCAAATCCTTTCCATGTATAAATTGTAAATCACCTTCAGCAATGCCATGTAAGTTATCAAGTCAAGTGAGAACATGCCTATTTATCTGTGATAGTCTTTTATCACCAATAAATAAAAGCAAGACAGGGAATTACCTCAGGAGAAAATAGCTCTGAAGCAGAGTCTGTTAGGTCACCAACAGAAACAGCAGCACAGCAGAACCCCTGTGAAGTTGTGTATCATGACATTCTGAAGGATATGCCCAGGAGCAGCACTGCACCAGTGCAGAAGGAGCAGGAAAGCAGCTCTCACTGCTGACCCCATTCAGGTGCATTCAGAATGCTTTCCACCAGCATTTTCTCTGCACAGAGCAGATGCCTCCCCCAAGCCATCCTCACACATCCCTGCACACTGAAGGAAAGGAAGGCACTTGATGTGCAGAGGCTGGTTTGGAGGACCTGCTGTCACAGCCCCAGCAAACAAGAGGTTCAGAAAAACAACAGCCAAAGAGAGACCAGTTTTATGAGGGGCAGCTGGGGGTTCTGGACAAGAAGAAATACAACTTCAGCTTTTAAATCCTTTACTATTCTGAATTCATAATATCTTTGGTATCTTTAAATCAGAGCTCTGCCCATCCATCTTCCAGGTCCAGGCAACCCAGAGATTTACAGGACAGCTGCTGCTCCAGGACTACAGGATTTGGCCCAGTAATGCAATGGACATATCACCTGGTAAAACTTTAAAATAGGGGTTTTTACAGAGGCAGACATTTAATGAATGCTTTATGAACTCTTCAAGGGTCCTGCAGAAAGTCTCCCTTTTTATGAGGAGGTAAATTAAGTAAAGTCCTGGGGGAAAGAAGCCAGTGTCAGGCATGACCAAAAATAGCTGTGATAGGTCTCTTCTGTCCCAGCTTAGGACTTGCCAGGAAGCTCCAGGGAGGTTCTCAGCAGACACACCAGTGAGCAGGAGAAATGATTAATTACAAGAGGATGGCAGGGCCCTCTGACTTGCTCCAGGGGAAGCATCTGGAGTGTGAATCCACCTGCACCAGAGCAAAACCACAGTGGCTGAAAGCCTACATGGTGGAGGTGCCTGTTTCCCCTGTGGGAGATGGAGCTCACACTCTGGGCACTGCAGGAGGCACCAACCATGGCATCATAACACAGTTTCAAGACCAGCTCCAGCATGAGGAACGAACCCACAGCTGAACCAGCTACTAAAGCAAATGAAGACTTCTCAGGTGGCTGGGTTAATGTCAGCTACTGCTCTTCCCTCTCCCCATACAGATCCCAGGATGCCAACCCCATCTCCAGTGGGGCTTTCTCACGTTGCCTCGAGCCTCCTGCAGCCCTGGTCACCAGAGCAGGTACCCAGAGGGCACACACAGTCCCCAGGCTGGGACAGAGGTCGGGACACAGCCCAGCCCACAGAGCCTTCACAACAACAACGGTGACACACAAGAAGGAAAGTTTCCCTTCCAATTCCTGCTGGATGTCACACAGCTGCTAATTAGGAGAAAAGTGACAAAACACAGTTTTGCTTCTTAATCTGGAAAAACATCTGTCTCCAACAAAACTACTGGCAAATAAACTCAACAATAAGATTCCATTTTGGCTCAGAGGCCCCCATGGCTGACACGATAGAGCTATTTATTCAAATATCTACACAATACGTAAATTAGTGCAAGATAATAAAGAAATTAATTGTGGTAACCATGGACCTATTTAGAAATGGCCAAAAGCACCGCTGACTTCAGTCCAGGCCACAAAAATTTACTCCAGCAAAGAAGTGTGGTGGCAAGGCTGGAGCTGGCGCGTGACTCACGTCCGCCCGGATCACCTCCCGCTCTTCCTGATCCGATAAGCTATCAGCTCAGAGCTCTTATGAGCACTGCTTTATCTACTCTCACTAAACCATATCAAGACTTAATTCTGCCTCAACAATTAACAAAATGCTATCACCAACATCCCAATTGTATCTAAGATGGCTTAGGAGAGCGAGGTTTTAAAATGCTCTTGACATGGTGATCTTACAGAAGTTAAACAAATTTGCTTGGGTATGCAGGACTATCTTTTTTCAGCATATATTTCTCATGTTTCAAGAGATCTCAAAGTCACACAGAGTAACCTCCACTCCCACCTTCAGCCAAGACAGAATAGCTGAGGCAGAAATGGATTTTTTTTTCCCCTTTCTCTCTGCCTCTGTCAACTACCAGCAGGGTCTTCTGGAAGTAGAAATACCTTGCAAAATTTCATTGTCTTCCTGGTGTTCCTCTGACTGCTGAGTTTTATACAGTGAGGCACCTTACGACTACAGATGGATAATCCTCTAGAGCAGCCCTACTGTCCACCTATGGCCACACACAGAAGGGTTACTTGCACTCTGCCTTTAACCATCAAAACTGAGTTCCCAGAGGATTGTTAGGTTGCTCCAGCAAGGAGTCCTTCAGGGACCACCATCTGCTTGAATTTGCAAGCACTTTGTCACTTTTTTGCCAACATTTTTACTAAACTATTAAAAAACCATAGGAGAGCCTGTACTTTCCAAAACTAATGTTCAGCTCAGCGTAGCAGTTTTCCATATTCCTCACTTGTAATTACTTAGCACTTTCTCTTGCATGCATTCATTAAGAAATATAAATTTAAATAAACAAACCCCAGATTTTCTCGCAGAACCAAACCATTAAATTTGTACATAATCAAAACTTGAGGCAGTTAAGCAGAACAGGAGGAAATGTGCTGGCTGCAATGATTTAGTTATGGCATGTCTGATGTGCCAAGTTTATTTTCTAGACATAATTTTCCTATGTGGAGGTGCAGCCAAACAGCAGCCATTAATGGATCAGTAAATCTGCACTGTGCCAGGCAGAGCCCCAAATACATGAGATCAGCAACCAACTGGGGGAAGAGAGGAGAAGGGGATTTTTACTATATTTTATTCTTATGTATTTGCTCACGTTTTCTGAATGAGACACTTAGGGCTATTTTTGCAGTTGTACCCAACCCATGGGAGATAAGGAATCTTTTATAAGACCCATATGAATCACTTTTGCCAACATTAAGTGGATTTTGGTATTGCAAACACTTAGTGACTTTAGTCAGGCATGCACCAAAGAAGCCAAGGCCAAAAGACAGAGCAGATGCTCTGGGATATTAAACGGTTTCCCAGAAATATTGTCAAGGAGCAGCCCCAGCATCCAGACAGCTCAGTGGTTACCTGAAAACTCACAGAGAGCTGCTGCTGACTCATAACCCAATTGCACTGGAAATTCTGCAATGGGGAGCACAGGGCTGCCTCAGCTCCTCCGCCTTGTTACGCACAGAGCCCGTGACAAAGAGCATTTGCAATTCAGAGCACTCACAGATTCAAGGTCAAAGTTTCCAACTTTCAAGAATTCTCCATAAGTGCAAAGTCTAAAGCACAGGTACCAACAGATTGATTTTTTTAGCCTCTACCTGAAGAAAGAGAAGATGAGGCTATCATTAGTTCAGCTTCTTGAGGGGGACTTCCCTGTCAGTGTGTGTTAGAGACTCGCTAAACAAAATGTTCTGCAGTAAATCAGATGGAAACGTGAACTCAGCAAATGCCAGAGGCATTGGCAGGCGGATATGAATGGGATATGAATGACAATCAGAAAGGCGTGTCCGGATGCTTGAGCCATGATGAAGTGCTCGTGAAATTTCACCTGCCCAGACTGGGACAAGAGGTTGTGGCCTTCAAAAAAAGAAAAAAAAAAATATATATATATAAGGAAAACAGAGCACTTGATGTGCTAATTAGAAAGTAAATTCTGTGTCTGAACAGATATCCAAATATTCCAGTGTCAGCAGGGAATAAAACCTAGAGATTGTGGAAATTTGTCTGAATCAGACCTCACTAAATGGTCATGGCAAGGTTGGAGGAAGACAGTGCAAGCCAACAGTTACTGCAAGCACCTCTTCAGTCAGAGGGAAGACTGAATTTTTTTCACATAATCATTCATTTGTACTCATGGGCTTCTAAAATGGATTTAGCAGACCTCTGTTCATCTTCTCTAAGCTGCTTTTGACTTCTTAGAAAACACACAGAGCTGATAACAATCCTTGCAGATTGTGAGAAAGAAAAGCAGACAGACATACCTTAGCTGATTAAATGTTGAACATTAACATCCATTACCATCACCAGCAGCTAGAGATAGCTAACAAAGAGGAACATGAAATCACATTACTGCATTCAGCAAACCTTCAGAAAATGTTACTTTTCAGAGTCAAAAATAGCATACCTTACCAGCCCAGATTTCATCAGCCCATTCTGTCAGCAGTAAAACCTGCTTTCTAGGCCACGGCATTTTCCATTAATGCAATGTGATTTGCCAGTGCATTTTGAGAAAGCCAAGGTGAATGTATGATACTGAGAGATGATGGTCAGTAATCCAGAAATGAAAGCCTGAAACTCCTCATGTAGGGCAAGGTCAAAGAACAGCTGCCCATGGAAACCCCTGTACACAGAGACTTGCATACCACATTCTAACTGGTATTCCCAGGAGCTTTGTACTAAGGGTATTTTAAATAAACAGCAACATACATCTCAACAAATGATTTAAAAAATGTGGAGATAATGACTTCTCATATGGCTTTACTACTGCTTGCACTTACAAATACATCACCTTGGTAGTTTTATCTTCCACATTAGTTGATATTTAAGAAGTTCTTCTTATTACTCACACTGTTCTGAGTGTTATATCTGTTCCTAGTAACTGAGAGAGGAAAACAAGCCAAAATAAAACACAATGCTGTTTTTGAAGCCACAATGTAATATCCACATGGGATAAAATCCTGCTTGCGAGTTTCTAAGAACTGTGGTACCATAGAGAATTAGTGATGAAAGAGCTGGTGGAAGTTTTTGATAACGACAACTACCTCTCATAAGTTACAAGCAAATGAAACAAAAATTAACAAGCTCCATAAAGCAATTAAAATCCAAAGAGTAAAGTAGATGTAATGACTCAACAGCCTGATCACTGCTCTCATAAAACCGCCCTCATAATGCATGGTCTGAGTCTCCTCACCCTGATATCACCATAAAATTAAACAGCAAATTGAAATTCCCACTCCTCTATCAGTGGGGTTTCACTGATAGAAAAGTTGTAAGGCAGGAGAAGCAGAGCCAAGGGCTGTGCACTGGGAAGCCTCACAAGAAACCAGGTCTGTGCACCACAGGATGCCTGAGAGGTCAGCTATCAGCACTGCACTGCCTGCACGCTGTGTGCTGCTTTATCAATCCCACCCTTTAAAGAGAATTAAGTGGGCACTGTCACTCACATCCTAGAGGCAAAGCACATCCCTCCTGGCAGTGAAAACAAGCCTCGAATGATTCTCCAGTGGGCTTAAAAAAAAAAAAATTAAATAACCAAACAATCCCCATCCCAAACTGTAGAAGAGAACAAACACCATGTAAACCCCTAATTTCTGCATTTTAAACCTCTCTCATTACTGGGTGGACAATCCTCCTCTTTCCATTCTGCCCCCTGCACTGCCAATAGAATACTGCTTACAACTTGATGTGATTTAGCCTTAAGAGAACATTCTCATTCTAGACTTGCACCCAGCTGAAAAGTTTCAAAGATGTTCTAAGACTCAATATAATAAAACAACTGGCCTTGGTCTTCAAAATAATAAGGCTTTTTTAGTGTTTCAAATAACCAATACGCATTCCATGCATATTTAAACACATCTTTGTATTATTTCTTTATAAAGACAACTTCGGTCCTCACAAAAGAGGCTGTTCATGGTCTTAGGTAATGCAGAGTATATTAATTGGGCAATACCTCACACTTATTTTGGAATGCTAATTCGGACAGAGCCCAGCTCTCACTGCACCCACTGTCACTTGCTGACTCTTTAGAGGGGTGGCAGTGAATCAGGAACACAACAGCACATTTGTGAGGTGAATTTCAAGCATGCTTGGGTGTCACAGTACAGCTTGAGCAGTGGCCATGAACCACCAAAGCCGATGGGTTGAGATTTAACCACCTAGTTTTAGATGGCAGATGTCAGCAGCAGTTTGGGATCAGCTTTTAACTTTGGATGGAGTTAGAGTTCAAAAATTAACTAGATACCCCGGGCCAGTATCTATCACCAAGCCTCTGCCAGGAATGAAGCAACTCCTAGTCTCTGCTTATGCAGCTCATATCAAAGTAACCCTTCAAATTCATTGTATTAAAGAGTCCACACTATGTAATATTTTGGGGCTCCGCCTGCCTGCAGAAAATACAAGCAGCATGTTTAAACAAATGGAATGGCCCATGAAACACAAACCTCCCCAGCCTGGGTTGGAGCAGAGGAGCTCAAAGCAGCGAGGATTTGAATAGATGCCACTGCACCCTCCCTCCCGCTGTCCCGAAGCCATTCCTGAGGCTGTGCCCTGAGGAGGGAAAGTGGAGCTCAGGCACCACCCTGCAGTGCAGGGAACTGGAGGCACCAGAGCGGTGCCCTCTGAAGCAGGAGATTGCTCAAGGAGCTCCAGGAGTGAACGGGGCAGCCCGGGGCTGCTGCTGCTGCGTGCTGGCTGGCACTGGCTGCCCAGGGCCACAGAGCCTGCTGGGCCCTCTGCTCCTGCCCTTGGGACTGCAGGGGCTGGGGCAGCAAGGCTCTGGTGCCTGGGGCTGGGAGCAGCCCCGTGGGAAGGCTGGGCTCTACAGCATCTCCACATCTGCTCTCCAGCAAAGCCTGTCCTCAGCCCCGCTCCTCCTGCCCTTCCCATCAGCACTGCCTGGACCAGAACTAGTGTTAGTCCAGCCCCTGCTGGCCTGAGCATCAGTTTGCTAGAGTTACCTTGTCCCAGTCAAGCCACCAGCAACATACTGTGACTTGCAATGCTACCTCCTTCTGTGCTTCCTTAAGGCACCTGCACATTGCCTTTCCTCTTTTTCAAAATGAAGCTTGGTTAAAATCAATGCAAAATTAAACAGAGGACCAGAAAGATTCTTCTTTCCTTTAAAGGCTTTCCACGGACAAGTATTTTTGGCAACTGGGGTTTTTATGAGCTGGGTAATCACCTAGAATTCTACAAAAGACCTCATTCGGGTTTTGATTATTTATGTGCTTCTTTCTTACACAAAAAGATGCAGTGGAGCAGACAGAAGCTCCCACAGCCAAGCCCTGCCATGGGCACCATCCCTGCAGTTCAGGTGAGGACTCTGGGCACTGCCAGGTGACACATCCTTTCTCTCCACTTGGGAAACATCACTGTTGACCCCAGCCCTTAATTTCCTGCTAATCCCTCCCTGTTGCAATGGCATTCCCAGCAAGAGCATTAAATAACAGCCTGGGGTACAAAAAGAGTGACTAACTCTTTACATTTCCAGTCATACATGGTAATCTCCCAACAGCAACAGCACTGACAAGCCCTTCCTGCACTACTCTATTTAGCAGACATTTTTTTTTTTTTCCTGTGGAAAGATGCTCATAATCATATCTCAGAGCAATTAGAAACACAAATTGTTTTTCCCCTTTCTCCTGGGAGGCACTGGCTGGCGGTGCCCTTGAAGTGCAGGCAGGACAGGCAGGGCTGGCTGCTGCAGGAGCAGGGAGGGCTGAGCCCCAGGGCCAGAGCTCAGCCAGCCTGCGGGATGAGCAGCGCTGCTCTGCAAAGCAGGGCTCAGGCAGAACTGCCTGGCTCAGCACCAGGTGAAACCAGGCAGATGAGGCTGAAAGGATGAATTTTAAAAGAGGAAGAGCATCCCAGTGGGCAGGACAGGTGACAACCCATGACAAGAAGATGCTGCCCTCATTAGGGCTCAGTGTTTTTCAGATAAGGTTTACTCAACAGGACTGGGGAGCAGAGCACCCACCTCACATGAGAAAGTGAGCTCCTAATACAAGGTAAACAGGGGCACTGCAAACTTGTCATATTTTATTGCACTGGTATTGCACTCACCCGTGAGAGCATTACAATGGTCTTTATGACTAAAACTTCAGAATGTTTACACTAAAATCAACCTGAGCCCTCAGCTTAAAAATATATTTCCAATTTTATTAAAATCTAGAAACCAAATTATTTGCTCACATTCACATATTTCAAAGGAATAGTCTTTCTCTGGCACTTCCCTAAGCTCAGGAGTTTATACCAGCAAACAAAATTAGTGTTGTAGGTTGAAGCTACTCTTTGATCTGCTGAATAAATCCACAGTAAATTCAGGTTCAATTACAGTATTCAAATTTATGACATCCACAGTGCTTTATGAAGTTAGTGACAAATGCCAGTTTCATATAGAAAACATGTATTAGCCTGCACAAGCCACAAAAAAAAAGGAAAAATCAATTGGCTCTATACAGATGCATCAAAATGTACTTTGACAGTTTTATACAATCTTTTACATGCATTTGTCAATACATTTGATTGCAGCTATAGATACTGTGAACAACTCGCTGTTACAAATAAATTTTTAGTTTGATACACTGAAAAGTAAAATTTGCTTTACTGATACACCTACATGCATATTCACCAATGCAGTCATTGTTACTGCCAAAATTTCATTTGCATGCAAAATACCTCTGGTGCAAATTACCAATAACATAAGGGAGCCCATGAAATGTTAAAGACTTCAAAGGATGAGAGAAAAACTATTTGCATTTTGGGCCTGATCCAAAGCACATTAAAGTCAAGAGGAATCTTTCCATTGGCCGCAACAGATGTTCTGACTTGAGGAAGTTTTGATGCAAGTCACTGACATAAACGCAGACCAGCAAGACCACAAAATCCACTTTCTAAAGAAACCGAGAGTTAACTTTGCTAAATACTGGTTAACTGCGTGGCAGTTGTCTCAGTTTCTCCCAGGACAATCTCTGCTGCCTCTCCTGCTGTCCACAGCACAGCTTTGTTTGATAGCCCACATTCATTCAGTTTTTACATCTACACTTCCTTCTCTCTTGTTCATGGCTTTTAATTTCTTTCTTGCTCTGCAGATACATAACTTCATAATAGTGCTATTTAATTCCATCAAAGTAAATTATGAGACAAGTATCTAGGCAGGACAATACAAAAACTGTCAAAATATGTTTTGATAGATCACTACCTATAGAGCATCAACTGCTTTCAGTCCTTGAAAAACAGCTAGTGGGTCACATAAAAGATGTAAGCTGCTAGCTGCTGTCATATTTTTGGGGATAATCAGCTTAATCAATGTTCCTTCAGCAACCTCTGTTCTATCCCCTCAGTGTTTTAGGTACAACTTTTCATATGGCATGAATGTAATAATGGCTCCTTCTCCAGGGCAGAAAAAAACCTGTTCACAGAAAGGACAGGAAGCACAGCGTGGAAAATGAAAACAAGTGATTGGACTTGCAACAGTGCAGGTACCAGGCAGATAAATAATAGCGTGTTTATTTACATAAACTTGAATAATTTATTCCTTTTAGGAAGGAGCATTTTTCCTAGTGTGACCTAAAAAAGAAATTAACTACTAAAAAGAGCATTTCTCTACCACCAACATTAGCAAATGCTGTATCTATTCTATATGTGTCACCAGAAAGCAAAAACAAAACCATGCAATAAAACAAAATAAACAAAAACCCAAAACAAAACACCAAAACAACCACCAAAAAAAACCCCAAACAAACAAAAAAAGGTACTAGGACATAATGCACATTTTTCTGCCTCTCTATACTTCAAAATCATAAGCACTCCTCACATTTCACTGTAAAAGGTTTTATTTCTTGGTTCCTGCAGCTCAGGTAATGATATCATAACTCAAAGGTGGTGCAAGGCTCACTATAGCTCTGACCTCGTAAACAATTTTAATATCCCTTCTCCACATCCTAACAGATATAGGACTGCACCTGAGCAGACAATATCTCCTCAGGAGTTACTTGTTTATTCAACTTTTACATGAGCACATGTGGTCCACATTAAAACCAACCTGGATTCAAAGAGAAGGCTTCCTTTGGCATAAGGGGAGCATCTTTCAGCAGGCTGAGACACATCTGCCAAGTGTCTCAGGTGCACAGGAGGGAACGCAAAATTCAGCCAAAGTCCAGCACAGACACGCAAAGCAAGGAGAGCAGCAGCACCTGCGCTGCACACAGCTCCTCTGGGCTGAACCGAGTGCCCAGGAGGCTCCAGAGCAAGGGGAGCAGTGCTGCTGCAACAGGGCCAGGGCAAGGAGCCAGGCAGCAGCAGCAGCACTTGTGCTCCCCTTTCCAGGTGAGCCAGGCAGAGCTCCTCACGGCTACTCCACAGCATCCCTGGCATTCTCCATCACTGCCATGGCTCAGATGCTCAGGGGGATACTAAGGGCAGGGAAATGAAACTATGAATCTCATATGTAGGGCCACAATTCACTGGAAAAGCCAGGGCCTGTCCAGGATCCCTCTGGCTCCACGAAGGACTGAACCAGCAGAGAGGGTTATCCAAGACACCTCAAGAAGGTTCTGTTTAGCTGGAAGTAGCCAGTTAAACTGGAAAGCTGAACAGCATAGCAAGAGCTCTAGCAGCCAAGAGACCTCTTCAGACTGAAAAAGTTTCTCTTGAGGGAAAGAAGCCAGGAGACAGCATGATCAAATCTGTCTTTCTAGGTCAGACGTCAAGAGCTGCTTTTCACCTGTAAGACAACAGTGATCCACAACAACTGTACAAGAGCACTTATCACAGGAGACACGGGTAAGGATGCTCCCAGTCAGCCTATTCCCAGCCCCACAGAGGATAACATGTAGTTAAATCATGCTACTGGATGTCTAACTTGTTCTGAAAATCCTCTGACACTGAGATTCCCCCACATTCCTGGGCAATCTGCACTGGCACTACAGATCTCAGTAATTTTTTTTTCCCTTGGGTCTAGCCTAATCTTTTGGTTTTGCAATTTAAACCCATTTTTTTTTTCTTGCCCTGTTTATCAGCTCTATCTTTACAGCCAAATTCTGTGCACCTCTGGTTAAAGAATAAAGGTGAGACATTTCAAGGTATCTTCAATTGTAAGCAATTCCAACCTTTGAACTACTAAAAGTGAACTGGACAGTAAGCCCTAACATAGGCAGAAGGGATACCTTAGTCTCTTAAGCCTGCTTAAGGGCTACAAATCCATCAATCAAGCTCTGGACTACTTAGAAAGCCAATGTGTAGTGTTTCAATTATTTCCTTCTGGAGTAAGGCCAAAATAAGCTTGTTGATGTGAATAGGTAAAACAGAATCTACTACTTTCTGAAAAATTCCTTTGCGAGGTGCTCTCAAAAATTTATCTCCCCTTACCTTAGCATGAGAATTTATTTGTTATTGAAAGCCTGCCTGCAAGCCTCATGATGCTAAACTCAGGCAATAAACAATTTTTTTTTTGAGAAATCACAGACAGACTGACTGAAGACATAGAAATTAGAACCTAATACAGAAAGAAGACACAGGTCAAATCAGCACTGGGCATCTCAATAAAGCATCAGTATAAAGCATCAGTAATGATTAATAAACTTGAATTTATGCCATACTTATGGCTCTTCTGAAGGTTTTTACATTAATAAAACAGTAAGAAGAAAATACCTGGCAGAGGACAGGGGCTATTTTCCAAAAATAGTAATAAGGTCTAATTTTCATTGACACAACTCATCCATAGCCTCACTATCTGGCTGAGAACTTCCCTGGACAAAATCAATAAGAGCAGTGGCATCAAACAGGGCCAAGCCTCCAGACTGTGGAAATAATCCTTGGAAACATTAGGAGCCTTTTTCCAATTCCTGCCAACACACTGGAGAGGAGGAACTCTTATCCTTTTAATCATGAAGAATTGTAGGTAAATTGTCAGAGTATTGCACTCCATATACACTACATACTTTTTTATAATGGGCAAGTTCTGCCCTCTTCTATACTCTGACAACCCCTACTAGTTTTGAGTGACATAGGTAAAGTATTTGACCTAATTGCATTTTAAAGCCCAACTAAGGTTCTTGCACTCTAAGCTGAGACAGACAACCTTTTTCCTACCTACAAAGTCCCTGTGACACAATACTTCTGACACATAGCAAATTTCTGAAGCATTATTCCTTCCAAACAAGTATCTTCCTTGTTATTTAGCCAGGCTGAAGGGCAGTTCACCGTCATTTATGGCACAGGCACAGAAAGGAGTGAATAGCAATTACTCAGCATTTGTTAAAGGGAAGGCCTCACCTTTAATAATTGCACAGTCACATTTCTTTCCACAGGGTCAACCAGAACTCCGGAAAGGAGACTTGCTGATTGACACAAATATGTTTGTATTTCAAAGGGCAAACTACAAAGTCAAATAAAATGCAATGTTTGCACAAGAGTTAACTTTGTCATTCGGCATTCTCAAAGAGCTCAACAATCCCACGGAAAAATGTCTCTCCTTTGCTACGCTACATTTTTGACTCAAACTTTAATACAGGTGTATAGAGAGGTCAAATTAGCATTACTGCAAAAGGCTAGCTAAACACACAGCCACAAGAAAGAGGAGTTAGTGGCAACCTTTAAAGAAGCAGAGGAATACAGTAGGCAGAATTCCTGCCCCCAATATCCCCACAGTGAGCTGGGAACTGCTAAAAACTCAATACAAGTTAGAGCAGCAGGGTCATCTGATTTCACAGACAGGCAAACCAATGCCCAACCAAACAGGAAAGAGGGTGGGGATCTCCTTTTGCACGCTCTCATACCCCAATTACAGTTCATTGCGAATAAAAACACCAGCTCTGCACAGTCACCGCCTCAGCACAGCCTAATGGGAAGGAGATGAGATAATAGGGCCACATACTGCTCTTGGGACTGCTCCACTCCTGTAAGACATGGGCAGGTCCCTGCAGTGCTGGACCGACCCACAGGGCACCTCCACCAGCCTCTGTCACAGCCAGCGCTGCTCCTCCACAGTGGACAGGGGCTCCTGCCCCTTCCTGGAGCTGGCCAGGCTCCCTCCTCGGCAAAGCTGTGCTCCTTTCCCTTCTGCTGCTGTGACTGTAGGTAGATTTTGCTCTCCCAAATTAAAGAATCCTAAAGCTACAAATGGGTGCTTTCACAGTGCCCACAACTCTTTGAGCTCACTTTCCCAAGCTATTGGGTGTGTTGAATTCAAGGTTACCAAGTGCATTAATTCTGGGCACATTAAAACTGGGCACCAAGAGCACATCTTCAAAGAACCACTGAGAACTTTAAGGTGAATCAACTAAATGGATAAAGGATCTGCACAGGGGTAGATTCAGATGAAAAGGATGGAAACAGTCTTGCGGTAATTAGTGATGCACCTTCAGTTATATACACGGACTACACCCCTTTAGCTGATTGCTTTCAACTTTCTTCCCCACGTAGAAAGGCCTTTGAACCTCAAAGCATGACAAAACTCTACCTTATCAGCCACGTCTGTAGGCACATGTGTTGCACGCAGCATCCACTGAGATGTCATGTCCAGCCTAAATACTTAGATCCAGTATTTTCACCTTGTATGGATTTTTGGCAGAAGCCCAAATTTGGGCCAGCCTGACAGAACTGCACCTGGGAGTAGCAGAAGTTTCTAACTTGCCATGGGAATGACTTCAGCAACAAACCACAAAAGAAGTTCTTTCACATTAAGTGTAACTATTGCTACTCTAAGATTAAATATTACCTGGAAATTACGCTCATTAACTGCAGAGTCCTTGATTAATGAGCAGGTGAAGTGCACACAGGGACCTGGTCCTCATTTCAGCTGTCTTATTAGCTCTACCCTGGACACTACTGATCACCACAAAAATAAACGAGAACATCCACGAGCTAATTACAAGTGGACAAAATGTGTCAACCTAATAACTGTGTTAGGGTACTTCAGAGATTAAGGGAAGGCTGGCAGATGTGCAAGATGCAAATGCTGAAGCCACTAAAAAGAAACAGCAACAGAACTCTGCTATCTTCTGGTATTGCTGGTAAACGAGACCGCAGGATGCCTCTCAAGAAACAGTCTCCATTTCAGAACAGCTCTAGAGCCATTTTCATTACTGCCATCATCTGTTCATTGTTTTAACAGAGGAGGAACCTTTAGTGCTCCCCCACTGCCAAGGCCGGGGTGTCCCTCCTCAGGGCACAGACCCTGGGCTCTGCCAGCGCCCAGGGAGGGAGGTCAGTGTCCGTGAGCAGGAGCCTGGCAAAGAAAGCCAAGGCCAGGAGAGAGCCCGGGCAGCTCCCGCAGGGTTAGGGAGGTCAGTGTCGGTGAGCAGGAGCCTGGCAAAGAAGCCAAGGCCAGGAGAGAGCCCGGGCAGCTCCCGCAGGGTTAGGGAGGTCAGTGTCGGTGAGCAGGAGCCTGGCAAAGAAGCCAAGGCCAGGAGAGAGCCCGGGCAGCTCCCGCAGGCTTAGGGAGGTCAGTGTCGGTGAGCAGGAGCCTGGCAAAGAAGCCAAGGCCAGGAGAGAGCCCGGGCAGCTCCCGCAGGGTGCCTGCAAGCGTGGGGCACACGGGCTGGGCTCACACCGGGAAGCCAGAACCACCTTCTGCAGTTTGTTGGCAAACACAGCTGCATCCAAGCATCTCCTGCTACACTTATCCAGCAGCCGCTGCCTCCACGCATTTCTGTGAAACACCAGGGACTGCCCACACTCCCTCTTTTTAATTGGTGTTTACTTGTCTCTTCAAAAAGCCCAAAGAAATCTTCTACACACAGCACCTAAGTACAACAAAACTCCAGCAGCAGAAGAGGAGTTCAGCCAACTTGTGTCCCACGATTGATCTCCTATTTCTCCCTCCACTTTCCTTCTAATCCTGTTTATAATTACACAAGCTGTCTGATCTTCCCAAAGCTATCAATTCCCTCAAATCCGTTTTCAAATCACCATCCTTGAAAGAGCCTGGGCACCAGATCAAGCAGCCTCAGCTTGACACACCCCACACCACTATTGATGATGGCACCCCTGAAATGCCGGGGTGCAGCTGCCCAGACCCCGAGCAAGGGCTGCCAACACCCAGCCCCAGCAGACATCAGGGAAGAGAAAGTATTGATCCGCTCCTTTTAACATGCTAATTTGGCTGCTTAGTCATTGCCAGGCTGGACACTTCAAAAGGAAACTGCTTTCAAAGCAGCGATGTCTTTTTCAGCAGCAGAAAAACTTAAACTGAAAACAAATGAATTCAAGCCCCAAATTCACAGAGGCACTCGCAGGTATTCTTCAGCTCCCCAGACAGATGTTTGATGTATGGAAAGACAGACTTGCTAATTAGGGTTATTAAAATGTGGCCTGGCAAAAACCCTCTGGGATTTAAAATAAGAAAATCCACACCCTCTAAGTGCACACTTTAATATAAAGATAGCCTGTATTTGTAGCAAAAATATTCAGCCATAACCTCTGGAAATGTTCCATTGATTCCCCCGCACACGCACTTCTTAGGAGAAGAATAAAATGTATTTAAAATTAAATTTCTGTAATTCAATTTCTGTAATTCAGCATCAACACTGGAGAACATTTTGGCCTTTCTTAGCATTGATAATGGGGAAAATAAAGGCAATTGTTCAATCCCTTCAGGCAGCCGAGAACACACAGTGAAGGCCAGACAAAACCCTCGGTGTGACAGAGACGTTATTGAAGTATTTCGGGAAGCAGCAGAGTTATTGACTGACGCCTTTGCTACCAACACTCGCCTTTCAGTCACGGGCCAAACTCAAATGAGGGATGGATAAAATGGCAGGGTTTAATTAACGATCTAGGCAAGTACTGAAATATGTCACATTGCACAAGTTTTGCAGGCAGAACAGAAATCAGTTCAGTGTTTTGCATCAGTGTTTGTAGCTTCCACCATGCTCCGAGGAAATCCCAATATGAGCTATGAAAACCAGGAGTGGTCTCCAAATTAAGGGAGATAATAAACCGTAGTTTTGATCTGTCTTAATTTCCAAATGCAGGAAGAGCTTAAGTGACCAAGCTCAGCCAGGTCCCTCTCCTCTGGATCCTGCCCTGGGACAGCCCCAACCCACTGAGCCCGGTGCCAGCTACACCAGCAGCACCAGCTGTGCCCCTCCACACTCACATGCCCTGGCAGAGGAGGGAATTCAGGATGCTGCTGACCCCTAACCCCCGGCTGCAGGGGACAAAAAGCTGCAGGAGAGAACAGGCAAATGGGGAGAGCTGACTGTCAGCCTGACCTTTGCTCTGCAGCAGGCAGCAGCATCACAGCAAACTCATTCACAGAAACAAGGCATGAGGAGATAACACCAGAAAATACAAGCAAAATGGAACTTGCTTCCTTGCCACTAAATTGTCAGCTTTATGGGACTTCATGCTGAACGGCATGAAAAAAAATCCAATTTGCTTTGAAGCACATTAGTCTAACATCCTAATTATTGTTTACATTGCCATTTGCCTTCTATTAAGAATTGAATAATTACCCAGCGCTCCATAGTTTAAAAATACAAGCAAACAGGATTATCTGGGTAATTAAGACACTGTACTGCAGCTTTGTAGTGTGGCTGTACAAAGCTTTCACATATACAAGCAGAAGCAATAGGTATTGATTGCCTCAGCTCAAATGATGTTTTAAGGATGTGTAAGATGGTCCCTCATTAGGGAAAGGCGAGCAAAAACTTTTGACAAGTGAGGAGGGGCAGAAGCTATCTGCAGCTAGGACACTACATTCAGCCTTCACTCTGGTCTTTTCTCAGTCACAGACATCCTGTGTGCCTCTGGGAAAGTTACCCAGGCTCATCCCTCCATCCTCTGGCTGCTGCACCACAGGAGCATCCTTCCTCCTCCTCCTCCTCCTGCCCAGGCTGCTGAAACTGCTGCCCCTCCCAGCCTGAGCTGTGCAGCACCAGGCCCCCAGTGAATAGAAAGCCTGTTTCCCTGCACACCTCTTGCAGTGGGTTTGTACAGATCAGCTCAACGTTACTGAGATTTAAACCCACCCATCTAAGGGAAGTATAAAAAGCAGACCAGCAAGTGGTTTTTTTTTTCTAGGCGTCCATGCCTAAATGGGCCAAATCAAATACCAACTGTATAGTATAGCTTTTTTTGGGCCTTTTTTTCCTCCAAACCTTAATAGCCCATCCATATTGTACTTTGAACAGCATGACCTCCCCTTCTGGGTGACTGTTAGGACAAAAGAAAAGTTTTTGCACGTTCCTTTGTTGTTTTAAAGAGCCTTTCCTCCATTTAATTATGCCACCAGGTTTCACACTGCGCAGTTTACTACCCCTGTGAAATTACCTTCAAGTTAAACACTAATTGGACATCCAACAAAAATGAAAACCCCCCACAACCATATTTTTCCTTCTGGTTTCTTATAGGATGTAGCTCCAACACGATTGGGGTCCCAATTTCATACCACTGATTTATAAAGACACAAAATGAAAACCAGTCCTTTAAAGAAATACAGTACATTCATGCAGCATGTGTTCTAACTTATATCAATAAACCTTTCAACAAATCCATTCTGAACAAGCCTGTGTTTTGGGAGCATTTAATGAGCCTCAGCTTTATTTCAAGCCAAAGGCAATTTCAAGTAAAGTTGAAATAAAGAAAAGTTAAAAAGAAAAGAAAGCCACTAAAACCAAAAATAAAATAAAATATGGGTTCTCATATAATCATGAGGCTTAAGAAAGCAGAACTTTTCTCACAGATTATTTTCATTCAATAAATAAAGACAGCAGAGCATTTCTGCATGTTTACTTACCCGAGTGCTGGGAGCCCCTTTTCACCACACTATAACCATGGGCCCAGACCAGCTCAGGCAGCAAAGGAGAGCACGAGCCCAGGCCTGAGCAGGTACTTGGCCCAAAGCATAGGAAATGTCAGAATGTAATGCTGCTTTTTCATGCCTTAAGTGCACGCTTAGAGCCCAGAGGGGATCCCACCTCCCAACCTCATCTCCCCCCAGCCAGGCTGCAGCTACAGAGGAGCTTGGTGACCGCTGGAGAACATCTGGAGGAGATGACACCCAAGGGCCTGCAGCCCCTCCAGGCATGAGGAGAGGCACTTCCACACCCAGCAGTGGTTTTAGAGGTGGCCATGGGACACAGCACTGTCCCACACACCAGCTGGAAGGGAGCTGCACATGGCACCCAGAGCGACAACCAGCCATGGTCAAACCAGCCATGGTCAAGACACGAGGAGCCCACTGAGCAAATATCACCCTGCCTCTCAAACAAAGAGATCAAAAAGAAATATCAAACCAGAATTCATTTGCATAAAATCCAAATCTTTTGAGCTCTGCATAAACAGAAGATTCTGGCTGTGGTTTCCAAAGGAAGCTCTTATCTCCTTTGTGAAATGGGGAAATGGGTGTGCCACTTTGCATGAGGGTGTATACAAATGATGTAAATGAGGAATTTGCTGCATGCAAAAGGCAAAGCAGCAACAGCTGCCAATCCCCATTCACAGGAAGAGCTTCCCCAGTCTCTAGCAGGAGGAAGGAGAAGGGAACGAACGTCTTTGCTTCCCAGGGAGGTGAAGCAGGCTCTGAATATTCATAAAATGGCCGTTTAGTCATGGGAGTGTTAATTGTCTCTGATTCACAAAACTGTGTGACCTCACCTGCTCCCTGCAACATATGAAAAGGATGTCACATAAAGGGAGGAAACCAGATAAGATATTTATCTCACAAGTTTGGGGGGCTTTTTGATGCAGTCTCAAAAGACCTTAGAGTACTGCTGAGCATTTCTTTAATCACTACTCACAAGCACAATAAAGACCAAGCTCAGTGGAGCATATTATTAGACAGATAATAACCCTTACCCAGCCAAGATTTAAACACTGAACTCATCACACACAGGATAAGTTGTCTAGAATTTTGGGTTGCCTTTTTTTTTTTTTATCCTAAAAGAACACACAAACCAGAAGATGGGCTGGAAGTCCCACAAAAGACTACCCAGACCTACCATGAAATTCGTTACCACCACAAAGCTCATCTGGCTTTGATTCTGGGACTGTGTTTTTCACCACACAGAGGATAAGGGCCAGATATTGCTCCCGTGTGCCATAGTAGAAGTCTTGTCAGAAATTCAAAAGGAAGCAATCACAGCCTTTCTCCAAGCAACAAGTGAAAGGACAATTGTTTGACAACTGTAACTTGACTTCTGAGGAGGCCAGGCAAAAGAAAAGCAACAGAGTTCCTGCAATGACATTTGAATGCAGATTTTGAAATGCAGGTGGCACAAGAAAAATCACAGAGGGAGTAACCCTCGGAAGATCTATTGAGCTACATGAGACTATGACATAACCAGACACAAATCAGCAGAGAAGAGAACCAACTAAATTTGGTTCAGACAGACTGTGTTTCACCATCGCTCCCAGGCCTCGCCTGTAGCTTCCGTCTTCTCAGCTCCTTTCAAAACGTAACATGTTGAGTCTGTGCATTTTTTCCCCTGCCAAAAATAATCAACCTGAAAAAAAATCCTCCTGAAATCTCAAATCTGCACAGTCTTAGTCACCCTTCTGATCACCCTTTTGTGCAGACAGACTGTACATCAGTGCTATTTTGACAAAAAAAGTTATTACTAAAATGGGAAAGTACACACAAATTACATTACTTCCCCACCCTTAAAAAACCCACCATCCAAGAATCTTATCACAGAAAAACATATAATTAGACTGAACACTTCTGATGTAAACTGAACTGCTGCTTTCAATGATCACAGCCACTCTTCAAAGCCTCCAAGATTAAAAGAATCTTATCATTCAAATTATTACTTCTTAGGGATGCTCTTATCAAAGTTCCAAGGAAAATTCTAAAAACAGCAGTGATATGAAACCAGGACTGAGCCATATTTTAAATGACACTGGATTTTCTGCCAATTGGCCAATTCACAACTCGGAAAAAGCAAGTGTAGATGAAGACAAAGCTGTTGGCTCTCATAACCTTTACAATATCACAGTAAAAATCTCAACTGTCTCACATATTTATACTAAATGGCAGGTCTAAAATTGAGATTTGTAATTTCACAGCATCAAAATCATCACAGATGGCTACAGTCTATTGCTTCTTTAATCTGTCTTTTCTCCCTTCCTGCTTGTTTTCCCCCCTCCTCCTTTGAGTTAGAAAGATACGTGTTTTATCATAAGGAAATCGTAACTCAATCCAAACCACATTTTATTAATGTGTAACAAAACAATTTACATAACAATGAAGTGTACAAGTGAAGTTTAAAATTACTTTATGTCTCAGCTTTGCCCTAAAGCACTAATTGCCTTAGCCTTGAGATGTGCCACCCTTTGGGATAGTCATCTTCCATCAATGATATTCCACATTCATATTCTCCTAAATGGATAGCCACCAACACAGAACATTTGAGAGAGAATAAACAGTGGTTGAAACAGCAAATTGGAATTTTTTGGCATCTAATTCACAGCTACAAGCAAAGAATGAGAGCTCACCTAAAATTTTTACACATTAGGACCAATTTTGCAGAACTACTGTCATGACACACCTGTGAAGCTTCCCAAATAAATATGGATTTAGTACTTAGCTCCTTTTCCTTCCTGTCCCGGGTTTTTGCATATATACATACACACACACACTTATGGATGTTCAGTGAGACAATTATCATCAATAAAGTCAACTGGGAAAAAAAAGGCAATCAGAGAAAGGACAACTTGTTGTCATCACATTCAAACACCTCCACACCACCAACACAATTTTTTAAAAATTCCACTTGAGGTCAGAAAGTCATTAACTCCCACTACAAGAACTTTATATGTGAAAAGACTTTCCATTATGCTTCCCACACACACATCAGAAATTAGGTAAAAGAATCTCAAGGAAAACGTGTTATTTAAAAACTGGGAGGGTGAGTGAACTTGAAGCAGCCTGCAGGACAACCCAAGGGCCAGCTGGTCTGTCCCAGCACTGTGTGGCAGGGAGCGGGTCCCAGGAGAGGACAAGGAGCTCCAACACAGACTGGGGAATCTCCCAACAAGTGCAAAGCCCCAGTCCACTGGCCCAAACTATTCCTGCCCACTGAGCTTTTGTTAAACATTTAAGATCTTAATCAATCCTCACTCTGACCCTAGGATCACAGGGGAAGATGGATGAGGAAACGGACAACCTCTGACCTTTCGTTGTATTTGTCCTGCCACAGTCAACCTATTGAAAAACAATCGAGGTGGAACCTGCTCACCAGCTCCCGTCCCAGACCAGCGTCCTTTCACAGCCTTTCCCAAACTCAAAGTCTCTTCCCCTGCCCCCAGTCCTCTATATCAAAACCACACGAATCCTCCAAAAACCTGTCAGAGCAGAACATTAGCTAAACGATTAAGTTAAGAGGGGAAAGAAAAGAGGAAACCTCATTCAGTAGTGTCAAAGGCCAAACTGCTTTAACAGCCTCACTGGAAACTGGAGAGAAGCTGCACAGTTCTGTTGAGCTTCATGAATTCATCAGGAGCTTCTCAGTTAACTGTTCTGGCTGGAGAATGGCAAATGTGAGAAAAGGAAACCACAAGTAACAGCTGATGAAATGGGTTTAGCACTTTCAATTATGTGCTGGCTCAAACACTCTCAGAATGACTAGCACAGGCCAACTTCACTCTGGAGAGCCCAAGAGACAGAGCATTTCTAACACCTTTGTCAATAAGACATCACCTGATCTCCCTTTTAATTGGGAAATGGAGAATTGGGTTTCCTGAGCCCAAACGTCCCCATATGCAGCTGAGAGCCTTTAGCTGACAGTCATCCCAAGGTTTAGTCCAACACTACAAAAATGAATTTAAAAGCATGCCACTATAACCACTGCCCATCAGCAAAACATCAAAAGATTTCCCACAAACAACACAAGATTTGTTGGACAATCAGCTCACCACATCTGGGCCACTGACATGAAAAATGGATGATCTGTGTCAGTCAGAGCGACCCCAGTATTGACCTAATAGGCTTTGGGAGAAGGTGGAATCATCTCTGTGCAATAAACCAATAAATGCTTCCTCACTTCACTTCCTCCTCTCACAACCCAGCCTGATAAGGTGTCAGGAAGCTTTGCTCAGAAGTTACTGAGCTGTGAGACACTAACAGCATCTCCCCAGCCACCAATGGCTCCCAGCACCCAGGCAGTGCCACAGCCACAGGTTCACACACTTTGTGACAAACAGGCTTTTGAGATTCCATCGCACAGGATGGAAAAACCAACAAGAAAAAACAGTATTTTACCCCAGACAGGCTGCCCTGTCATTGTGCAGCTAGTCCTTCAGTCCTCTGTAATTTCAGCTCATGGCAGTTTTGTTGCCACTACGACACATTAGGTCATAGAGCAAAAACTCAGGAAATTAAGGCTGAAGTTCACACATAGCAGTTCTTTCCTACCAAAACATAATTTCAATGCATAATAATGAACTTTATATTGACTGTAAATTACCATTTAAAAGAAATCAAGTAGGACATTCAAAAGACCCCATTCTCTCAGGAGTCCATCACAAAAGCAGCCAGTTACTTGCTTTGCTAACTTGTTCTCAGTCTCAAGATGATAAAAATGCTCTAGTAAAAAACACACCAAGAAGATGAGGCAACTGACTCCAAAGAACCTTTTCTAAAAACACGGCTCCAAATCCCTGAAGGAGCTAAGCACCTTCAATTCAGCACCCAGAAAAATTAAGCTCACTGACCTGTGCAAGAAACCATTTAAGTTTGATCTTAATTTATGCTTACATGAGCAAGACTTTCAAAGCAGAGGCTAAAGATATTTTATTTATAAACTGTCTTCTCTCCTTCCCTAACCTTCTACAGCTTCTCTATCCAGAAAAGGGAGGAAAAGAGAATATAGGTATTGAGGTTTTTCCTTTTAAGTGAATCTGTCTTTTATACAAACTTTAATCCCTAATTCTGCAGCACACAGGATGGTGTGTGTGTGGGAGGGTGGGGTGGAGACTTTTAGCATTTCTAAGAGTATCCTAGCACCTCTATTATTTAACTGACAATAGAGACTCTCTGAGAAATGAAAATATTTAACAAAGGCAGCAGTGTCAAATATCAAAGGGTATTTAGTGCTAAAAATTTGTGACAAGTAAAACACCAAAGATTTCCACTTCCTAAAGTGGGAAAGTAATCCAGCTAAAACTCCTGTCCTGCCTTCCAGACTGGTTCTTAATCTACTGCATTATCCAAAGTCAACTTTGCCAGAATTTTCTGTGTTTAACCAAGTTCCCTTGAAAGATTTCTCTTCAAACAATGGTAGCTCAACTGCACTGCTTTGCACTCATCCGCATTTTGGTGACTATCACGAGCCAAATCAAATTTAGGCATCTGCTAGAAAATGTGTTTCACCTTCTGCCTGTTACAGCAGTATCATTTGTTTTGCATTATATAATTCTTAGTCTTGCCACCTGGAGCTATTGGACTTCTTCATTAAACCCCTCTGTCCCACCACATCCCACAGGGCTGCTAATCACTGGCTTTAGTCCATTTACTCTCATCTCTGATTCAATTATGCATTCCACTAAGCCCTAATGAACAGTACAATATGGCTCATCCTACCTTGGCATTCTCCATTGCGCTCCTCATAGCCAGCATTGCACAAGCAGTTGCCAATGGGCACCAGCCATTCTCCATCTGCCCCACAGTACATTTTTGGCACATCCTTCTCTTCCGAGTTGTTGACACAGGAGCCACGAACCTCCACCAGAGAGGAGGTGTCAGCCCCAGTAATGGTGTCTGGAAACTGCGCCAGGTTCCGAACCGTCAGCGGGCACTTCTTATAGAACACACGGACAGAGACCAAAGCAATGCAGGCACCGACGTCCTGGAAAGCCAAATAAAACCCCTTCTTGCTGAGTGGTCCCACATCCCGGATCTCCGTATTCAGCTTCATGATCCTGTCACCAATGTCCACCTGGGTGAAGCTCTCATCAGCAGCAATGGTGTCGATCTTGGCAAACTGGCTCTCGCGAATAAAACGCTCTTTATCGTTGTTTGATTCGTAGTAATAAAGGTTGAAAGTCTCTTTGCAAGTTCCCATGACACCCGGCAGGCTGTTGCAGTCTCTTAGCGTGAACTTGATTTCAATATAAACCCTCTGAGCCCCCTCTCGGGGAATCCAATCAGTTCGTAACCAATTGTTCTGACTGGGCTCCATCACGTTGCAGACTTGATAGGTGCGGATAGGAGTGTTCTTCTCATCCATGATGCTCACTTCCTCCCACTGCAGGGAGGAAAAGGGGAAGAAAAATACATCAGTATTAAAAGGAACAACAGAGCTTCACAACAAACAATATGCACTTGCTCCATTACATGGAAACAAACAAACAGACAAAAAAAAAACCCCAGCAGACCAAGCTGTAGCCAGGACTTCAACTATTTGGACATTAAAGGAAGCATCTGTTCAGGAGAAACAAATTCCAAATCCCTCGTGCCTTGAGGAACAAGCATGTGTTTTAAGGGCCCTCTGAACCAATCCAAGAATGCTACCTCGACTGACTAGGCTTATTTGCAGTACAGTTCAGTCTACAGACCACTGCCTGGAGCAGGGCTACACACAGAACTTCACAGACCCACAGAGCAGCACTGACCTGCAGGGTTCTCTCTGCAGCAGATATCTCATGGACTCTGCCTTCCACCTGGGAATTTCCAACAGGTGACACAGCACGACTTTATCACACAGAGAGCGACATCCACCCTTCAGGCATCACTACCACTTATTTTCGAAACTCTTGAGCCATCCTTTATTATTTCTCTAAGCTGCTAACTACTCTCCTAGGCTACTGATGTCCCAGACAGACTCAGTGAATTCTGCTTTGGAGCTGGGCAGAAATAGCTGTCTACAAAGAACTGGGTCCTCAACTTAGGTAGCTCTTAGAGAAGGAAAAACAGGTAAAGAGACAACGTCATCAGTCTACCAGAAACATCACCATACTTTGTTATCCAAACAGAGTTTCTTACTAGTGGGAAGGTAAAAAAAGAAGAAATGCTACACATTTTTCCTGGAGGAAATGTCAGGGAGCAGCTAAACTGATATTCTCAAAATCCCAAAAGGGTTAGCAGAGAGGGAAAGCGCTGGAAGATCAGGGTAGCAGCATTCTTCAGAATTGTTACACCCCTCAAATCAAGTTCAGGCATCTTCAGAAGTGCCAACCAGGCAACATGATTATGAAACAACACCACCACGTGTAATCCAAGGTGGGTATGGAAGGAGGACATGCAGAAGTTCAGCACAATGAATTCAGGAAAGGAAAGCATACATACTCAACAGTTCTGAAAAAATTTGGTCAAAGTATTATCATAGACAGAAGAAAGTTGATCACAGTGCTCTACTGGCAGGGAGAGAAGGGAAAGTAGGGGCATTAAGAAAAGAAATTCCTCCAGGAAATAAAACCAGCAAAACCATAGCACTTCAATTTTTATTATTCAATTTATCCTTCCCTATAACAATATTAGATAATGATATGCTGACTAGGTTTGCAAGCAATACGATGAAGCATATAAAATTATCCTTAGAAAACAGTAATAACTTTAAAGAGACTTTTCAGAAGTGCCTTTCAGAACTACTGAAGCCATAGCTTTGATAAACAGAAGCCTTCTTAAGATGAAGGAGCTTCTCATATAATATCCCACATTCTTCTCACAAGGATTGCTCTTATGCAAGTGATTTTTACTTAAAAAGCTTCCAGCTTAGCTGAATCCGTTTATAGAATGACAGCAGTTAGCACCATGAGTCACTAGGAGCAGAAAGAATAATATTTTATTTGCTGCCTAAAGATAACTGCAAATTAAAATGAAGGAGGGGGGGGGGAATCAATACTCAGCATGTCACTCATTTCCAGAGAAAAGGAAGAAATAAATCTTAAAAAGTCATCTATCAATGTAAAGTGTAACATGTTGCTAGTAAGAAGACAGACTTGTTTAATTTAGAGCACCACAGAGCTAGTGTCCTGTTACAATGTTGTCTTTATGATCCATCACTTTCCATTCTGCTTATCTTCAGATTGCCTATGCTACCAATATTGTGTGTGGTACAAGAGAAAGGAAGAAGCAGAGGGAAATAATACTTGTTGATGGGATTTCCTTTAGTGCATTTACACAATGGAGGATGCTGCTCGAGGATTCAATAGCGAGACCGCTGAGGTCAACAGACACACAGCAAACGAATTCAGCAAGTTTTTGGATCGTGTTCTCAACACACCCATCTGCTGACCAACACACAAATGTACAGAGCTGGGCTTCTTATTCCATTAACACAAATACAAAACAAACCCAAGTGCATCTTTCTGACAGAGCTCAAAATAACTACAGCCCAAAATGTCCAGCCACTGTAAATGACTTGTGACTAAATATGTGGTCAAAGCTGTAACTTTTGCTTTCAAGCTGAAATTAAATTTTATAATTCAGCTCTTCCCACAGTTTAATGATGCAGGGTAAAACATTCTGGGCGCAAAACCTGCTTTTCAACTGTGAAATGCAAGAGTAAATCATTAATTACATTTATAATGCAATTCATTAATTCTTCCGGGGCTACTATACAGCTAGTCACTGCTAAATGATTAAATCTTTATCTCCAGCCCTTCTTATCCACACGACCCTCACACCCCAGGAACAGTGTGGTTCAGATGTAGAAAAATACCTTTTTTAAACAGACAATAAAATATATACAGTTAAAGAAAAACACTGAAGGACAAATTCTTCCCAGGAAGATAAAGGAGTTTGTTTCTGCTGCTTGAAATAAATCTGCAGCATATGAAGTAAAGTAAATGCTTTCCAAGCACTATATCTCAGAAACAGACAATGTACTCTTAAATTTTTCACTACAGGTTTAAAAATAGAACACACATATGTAGGTTTAGCGAAACGAGTCACGTCCACAATAAGAGCACACATTTTTCCTTCTCAAGTTTGCATGGCGCTTTCAGCACAAGCATGTGGAGAAAGGGGCAATCCAACAGCCATTAATAATGCACAGCTGTCCTCTGATCATTGATTCCACTGCCGACTTATTAAAACTTGCATTTTAGGTTCTGTTTTAATATACAGCGTAGATATCCCTTGGAAAGCCATCCGAAAGACCCCGTCTCGTTAACTGACATGTCCAGGGTGTGGGATTAAGAAGGAAGCCCGGCTCTCCCCGAGATAGAGCTGTACCTTTCCACGCTGTCACAAGATGAGGGCAATTGCCTGCAATCAGCGCTGAATGTGCACCGTGGGCGCTGCCAGAGGCCTGCCAATCACATCCCCACTCTCGGGAAAACCAAGTTTCAGGGACAGCACAGTGTGCTCAGGCGGAGCACAAGCCAGGACAGTAGTCAAGTTCACCCAGAACAATGGGGGAGCCAAACAATCCCCCATTCTCCCATGTTATGGTTATTCAGAGCTTATGCATAATGCATCACCAGCCAACGCAGGCTCGGATTCCTTCCACTCACTGCCGTTTCCTTAGCTCTGCTTCTTCTAATCACGAGCGGGAACGCACACAAAAAAAAAAAAAAGTAAATTTGTAGGTTCTTGAAGAATCCAGTGCTCTGTTGTGCACAGGTCCTGATCTTTCAGCATTTTCCTTTTTCAAACACTTTGACTTAGTTACTTCTGCTTAAGGATTCCAAGCTGCTTTTACTCCTTTGATATTAAAAGGATTTGGGATTTTTTTTTTTTTTACATTCATGCTTAGTGTGCATTGCTGGCATTTTTGCTTAAATTGTTCATATGAAGAAAGAAAAAGCCTTTCTAATTGCTTATTAAAAGAGTCCCATGAAGTACAGTCTCCTCCAGATCCCAGCAATTCCAGAGTCCAACATTTGAAGGAGTTTCCCAGAGAGGCACTGGGCACCCTGTAGGTCAGGGCACAGATGAGGAAGCAGCAAGGAGCATCCAACAATAGAGCTAAACCAGAAATTAAAGCTACCTTGTGTGCAGCTTTCTAAGCAAAGGGACTCTAAGCCCAGCAATGAACCTCTAAACATCATCACATCACCACTGGGCAGTGCATTCGAGCAGCCTTCTGTTCAATACAATAATTGTAAAAGTACATAAAAAGAAACTCCAAGGAATCACAGTCAAGCACTGGGAGCTGCAGTTTATCTGTTCACAAACCAAAACATAGGATGTTTACACCCTGAAACAGGACAACTGTCCCATCACAACAAAAGGTCTATCGTGTATATTGATCCTTACTCCTTCATCCAGAAATAGAACAGCAATTGCCCTTAACATCTCCCAGCCGAGACAGTCCACAGATAAAATAATAGCAGTCAGGAATGCCAATTCAGTCGGCAGATCATATTTCTTGTTGGTATTTCAGTTTTAAATAGGCATCTAAGCCCATGCCTCAACCAATCTCTTAATTCTGAAACCTCTTTTCTGCCCTTTTGGTTTCCACTTATTCCATGACAGAACTATCCAAAGGGAGTATAGAGTTTCTCCAACAAAGAGTAATTCACTTGGTAAGCCAGGGAAGAAATCTGACCTCCTCACCACAATCAACAATAATCGAGCCATTAGGACTCTCTGAAAGTTACTAATCACCCCCTTTACCCTTTTGATCAGATAGCGGTTTAAAACTTACCCCTCCTTCCAGGGGACTTGCTATCCACCCCAGTTCTCCCTGAACTGATCTGGAATCCAGCAAGGTAACTGCAGAAAGGTACAAATAAAAGAGATTAAATTCCAGCTGCCAAAAGGCAATACTAAAATAAATGGTTTACCTGAACGTTTCCATATGCGCGGCGCACATCGCATCCACCTTCCGCTTGAAATGAAATGTTATTTCCGAACGCGCCAATATCTTATAAACACTTCGAAACTCTCACTGAGGAATGCCATGCCGGTTTCCCGGCGCACCGGAGCCGCTCCGGGGCGCGGAGGGGAGCGGCGGAGTGCCGGCACACCTGCGAGACACACCGGAGCGCACCCGCCCGCCAGCCAGGGGCTCCAAGCCGGCACCTCCCGAGTCCCGGGAGCACGGCGAGGCACCGACAGGTCGGGTCGGGCTCCCGAGGCCGCCCGCCCGCAGCGCGGGACGGCCGCGGGCTTCTCCCGCGGAGCCGCCGCCGGACCGTCCCGCAGAACGGGCTGGACCGGGGCCGCGGGGAACGGCGCGGAGCCGCCGAGCGCTCCCGGGAGAACCGGTTTCATGAGCCGCCCACCGATCCCGCTGGCGGGAGCGCTGCGCCTCGGCGGCCCGGCCGGGCCAGGGCAGCGGCGGCGCGGGGGGACGCGCGGGGCAGGCGGCGGCCGCTCCGCTCCGCCCCGCGACACCTGTGCCGGCACCGCGGGCGGCCCCGGCAGCGCCGCTCCGACAGCTCCGCGGCCGCCAGACGGGCAGCGAGCGGCCGGGGCAGCGCGGGGCAGGCGCCGTCCCGGCGGCGAGCGGAGCGGCCAGGCGGGGAGGGGACGGGACAGCACCGCTGCCCGCCCGGGGACACCGAACTTCGCCCCGGCGCCCCGCCGGGAGAACGCGCAGCCCGGCCGCCGGCAAGCCTCACCTTCGTTGGCGGGATAGACCCGAGAGCCGGTGACGGCGCCGCAGACGCCGACGAGGAGCGGGAGGAGGGCGCAGATCGGGACCCCGGCCATGCCGCCGCCGCGCTCCGGCCGCGCTATCCCAGCGGAATAACTGCCTACATGGGGCGCGCGGCGCGCGCTAGACATTGCCAAGGGGGCGGGGCCGGCCCGTCCGTCACCCGCCGCCGCCAATCACCGCCCGCCCCGCGCCGCGCGCCCCGCCCCACCCCGCCCCGCGGGCGCGCGGAGCCGGGCCGGGCGCTGCGGGGCGCTCCGGCGGGGCCCTGTGGGGAGCGCTGCCCCGAGCGCTCCGCGGGGCTCTCCGACCCTAACGGTGTCCGAGCTCCGAGAGATGATGGAAAAGGCCAAAAGACAAAGTTAGGAGAGGTAGAGCGGCGGGGGAGCCGCGGCCGCGGAGCGCACACGGACCTGCCCCGCGCCGAGCCCGCCGCGGCCGCGCGTCCCGGGAGCGTCCCGGGAGCTGCCGCCGCCCCGCCCGCCCAGCCCGGCCCGGCCCGGCGCCACCGTTGAGCAACAGCGCCACCTGGCGGGAGCAGCGGCTGCCGCGGCAGCGGCTCCCCGGGGCCGGGCAGGGACGGACCGGGCCGGGCAGGGATGGACGGGGATGGACAGGGCTTGGTCGGGACGGGCAGGGATGGACAGGGATGGATAGGGACGAACCGGGATGTGCAGGGATCGGCGGTGCGGGCGGCCGCTCTCAGCGGCGCTTCCCTTGTGAGCGGCAGAGGCCGGGCCCCGGCGCTCCCCGCGAAGGTGCCAATCGTTCACGCTTTTATGCACCGGGGCAGCGGCTGGGCGGGGCGGGCTGGTGGGAAAGCTGAGGGAGCGATTCCCTCTGAACGCTGGGATCCATCGGGACGCACAAGCTCGTGGACATCCCCCTCGTCCGCAGCCGCACAGGGATGCGTCCACCCGCGGCGTGCCCGGCGCACCTGTGTTGGCTGATGCCCTTAGGCTGTCCCCGCCAACCTGCGCGCTGCAGCCGCGCTTTGCTCTGAACGCTCCGAACACCTGACTTGCTAAAAAATACTCTCTAAATGCGCCTTGACAACAAAATCGTAGTTTTTAGAAGCCCGCTAAGCCTTGGATGTGTCAGGCAGCGTCAGCGGGCTGAGCATCGTCCTTGAACAGTCCGTACTCGCGGAGCAGCCCCGGACCTGTCTGTCTGTCCGGCTGTCCCAGCCGCCTGCCGGGACAGCGCTGGGGGACCGGGGCAAGCCCAGCAGCTCCGCCGCTGCCCGCCGTGACGCTCCGCCCGGCCGCTGTCGGTCCCGCTGCCTGAGCCCCGCAGCGCCGCCCGCCGCGTCCTCCGCGCTCCCAGCGCGGCTCTCGGCGGCGGCGCTGCCTCAGTTTCCCGCAGATTCGGAGCGGGAGCAGCCCCCCTTTTCCCGCAGCTCCCCGGCTCCCGCGGCTCCCTCTCGGCACGCCCGGCACTCCCCTCGCTCCGTGCGGGACGCGGCGCCTTCCCCCGGCTGCGTGCCAGCGCCCCGGGTCGAGCAGTCGCACCCAGACACTCCGAGGATTTTTCCTCCGTTTAGGCGAGAACGAATCCTTGCCAGAGTTAGCTGTAGCTTCCGTACAGAAGCCCTTTACAGGCTCGATTAGCTAAAAAAATATTTTGAATGCGACTTAAAGTTTGAGTAACAATTCTGTGCATCGGGAAACACGCCTGCTCAGAATCTGCTGTTTTCTCTTCAAATCGCTCTACTTTTCCCCACGTCCACGTATCTCTGAAATAGAATACAAACATGGTCTTACTGACACTTTTTGCTTAAAACATAGAGTGTCTTTCACCTGGGTTAATTTCAGGTCAAGATCTTGGGAGGATGCATTTTTTGGCTCTTAAAACTGCTGTTAAGAAGGTTTGGTGACACGGTATTTACAATGAGGTTCCTATTTCTGAGGCTCAGATTGTTTTCCTTAGCCTTGAACATTTCTTTTGGAGCTCCCACTGGCAGAACCTTAAAGATAACCCTCCAAAGATAGCTGGCGTGTTTTTCTCTTTACGTAGAAAATAAATCTTTTAAGCGGCTGCTTGGATAATGGGAGTCAGAAAACAGTGTAGCACAGTCAATGCAACTGTTAAAACTTGTACTTCCTGACTTTAATTATCTCCAAGAATTCTTGGCCTAATGAGAAGGAAGAAAAGGTTTAGTGCTGTTTTTATTATTTACACAGAAATATAGGCAGTCCTCAATTAAAACTATCTGAATGTTCTTTTCACATCTTTGATGCCTCTGACAGATCTACTACTAGGCAGGATAAACTTTATGGGAATGGTGAAGCATCAAAATGTCTTCTTTTTTTAATTAAAGTTGTTTTTGTGTCAATGCCAGAAGAGTCAGTCGTCATTAAAAATATATAAAATGCTTTGAAACCTTCAAAAATTTTCTGAATTTTAATGCAACTTTAATTTGTTAAAAAGGTCAAATAAAATAAGCACAGACAATGTAAAAAAGGCCTGCAAATGTCATAAAATAAAATGTTTTCAATCCTACCAAAGCTACTATATTTTGGCTCCAGTATGTGGGGTTTTTTTAAGAAGTCTTGCCAAAATAATCACAATTTCCTTACTTTGTGTCATTTCAACGAATCCTAAAAGCCCAACTTGGTTTTAACAGATGTCATTGATACTTGGACTAAATCCTGTTCTCGGCTTCAGCCAATAACTCCACCCTTCAACAAAGTATCTGACATCAAAATTTATTCCTTAAAATTTTGTTACAGCTGTTGGAGCTGTTACATTTGTCTTAAATGCCTATTACCTGAGCAGCCTGCACTGCTGCCAACCTGACAACTTATGTTATTGTAATTCACTATCAGGAGTGATTTGGCTTTGATGGGAACTAATCATGTTTGCACCATCATCAAGTTTACACCATTTAAACGGTCAATTTAATGCAGCTCAATAAAGAACAGCCAGCATCTCTGGTATTTGTCTCTGAGCTTGTACTTGTCTCAGTTCCTCGGTGAAATTGTATTCACTCACAGCAGACATTGCAATAATTATGACAGTGTGTTAATTGTTTGATCCTGTCTGCTTCAGAGAGGTCAGCCCCAGTCGAATTATTTAGAGATCAGGACTGGAGTGGTACAGACAAACAGGCACATGAGCACACAAACACAGACCTTCTGAGAAA